>NC_090736.1:140503593-140509519 GCF_036898095.1 Palaemon carinicauda | reverse complement strand
GGCAAAGTCTCTCTCTCTCTCTCTCTCTCTCTCTCTCTCTCTCTCTCTCTCTCTCTCTCTCTCTCTCTCTCTCTAATACCCCGACAATATATAATATTCACAAATACTTGTTTTAACACACTAGAATGCAAACTTCCATAATGACCTTTTGTCGTAATGTGCATTATGACTTTACATAAGACCAGCATACTAAACTGAACAATATCTGATTTCCACGTCATTCTATATTCATAATCTCCTCCCACGCTTATTGGTGCAGATGGCCTCGGTCAGATTTCGGTTTTTAAATCATTACTTCTCCATTCATCCTCTCCTACTTCACGGTTCATAGTCCTAAGCCATGTATGGCTGGGTCTTCCAATTCTTCTAGGGCCTTGTGGAGCCCAGCTGAATGTTTGGTGAAATAATCTCTCTTGGGGAGTGCGAAGAGCATGCCCAAACCATCTCCATTTTATGTTATCATTTAACAAATGCATCCTTACTTTTTAATTCCAATTCCCTTTTCTTTTGAAAATTGAGTGTAGGGTTTTGGAAAGTACACAGATCATTTGATTTTTTTATTCATTATTATCTTGAAAATTATTATTTTTAGGGTGGTATTTATTGAAAATTATTTTTTTGGGGGGTGGTATACTAAATTATACCAAAATAAGCAGATATGACAATTAATATCCTTTTAATTCATCATTTTTCATTCATTCCATACATCTTGAAATTTTTTTTTGTAATGTTATACCAAATTATACCAAAATAAGTAGATTTAACATTTAATATCCTTTTAATTTATCATTTTTTATTTATACAATAAATCTTAAAATTTTTATTTAATGGCGTTATAGTAAATTATACCAAAACTAGTAAAAATAGCCTTAAATGTCCTTTAAATTCATAATTTTTAATTCATCCAATACATCTTTAAACTTTTTTGGGGGGTAATGTTATACTAAATTATACCAAAACAAGTAAAAAATAACCTTAGATATCCATTATATTCATAATTTTTTATTCATCCAAAAGATCTTTAAACTTTTTTTTTTTTTTTTTTTTTTTTTTTTTTTTTTTTTTTTTTTTGTAATGCTATACTAAATTATACCAAAAGCAAGTACCGGTAGATATAATTTTTTTATATATCTTTTAATTCATATTTTATTCATCCTATACATCTTCAAACCTATTTTTAGTAGTGTTATACAAAACAACACCAAAAACAACCATTATCAACCTTCAATATCCTTTTAATTCATAATTATACATCCTATAATTTCCCCATTACCCCTTTGGCGGCATCGCTAATAAGTGATTAAGTTATTGAAATCCGAGGTAATTAAATGGAAAATAGCTGATTGAGGAATGCAATTAGCAATTATGTTTTCCGTATGATTTTTGCATAAATGTGTTAAGCCTCCCTCCCCCCCCTCCCGTTTGGAGGGGGGCGTCGCTCATTATATTATGAGGGAATTATGGTCACCGATGTTTCCATTCGAATAATAGTATTCATGCAGCCAGAACGAGGCCGTAATTAGATGTGCGGATGCTGGAGTACATTACATGCTGAGAGAGACGGTTATATGTATATATATATATATATATATATATATATATATATATATATATATATATATATATATGTGTGTGTGTGTGTGTGTGTGTGTGTGTGTGTGTGTGTGTGTGTGTGTGTGTGTGTATATGTATATAGGTAGTAGGTTGGCCAGGGCACCAGCCTATTCTTTACGTATTCTCCTCTGTCCTCATACACCTGACAACACTGAGATTACCAAATAATTCTTCTCTCAAGGGGTTACCTACTGCAATGTAATTGTTCAGTGGCCACTTTCTTCTTGGTAAGGGTACAAGAGTCTCTTTAGCTATGGTAAGCAGCTCTTCTAGGAGGACACTCCAAAATCAAACCATTGTTCTCTGGTCTTGGTTGTGCCATAGCCTCTGTACCATGGTCTATCACTATCTTGGGGTGGAGTTCTCTTGCACGAGAGTATACTCGGGCGTACTATTCTGTCTTATTTCTCTTCCTCTTGTTTTTTTTTTCTTATTTTTTTTTGAAGTTTTTATAGTTTATATATATGAAAGATTTATTTTGGTGATGTTACTGAACTTGAAATATTTTATTTTAGTTATTAGTTGCTTCTCTTGTAGTTTCCTTATTTCCTCTCCTCACTGGGCTATTTTCCCTGTTGGAGCCCTCGGGCTTATAACATCCTTCTTTCCCAACTAGGGTTGAAGCTTAGCAAGTAATAATGATAATAATAATAATAATAATAATAATAATATCATACTCTTCTTAATATCTGGATTCTCCCTGCCTCGGGATCAGAGACCCAAGGGGGGAATCACCTCAAAGATAATAGCTTCTGGTCGGCTGGGGAATCGAACCCGGATTACAGAAACCTAGGCTGACCAGAAGCTATTATCTTTGCGTTGATTACCTTTTGGGTCTCTGATCCCGAGGTAGAGGGAATCCAGATATTAGAAGGAGTGTAATATATGGCTTATGTGAGTATAAAAAAACACGTCTAAATGTGTAAAATTATCATAGTATATATATATATATATATATATATATATATATATATATATATATATATATATATATATATATATATCCTTTCTGGGTGGGGATACCTTAACTAAGTTAAAAGGTTTGCGTATCGCCATGATCAGCAAAGCTGTACTAGTCAGTGAAACCCTTACTAGGTTGGTTTGCTCTCTGTGATTAGACTAGTCTCCCACCATCACCAATCCGATGTTGGCCAGCGTGGTGATGAAAACTGGCCAAACTCCAGACATGAATAAAGACATGTCTGAGATCTTTGTTATGCAGTGGACTATAGAAACGGCTGCATTTTAATCTGGTGGTTTTATATATGTATGTGTATATATATATATATATATATATATATATATATATATATATATATATATATATATATATATATATATATATATATTAATGGAGCAGATACCTGACAAAATAGTTTGTTTTATGATACAAGCATAAAACTTTTCACAAAGCTTCCTTGTGATGTTCTTAGAGAAATAAAACTGTAAGCCACTCAATTTTTTCACTTTTCAAGATGGCCGCCACATTTTTTAAAATGGCAGCAAAATCCCATTCCAGAATTTTGCAAATTGACCATACGAAGCCATTTTGATGACCAGTGGTCTAGATTTCAGGTAAAACATCTATAAGTCAGTATCCACTGTAAATACGATTTTGTGAAAACTCTGCAAAGGGCATGCACGAAATTAGACTGACAAAGTCATATTGATTCATGTACCTTCGCATGTACAGGGGCATAATGCTGTGCATTGCAATCCTGACCTATAGCACTTACAATTCCCAGTACAAATCCTTTTACATCCACATTTTAAGAGCTGTTGACATGACGCTGCTATTGGCTGCAAGCTGGTCCATTATGGCGTCCAAACATTGTCGTAGTCTCGGTTCTGAACTGTAAATGGTGTTGTCTCTACTACTGGAGGTGTCGGTTTGGACTTCAGAAAAGCCGGTGGTATAATGGTGTACGATTCAGGCAGATTTTATTTGATGGAGGATTCTGTTCTAGAAATGGAAATTCGCGAGGATTTTGTACACTTTGTGCTCTTGATGGATGTTGAAACAGACATCCCTGCTCCATGAAATGATGTCATAGAAGTTGTTGAAGAGGGATTGTGGTCAATATTATCTACAGCTGACGTGGTGAATATACCTTTCTGTAAAACAGCTGGACAAACTATTCCTTCCTCTAGATATTTTTGCACTGCACCATCACCGAGCCTTGTAGATATTTCTAAAACATGGTCATACGATGCAAATTCCGTGTTGAAAGAGAATATCTATGAGATTACATTTCCTTGTCTTTGCCAACATAAGGAGCCCGACATAAATTGTAAATGGAGGTTCACGATCTGAAGAATGTTTTTGGCGAATGCTGCTATCTTTGACTCCCTTTTTATGGTAATTGAACAGCAATAACTGAGCAATTGTGAGATCAGAATCCGTGACCCCATTTTCAATCTGAAATTTGATGTCAGGGCCATGTTCAATCATAGATACTAATTCTAGCAATGTATCTAGAATAGCTTCTGATATCATTTCAGGTTTAAAAGTACCAGTAAATTGAACCTTGTGCTGTGACATTTCTTTCCGAACGATTTCTGCTGCCATTGCCAAATACATGGCATCAGTATATTCGCAGGAAGTTACAAGTGCTTTCTCAATATCCTTCTCAAACACAAGCTCTACCTCTCCACCTCGATGGTATGCCTGTAGGTCTGGCAGCTTAGGCATAATTCTGTCTTTCAATCTTGTTTTGTTTACCTTTCTTGCAGCTGATGAAAAGTCACTTAGTCTTCGTTCATATAGCAAACAAAGATCTGCCAGTTTGAAAACTATACCTCCAGGATTGGCTCTTTGGCATTCCACTATATGTGTTATTAGCTCTGCAAATGCCAGTTCATCGCCAGAGTCGACTTTTTCTTGGTCCGTAGTTGTTTAAAAACCGTGTAGTAGCTTTCTTTCTCTGTCGTGTAGAGCTGTTAAGCATTTTGGATGGTACTTGAACTCCTGAGCTACGACATCACCTGAACTAAGCTTTGCAAGCAGCTCCTTATCTTGTAATGGTTTTGCACAACAGTTAAGTCTGTCATTGAGCAGCATTGACATTGTTTCACAAAGTTCTGATATGGGACTCTCTTTTTCACATAAAAAACATCTCGCAACATCAATTTTACCTAGCTCTTGAGAGGCCTTTTTTCTCGTATATTTAGTTGAATCACTTTCATCATCACTGTCCACTTCTGATCTTCGTTTTCTAGCTCTATCTAGTTTAGTATTGTTAAATTTTATTCTACAGGAATGATGATACTGTGCATTATTCCTGATCAGTGTTTCTTCTATTCCTTGACCATCATAAATTTGTCCATCATCTAAAGCAATGGGCATTTCATTTAGCTTTCTGAACTCTAGAATATTCTTTGCTAATAAAGGATACCCGATTTGCTCTTGTCTGAAGTATCCTTGGGTGACATCAATATTTCATCTTTGTCTGTCTGACAGGTAAAGCATTTAGTCCAATCAGTTTCCCTTTTCTCTTTGGGAGATATTGACAAACGAAATCTTTTTGACATTTAAAAATGGATTAACACAACACATATACAAAACAAATTTCTTGAATTGAAATTAACTCTCCCGGTTTTTTTTAGCAACTACAGCACAAATTTGATACTTCGACAGATGAAAGGCCGAGGGATTATCCTTTTACCACCTTCAACTTATAAATACACTTCACTGTATGGGATACGACTAGGTTCGATGCTATTACCTCTACGCCTAGCCCGATTGTTCATCTAGCGCAATTTAACGCCCGTGCAATCTGTACACCATCCAAAGAACACAAGCCCCGTCCTTCTTGGTTCGGTTTTCCCGCGTTGGCACACTCCCGTCAATTCAGATAGGACACCTTGACTATATATGGGGCGAATCAAGGTATATTTGGGAGACTTAATTAAGCTTACATTAAACCCCATGCCGACTTTCACGGCAGCTAGTTGCACCAGTGTGCCCTGGTAGTGTAAGCAACTAGCTCGTTAAAATTGTAGGATCCCCTGCAGTAGTCTAAATTGCCGGACCTTACCCATCCCTCCATTTAACAGTCTAAACGGGTTGACCATATTGGCATTGTGTTCCACCCCACTTCATCATCATTTCATGTTCATCTTATCCTTTCATGTTCATTTTATCATCCATTTCATGTTCATTTCCCTGATATAGCCGAAGTCGCGCTGCTTGGGAGTAAATAAATAACCAACTTTTTTATGCCGCCATTTTGTTTTTGACCGCCATTTTGTAAGAAACCATTGGTAAGTTATAGGCACTATCAATTACACTATCAGAATGTTAAATTCACAA
>NC_090736.1:140481093-140498593 GCF_036898095.1 Palaemon carinicauda | reverse complement strand
AAAAGCAAAATGTGAAATGTTACAAAGACGACTTCATTTTTAATAGAAAACGGAATATGGCATTTGAATTTATTTAATTCCATTCAGCTTGTTGGATTTGGAAATTTATTTATTTATTAGGAAACTTCTAAAGACAGAAATGCCAAGACATGTGATGAACTCGTTTGAATATTGCTGTAAGTTCACTGTCGACATAAAACAATTGAAAAATTAAGCAGTTTAGAAATTGAATGAAGATAACTGAATAATGCTTTTATTATTATTATTATTATTATTATTATTATTATTATTATTATTATTATTATTATTTGCCATTATTATTGTTATTATTTTTATTTTTATTAGTTTATTATTTTATATTATTATTTTTATTGTTATTATTGTTGTTGTTATTATTATTATGATTATTATTATTATTATTATTATTATTATTAATATTATTATTATCAATTTTGTTGTTATTATTATTATTATTGTTATTATTATTATCATAATTATTATGGTTATTATTATTATTATTTTTTTTATTATTATTATTATCATTATTATTATTATTATTATTATTATTATTATTATTATTATTATTACAAGCTAGGCTATAACCCTTGTTGAAAAAACAGGATGCTATAAGCCCAAGGGCTCCAACAGGGACAAATAGCCCAGTGAGGAAAGAGGAAATAAATAAAATACAAGAAAAGAATAAGCAATCAAAATAAAATATTTCAAGAACACTAACAAACATTAAATTAGATCCTGAACATATAAATTATGAAATCTTAAAGAAAAAAATAGAGGAAGTGAAATAAGATATGACAGCATAAACGAGTGTAGCAGTAATATATAATTACAGTATGTGTATATGCTTAAAAGCATATGTTGAAGATTTTAATCATATTCAGCTTGAGGAGGAAAGGCTAAATATGTCAGACGGATGTTGATCTCAAAGGTAAATAAAATGACCTGAGTCATACTGCGAATAATGGTGATTAAATAGAATTAGGCTGAAATAGGATAAATTATAGTAATAGGAACTGAATAAATGTTATTTAGGACGAAAGATTATTTAGATTTTCTTGAGATTATTCTATTCAGGGAGATCGAATTGATGGAATGGTTTTACATTTGTAGTATGATTTCTTAAAGAAGAGTAGTTTGGACTTGGGACCAAAATTTATTTAGTATTAGGAGATGGTACAGCTTAAATTACTGGTGAGAGAGAGAGAGAGAGAGAGAGAGAGAGAGAGAGAGAGAGAGAGAGAGAGAGAGAGAGAGAGAGAGAGAGAGAGAGAGAGAGAGAGAATATTCATTCATGTGTTCTTCCTGCATAGTTGCCTAGACGCGTAAAGTGAATTACAATAAAGGCAATAAACGGCTTAATATCCTCATTTTAGTTTTTATTCACACACACATACGCACACACACACACACGCATACATTGAGGATACCTTAAAGTTGAGAAAGTTTTTGTGCATCGCCATGATGAGCAAAGCTGTACTAGTCAGGGCCACTCATATTTGATTGGTTTGCTGTGAGCGATCAAAGTAAAGTCTCCCACCAGCTTGGTGATGAAAACTGGTCAAACCCCAGGCATGAAGGAAGACATGTCTGAAGCCTTTGTCTTGCAGTGGACTAGAAACGGCTGCAATTGTTGCTGTGTAAATAAAATAAAGAAACATTTTTTGAGTTTTTGAAGTGACCATCTACTTACCCCTTCAGAAAGCAAGAGGAAAAGAAATAATTCCTTCGAAAACTCAAAATAAATTTAATTTTTTATAAATTGTGTCATTATTTTATTTTATATAATATATATATATATATATATATATATATATATATATATATATATATATATATATATATATATATATATATATATATTATGAATATACAATGTATTTGTGGCGGTGTCCAAAAACTCCTCGGACAGATTGTCCTGCAGATAGTTTTCAGGATAACAGCTGAAATGCATTCACTTTTCCCCATTTATTGTTTGGTGCTTCTAGAAGAGTTGGAAGACCCAGACCTACATGGTTGAGGACTATGAAGCGCGAAGTAAGAGATGATGAATGGAAAAGGATTGAATTAAAAGCTCAAGATAGAGATGACTGGAGAAATTTAGCCGAGGCCCTTTGCGTCAATAGGCGTAGGAGATGAGGATGATTAAGATATATACTGTATATGTATGTATATATACAGTATATGTATATATATATGTTTGTGTATATATATACATATATATATGTATATGTGTATATATGTATATATATATATATATATATATATATATATATGTGTGTATGTATATACATACATACATATATGTATATATATAAATATATATATATATATATATATATTATATATATATATATATATATATATATATATATATATATATATATGTATATATATATATATATATATATATATATATATATATATATATATATATATATATATATATTAGAGATTGTAAAAAGGTTAGGAAGACTTTATGGAACAGAAAACGACCGAAGAAGTCGTAAAACAACTGAATGACGGCCAGAAAGATTTCGAGTGAATTTCGCAAAAGTTTGCCAATAGAGGTATTGTGGATGTCAAGAAAAGAACAAGGTGAAACACATCAATGATTCAGCAAAAAATCCGGTTTTCGTGTGTTTGCTTACCTCTTTTTTTTTTTTTTTTTCAAGGCAAACAATGGTGACTGGTCGCAAATAAAAAAACTCTTGTCACTACAAAAATATTATTCGGTTGATATTAAATTTTTTCTTTTAATTTTCATTGATTTTTTCTAGTTTAAATTGACTCCTTGGAATAAATGATTTATTTATGAAAGAGATTTATTAATTAATAGACGCAACATTTCAAATAAAAAAACTCGTATCGTTATTACAAAAATATTATTATGGTGATATTTTATTTTTTCTTTGTTTTTTCATTGATTTTTTTCTAGATATCACTGACTTATTGGAATAAATTATTCATTTATGATAGAGATTTATTCATTAATGGACGCAACATTTCAAATAACAAAATCCTTTCGTTAATACTCGTCGGGAAGTAAGTGAGTGACCGGGTGCACTTCTTCGGAGTGAGGTGTGACAAGGAGTCCTGAGTGTCCAACTGTACATATTTTGTAAAATTTGGCCGATTTTTGCCACCAACATTTGATAAGAATTGGCAACCATGAATTTTTTTTTTTATTAGAATATTTTCAATCAATTTTAAAATATTATTATTATTATTATTATTATTATTATTATTATTATTATTATTACTTGCTAAGCTATAACCCTAGTTGGAGAAGCAAGATGCTATAAGCCCCCAGGGGCTCCAACATGGAAAATAGCCCAGGGAGGAAAGGAAACAAGGAAAAGTATAAGATTTTAAGAACAGTAATATTAAAATAAATATATCCTATATAAACTATATAAACTTAAAAGAAAAAAAAACAATAGGAAGAGAAATAAGATAGAATAGTGTGCCTGAGTGTATCTTCAAGCAAGAGAACTCTAATTCAAGACAGTGGAATAATAATCATTTGACCTTTGCCACACCCTTTGCTTAATTAATTACATTGATATAAATCAGGAATTAAATTGAAGAATCATGAAGATGTTTCGAATAATTGACCGTAATTGAAAATAAAATCTAGTCCAGCCTTTCATAAGTGAAGGATTTGCTCTTCAATTTATTCATGCTGTCCTCTGATTTATTTTACTATTCACTGAGTATAATTTAATGGTAAAACTAAATATTAGAATTGGATGGACATACTTCACTGGGTAAGATTTTTACTCATTTATCACAATTGGTTAAATTATCGTCTAATCAACAATATTTAATGAATATGTATATATATATATATATATATATATATATATATATATATATATATATATATATATATATATACACATATATATATATGTATATATATATATATATATATATATATATATATATATATATACACACATATATATATGTATATATATATATATATATATTTATATTTGTGTGTCTTTGTGTATGCCTATACATATTTACACATATACATGCAAATACACTTGGATAATCTACACTCACATCTATATATACATATATATTTATATAATGTAGGCTATATATGTGTATGTATATATATATGTATGTATATATAGTGTATATATATGTATATATATATAATATAGATATATATATGTATATATACATACATAAATATATATATATATATATATATATATATATATATATATATATATATATATATATATATATATATTAACCTCTCCGATACTATACACGTGTTAGATACGATATTCTTGTATTTTCACTCTAATTATAAATCCGGTGAAGTCAATTGCAAGACGAAACACCAACGCCAATCAAGTCTGTCCATTTCTCCCTTTCGTGGCAAAAAAAAAAAAAAAAAGCTCGTGTTCGCCACGTGTTGGTTTACTTAATTTCGATTTATTATTATTATTGTTATTATTACTTGCTAAGCTACAACCCTAGTTGGAAAAGCAGGATGCTATAAGACCATGGGCTCCAACAGGGAAAATAGCCCACTGAGGAAAGGAAAAAAGAAAAAAGATGTTTTAAGAAGAGTAACATTAAAATAAATAACTCCTATATAAACTTTAACAAAACAAGAGGAAGAGAAACTAGATAGAATAATGTGCTCGAGTGTAACCTCAAGCAAGAGAACTGTGACCCAAGACAGTGGAAGGCCATGGTACAGTGGCTATGGCACTGCCTAAGACTAGAAAACAATGGTTTGATTTTGGAGTGTCCTTTTCCTAGAAGAGCTGCTTACCATAGCTAAAGAGTAATGTTAAGTCATTGTGTAGACGTCGGTAATAGATATGAGCAAGGAACCCAATTAGCTGTGATCTTAGGATGAAAGGATTCAGATTTTGAAATCTCGCTTATCTCCATATTTCCGCTAACGAAGTTTGGAGGAGGTTATGTTTTCGCCCCTGTTTGTCTGCTTGTTTGTTTGATAACAACTTCCTGGTCACAATGTTATTCATGGAGTAGTAAAACTTTCACCGATTAATTTTGGATATCCTAGGTCAAAGGCCAAGGTCAAGGTCGAGCAAAATGTCGACCGAATTAACCCTAACCTTAACACCCGACTTCAAATACGCCTACGGTCTAAATTGATTATGGGGGAGGCAAGCTGGTTTAGGGAAATAATCTGACGTGTCGGAGGTTTGCACTCTCAGATTACTTTTCTACTTAACGATGTAATTAGCAATTCGGAAATAGTTTACAATGTCCTTAACTTCTTAGGAGTTTATGATTCATTTTTTTATCTTTTCATTCTTCATTTTATTCCTTAGATATCTTGGTATATATGTATATATATATATATATATATATATATATATATATATATATATATATATATATATATATATATATATATATAAAGTGTGTGTATATATATATATATATATATATATATATATATATATATATATATATATATATATATATATATATATATATATATATATATATATATGTTAACTTTCTGAGTGGGGATACCTTAACATAGTAAAAGGGTTGGTGTATCGTTATGATCAGCAAAGCTGTCTACTAATCAGGGACACCCATACTAGGTTGGTTTGCTGTGAGCGATCAGACTGAAGTCTCCCACCATTACCAATCCACAGTGGCCAGCGTGGTGATGAAATGGCCAAACCCCAGACATGAATAAGGACATGTCTGTGGCCTTTGTCTTGTAGTGGAATAGAAACGTGTGTTTGTGTGTGTGTGTGAGCGCGTTCATGTATGTGTGTGTATATATATATATATATATATATATATATATATATATATATATATATACATATATATATATGTGTGTGTGTGTGTGAGTATGTGTTTGTGTGTATGTATGCGTGCGTGTGCGTATATTATAAGAATAATAATTACGTCTAAACTTTCATCAAGCTATAGTAACTCATCTTTAAGAGAACTACTGTACTAGACGGGAGGGTGTAAACGGCTAATTTAGACACATTGTGTAGTGTGTACTATACTTTCCAATAATGTGTTGTTGTTGTTGTTGTTGTCTTTTTAATACTATTAACAATGATCTTTAAACGTTTTCCATTAATATGAAATTACTTATGTTTCAAGTGAAAGGAAAAGCGAAAATTTGTATGGATTTATTTCAGAAATCAGCCGGAATAGTTGGTGCCATGAAAGGAAATGGGGAAGAACAAGAGAGAGAAACCTAATGAGGAGAGAGAGAGAGAGAGAGAGAGAGAGAGAGAGAGAGAGAGAGAGAGAGAGAGAGAGAGAGAGAGAGAGATACTAAACTGAAAAAGTGTCCTGAAAAAGTGTCAGACGAACTCGTTAAATTGAGAGAGAGAGAGAGAGAGAGAGAGAGAGAGAGAGAGAGAGAGAGAGAGAGAGAGAGAGAGAGAGAGCAAATGATACACATAGGTGAAACAAAAACCCTCAAGCGAACTCGGGGGTGAATGATATCCCAGGTCCCTCTTAGCAATTAGGTATCTGTTTTCTGACGAGCGAGGAATTATCGCTCCAATAAACAATTCAGAACCGGCTATAGTTCCAGGGACATCAACCAGTATTCTTTGTAGCTGGAATGGAGCATATATAGTTCATGGGGGTGAAGATGAATTCTATACGGTGGAAATGTTCGTAGCATGTATTACTGAGTGTTGAAGATTCTATGAAGTATTTGGTTTAAGTGAAATGGTATTTTATTACGATTGGGCGAAGCATGTCTCTATTTTATGGTTAATTCCACAACTTTTATCAAGTTTATTTTATTAATAAATGACCTAAAAAATCTAAAGCAGATTGAGTGTGTTGCACTTTAGAGAGTGCTCATGAATGGCAGAGGCAAGGGACAGTGACATTGCCCTAGCAATCAGGACAATGCCCTAGAGACTGACGATATATTATATGATCAGTGCCCAAGCCTCCTCCCCACTCAAGCTAGGACCGGGGAGGGCCAGGCAGTGGCTGCTGATGACTCAGCAGATAGACCTATAGGCTTCACCAAAACCCCCAACCTTAGCTCACAAGGATGGTAAGGTTGCAGACTCTAATGGCACCAACGAGTCTCAGCGGGACTCGAAACCCCGACTGGCAAACACCAGTCAGAGACGTTACCAATCAAGTCACAGCAACCCAAGTGGATGAGTTATATATATATAAATATATATATATATATATATATATATATATATATATATATATATATATATATATATATATACTGTATATATATATATATATATATATATAAGCCATATATTATACTCCTAATATCTTGATTTTCTTTACCTCGGGATCAGAGACGCTAGTGGGAATCAACTCGAGGATAATAGCTTCTAGTCGCCCAGGGAATCGAACTTGGTCCCAAGAAACTGAGGTACCATTGACTTAGCAACTCGGCAACAAAAAGAAATTGGAAAAACACATCTAAATGTGCAAAAATATCATATATACAGTATATATATATATACAGTATATATATATATATATATATATATATATATATATATATATATATATATATATATATATATATATATATATATATATATATATAATCATCATCATTGTCATCAGCCGTAACTAGTTCACTGCAGGACAAAAGCCCCAGACATGTCCTTCCCCTCGCGTCTGGTTATTATCCTTCTATGCTAGTTTATACCCGCATATTTATTTAGTTCGTCAATCCATCGCCTTCTCTTCCTTCCCTGCTTCGTTTGCAATTTATAGGTATCCATTCTGTTATTTTTGATGTCTATCTATTATCTGTCCTTCTCATTATATGTTCTACCCAAGTCCTTTATTTTTCTTACATGTTAGAATATCCTATTTAAATGATTATTCTTATTGAAGCTTTCTTGCAATATGTTAAAGATAGAATTGTATGTTAAAAAATCATATCGTTTTATATATCTTCTTCAAATGATTATTCGTACTGAAGCTCTATTGCAATATAATATAGACATTCGTATTAAAAAAAAATCTATAGTTTTTGGAACGTATGGCGATCCAGTAAACAATCCACAGGTCTTCCTCAACATTATTTACACAGCTGGTGACTTATATTTACGATACATCAAACCTTAATTGGTCAGAAGACTCATAACAATTATATACGTCAGTCTTCATTTGCGAAGCTTCTCGCGAATCCATTATCTCTGCAAGAGCTTCGGTCACGTTTTCACATGCGATGTTTCATAAGGAAGTTACAGTTTGGTGATAGTTGTATTGAGATATTTGGTGTTGTCTTCTATGATTGATTGGTGGTGGCGATAAACTGGTTGTAATCATTGAGAGATTCGGAGAGTGATTAAGTATATATATATATATATATATATATAATATATATATATATATATATATATATATATATATATATATATATATATATTTATATATATATTTATATATATATGTGTGTGTGTGTATGTGTGTGTGTATACACATTATATATCTTCTTCTTCTTCCCAGCTTTATCCCTATTCGGGGTCGCCGTTTCTAATGAGTCTCTTCCATCTCCCTCTGTCCTGTGTCATTTCCTCCCATACTCCCTTCTCCCTCATATCATCTCTAATGCAATCTCTCCACCTGGTCTTAGGTCTTCCTCTCCTTCGTGTTCCATCCACCTCCACGTCCATCACTTCTCTTGCCATGTGTTGCCCTTCTCTTCTCATCAGGTGGCCATACCATCTTAACCTTGCCTCTTGCACTTTCTTTGATGCCTCAGTGACTTTTACTGTACCCCTAATATGTTTATTTCTAACCCTGTCCTTTTTGGTTACTCCACTCATCCACCTAAGCATCCTCAACGTTCAACTTTCTACCCTCTGGTTTCTTTAGGGGTGCTGCTTCCAATCCATATGTCATTGCTGGTCTGACCACTGCCTTGTGCACTCCGCCCTTCAATCTTATAGGGACTTTCCTATCACATATGATACCAGACACCCTCCTCCAGTTGTTCCAACCACACTGAATCCGGTTGTTAATTTCCTCTTCCATGTTCCCCCCATTGTCGATCACTGAACCGAGGTACTTGAATTTATGAACCCTTTTGATGTTTCCTCCGCCTAATTTGATTGTTGTTTGCTGGTCGCCATCCATCTCGGTTGTCATATACTCTGTCTTCTTCCTGCTTATTCTTAAACCTCTACTCTCCAAGGCATATCTCCATCTTTCTAGTTTCCCCTCCAGTTCTTCCCTGTTCTCGGCTACCAAGACTATATCATCTGCATAGAGCAGACACCATGGTGGCTCCTCCCTGACATCCTCTGTTAACACATCCAAGACGATGTTAAACAGGAGTGGGCTTAGAGCAGATCCCTGATGTAGCCCGACTCCAACTTGGAAATTTTCTGTTCTTCCAACTGTAGATCTGACGCTGGTCTTTACATTTCTATACATCTCCCTGATCATTCTGACATACTTCTCCATCACTCCTCTCCCCCTGAGACATCTCCGTATTTCCTGTCGTGGTACTCTGTCATATGCCTTCTCTATGTCTATAAAGGCCATATGCAAGACCTTTTGCTTCTCTCTGTACTTTTCCATAATTTGTCTCAAAGCGAAAATACCATCCACAGTACTAAGCCCCTTCATGAATCCTAGTTGCTGTCTACCGATGGAAACTTGCTGCCGTAATCTTTCATCCATAATTCTTTCAAATACCTTCAGTGTATGTGACATGAGTTTTATTCCTCGATAATTTTCACAACACTGTATGTCCCCTTTCTCTTTGAATATTGGGATTAATATACTTTCCCTCCATTTTTCGGGTATTGTCTCACTTTCCATAATCTTTTTCATTAACTGCCATAATATGTCAATTCCTTCCTTATCAAGAGCCTTCCAGGCTTCTGCAGGTATGCCATCTGGTCCCACAGCTTTACCATTTTTCATCTTTCCCAGTGCCCCTCTAACCTCGACTCAAGCCATGTCGTCCTGATGGAAGGTCCTTCCGGCAGCTTCCTACTGTATAATATTTCTGCAAGTGTTATTACAAGAGAATTACAGTGAGGTATCACAAGGTTCTAGCCCCTAGAACGACTATCCTAAGATATTGTGTATAATCAGGGACGTATCCGTAGATAACCATAGATATCTGCACCCCTAACAGACTTACCCCAGTCTAGGAATCTAGTAAGGATAGGTGAGGAGCCGTTACATATCCTCTCCCCTCATTGTACCACCGTACGTCACTTATGTCCCCATTCCTTTCTTTGCAGCGTCCTACTTTGTACAAGTTTTTTTGAGTGCGCTTATTTCAGCTTTTTTATAGTTTTTCCATGCATGATGACTTCCTCTTCGTCCTTTAAGTTGAGTACCGTCTTCTTTTACAGTTTGAATTAGCTGTCACTGTATTAGATCCCCTCGGGGAGTGGTTATTTAGCTTTATTAGGCAATGAGAGAGCCATGCGCTGAAAGTCCAGCTAACCATTGGGCGTCATGTTGCGTACCCGACCACCCTTTTATTTCGTGTTCTTTTAGTCTTATTTCACTAGTATCACGTTAGCTAGCCTTATTTTTAGCATTACGATGCCTTGGGCTCTGTTTTGTGAATAGATTTACCATGCATTAATGTAATTTATGTTTTAGTGCGTGTCAGTCCAGGCTAGTCTAGCTTAGAAAGTGGTAAAGTTTTAGTTGGAGACAGGCTCGCCGATGGCGATCAGGTCTTTCTTACTGGACTTGTTGGCAGCGGCCATTTTACCTTTACAGGGTTTTTCACCTTGGTTATACTAGTTTGCTGAGCCCCTATGCCAGCCTGCCTTCGATCCCCCGGTTTTTCGACATATTAGGCTTAGCCTAGCATGCGTTGGCGAATCCGTTGATCCGCCCTGTTGCATTCGCTTGTGATCTCTCATACTAGGACTGCGCAGTCCATTGCAGCCCCCCCCCCCCCTTTTGCAAAGGGTGATGTAAACTTGTCGGTGCACGCACTGCTGTTACCTCCTAGCCTCTAAGATTTCTTGATCGACCTGCGTTTCCTATATTTCGCCATCTCAGACGGCGTGGCATTTGTTTTAGAGTCTTTCTAACCTTTTCTGCGATTCAGGGTGTGGCGACCCAGAGTGTCTCTGTCTAGAGACTCTCCCTTGTTGGGATAACCCTTGGATTGAATCCAGATTCTTTTTGAGCCTGACATCCTTGCAGTTGCCTCTGTTCTGGGGATCGTTTAGGGAATGATCATATGGTGCATGGTTATAACTACACCATGCCGTCACCTCTCTTTTATATTCTAGCCTTTTCGGGACTGACATTGCATAAATTTTATCATTATGCTGTTGGGTTTCGAAGGATACCTCCGATGATGACCGCGTGTTCTTCCAGCAGTCCCTTCGCACCTGGGTAAGAGGGTTCAATAAGAACTCGGATCCGAAGGCCCCTTACCTCCCCTCTAACAAGTGGAAGGACATCCTCTTCCCCAAGGCGGCACCTGATTTGGTTTTGGGCCACTTTAAACCTAATCCCCTCCCAACTGTCCAGCTACAGGTCAACGAAGCGTCGGGTGCGATGAGCCTAAACTCCGAAAGGATGTCTACGGTCTCCTCTCTCTCCCTGGGTAAGGAATCGGCTATCCTTTCTACAGTGGAGTCAGATGAAGAACCCCTCCCTTCGATGGATGACTCATACGTGCCAGAGGTGGATGATGCAAGTTTGGGGATCATCAAAGATTCAGTGGTGTCTACCACTTCAGCCCCCACTACGACAACGGCCTCCCTGTACCTCTTCCGTGTCAGGAGCTGTTCCTACCTCTTCCCCCACCATCTCCTGCTGGGCTCATGGGGCCCCCTCAGTTCCCGAGTACCTCGGATACTACAATGGATCCAGTACTTATGGCTAACATGAAAGCCTTCATGGAGGGGAATCAGCAATACCAGCTGATGATGTTCAGGGCCTTACACGAAGAGATCCAGGCCTTGAAGAAGCAAGAGGAGCTGACTAGGGATAAAGTCTTGACCTCCCAGCTACCTTATTGCAGGCAGCAAAATCCTTTGAGGTATGCTAACTACGCCGTGCTCTCCGAGGGCATCCTCCACATTAGCGAAGGGCTGGGTTCCAGACCGGTGGCGGATCTGGACTTTTACCACGACATTGATGCCTACCCCTTTTGCTACGTGAAGCTAACTGAGGTGGTTCCGTTGAGGGATGATACCATCCCTAAGAAAACGATCCTCCTGGAACACACAAGGGCTGAACACCTGGCAGTGAAAGAGATGAAGACGGCAGGGTCTATCAATTCACAGCTTGGCCCCTTCGGTAAGAGGTTGGCCACCTTCGTGGCTCCAAACAAAATTGTCTTCCCCTTTGCCTCAAAGGGCTATGTGGCAGTGGAGAAAGCTATTCGTGAGGGTAAGCCTCTCCCAGCTTTTGAAGACTGCAAACCGGTCTCACTTATCTTATCACATGATGCCAATCACTGGACCGATGTCCAGTTTACTTTTGTTGTGGTTAAATTGGATAAGGATGCGGCCGGCCCCCAGTTTAATGAGAAGCTGCCCAGGGTTCCCGAACACCTTCTGAAGGCTGAGCTGGAGGCCAGAGATAGGTTGTCAGTGTTGATGTCTCTGCAGTGCTTCATGGAGATGATGATCGGGAATTTTACAGATGCCCCAGTCTTTTCCTTGTTGGCGAAGACTCATCTCGCCACCTTTATGAAGGACCTTTATGCTTTCTTTCAGGCCCGTAGAGCCTGTAGAGAGCATGTACTTGCCACAGCTACCATCCACCACGAGCCGAAACGTCTCATCAACTCTAGCATCTGGGGAAAAGACCTGTTTCCTCAGAAGTTGGAGAAGGAAGTCAAGGATAAGGCTGTCACAGAGAACAAGAGCCTTTTCCAGAAGTGTTGGATCTCCTTGAAGAGGAAGTTCACCCCTGGGGCAGGCCCACAACCCAAGAGGTCTCGTAAACCGACCTATCATCGAAGGTCGATTGCTCCTCCCCCTGCCACCATCCCTCAGACCGTCTACGCTGTGCCCCAGCAAGTGGTGACACAGTGTCGGCCTTCAACCCTGTGTATGAGCAAGGGACGTCTTCCTTTCGATCTCCCAAGAAAGAAAAAGGGGGCAGAATCCGCCCTGACGAAGGAGGCAAGTACAGGGGTCGGCGACATCGAGACGGCAGAGGAGAAGAGGTTTACGTCATCAACACAAACAGTGAAGGTCTCCCGGTAGGGGGATGGCTGGCCTTGTTCAAGGACCATTGGTCCTTCAGTCCTTGGGCACAGAGCGTCATTTCCAACGGCTTGAGTTGGAAATGGAAAGAAAGGCCACCAAAGCCCAGGAGATTCTTCCAGAAAAAAACACCTCATCTGGAACAATATGTACAAGACCTTCTGAAGAGAACAGTTATCCGTTGCACGAGATCTATGAGATTTCAAGGTCGTCTATTTTGCGTGCCAAAGAAAGATTCGAGCATGCCTCGAACTATTCTCGACTTGTCCCATCTAAACCTGTTCGTTCATTACAACAGGTTCTGGATGCTGACTATTTCGCAGATACGGACCTTACTACCCCTGGAGGCTTACACCATCTCTTTAGATCTTACCGACACTTATTGACATCTTCCGATAGGTCGACGCTTCTCCCCCTACCTTGGTTTCTGCCTAGAGAGAAAGGGCTATGTATCCAGACCTATGCCATTCCAACATAGCTCCAAGGATTTTCACGAAGCTTATCGACGTAGTTGTACAACAACTTCGGGAGAAAGGCCTTCAAGTAGCGGCGTACCTGGACGACTGGCTAGTGTGGGCTCCCTCGGCACTGGAGTACTCGGAAGCAGCCACTCGAGTTGTACGGTTCCTTCTGTCCCTCAGATTTCTGATCAACTTCAAGAAATCAAGACTGGACCCAGCTCAAGACTTTCAGTGCTTGGGGTTTTATTGGAACCTTAAGTCTCACTCCCTATATATTCCTCCCTCCATGAGAAAGGAAAAAGGCAAAGTCAGTCAGGTCCCTGAACAGGTCCGGGATGATCACCAGGTGATGCCAGGAGAGGGTTCTAGGATCTTTACAATTCGCCTCGGTAACGAACCCTGTCCTCAAGTCCTCGACAGCAAGGTGATAGTCCATTGCATCAACAGACAAGGGTCGACGTTTCCCCAAATAAACCACGTAATGAAAGGTTGGCACCTGTCAGCATCCCACCTTCAGGGAGTAAGAAATGTGATGGCGGATTCCCTCGTTCGGACAAAACCTCTAGAGACGGGTTGGTCTCGACGAAAAATCATTTTGTTTCGTGCAGGATCAAGTCCCTGGACTTTAAGTGGATCTGTTTGCGACGAGTCTCAACAAGAAACCTCCCTGCTATGTAGCACCGAACGTGGATCAAGCAGCAGTGGGAATGGATGCGTCGTCCCTGGATTGGAATCGTTGGACAAAGATTTACCTGTTCCCACCATTCAACCTCCTCATGAAGGTTCTGGATAAGCTTCGATCTTTCAAAGGGATGGTGGCTCTGGTGGCTCCTCTATGGCCAAAGAGCAACTGGTTTCCCAAGGTCACGGAATTGAACCCCTAGTTGGTGCCGTTGCCAACCCAATTCTGTCCCACGAGGTACAGCGGGAGATTGTCTACGATTCATCATGGAGAACGAACAACCTTCATCTCATGATTTTTTTGCCCTAGCCCTGGAAAAGAAGTTCCAAATTGAACGTGATAAGTAGGAATTTGCGGAAAACTATAAGTCATGTACTACCATGAATCATTATGAAGCGTCATGGAAGAAATGGGTCAAATACGTCAAAGACAAGAATCCAGTGTCAATTACTATGGCTTTTAGTTTAGGTTTCCTGACTGATTTACACGCTCAAGGTCTAACTTCTTCCATGATTTCGTCGTACAAATTGGCTCTCACTAGACCTATACTATACGCCTTTGATGTCGACCTTAACTCGGATCTCTTCAACAAAATTCCGAAGGTTTGTGCAAGGCTACAGCTGTCGGCTCCACCGAAGCCTATCTCTTGGTCTTTGGACAAAGTTTTGCAATTCGCTTCGGACTTAGACAATCAAATGGCTTCTATTCGTGATCTCATTCAGAAAGTCATCTTTTTAATTGCGATGGCTTCCGGTGCTCGTGTTAGTGGAATTATGGCGCTTTCTTGAGACGAGGGCCTCATTGAATTTGTGGATAATGGTGAGGTTAATTTATACCCTGATCCCGCTTTTCTTGCTAAGAATGAACTTCTCTCTAAACGTTGGGGTCCATGGAAAATAGTTCCCCTACCAGGTGATTCCTCCCTGTGTCTAGTGCATGGTTTGAAAGTGTATTTACTAAGAACAGTGCAGTTTAAGGGTGGTCAATTGTTTAAGGGGGAAACTGTGGGGTCTGATTTGTCTCTGAAACAGTTAAGAGTAAATATTACTTACTTTATACGAAGAGCGGACCCGGCTAGTATGCCATCGGGTCACGACCCTAGGAAAGTGGCTTCCTCCTTCAACTTTTTCCAGTATATGTCTTTTGAGGGACTGCAGGCATATACTGGTAGGAAGTCCACTTGGGTTTTCTTCAGGCATTACCTGAAGCAATTGGAGGAGATACGCCATTTTGTGGTGGCTGCGGGAAGTGTTATCAAACCCACTGCAACGACATAGCCCACAGTGTGTCCTCCAGCTTGTTATTAGCAATGGGTAAACAGTTGGTTTTTGCTTCAGGGAAAAAAGAATAAAGGCAATTAATCATTTCCTTTTCAGGTTCACATGTGTCTCTCCGACACAATGTTTGTACCTTCAGTGCTACAGCCTAACTGTCTAAATGTTAGTTAAGCTATATCTCATTTTGTTCGGGTGATTATTCCTTTATGTACATATGTGATCATGTATCTATTGATCAGGTTTATCTTGTCATTAGTTCCTTACGGTTCCTTATGTCATGTGTTTGTCCCCTAATGTTACCTTATGTCTGGGTATGGAGGGGATGTATTTAGTTTGTACATAAATTTTCCATATGCAGTTAATGATGATTACTTGTTAACCTTTGCACTGATTCTTGTGAATAAAAGTCTGTAAATTGTTACATGCCTTTCATTTTATGCCCTATTATTATGCTTATAATTACAATAGCGGCAATAGATTTAGTGTGCCTCATTATTATCCTTCCTGAACATAATTGGATTTATTTCTCCTGGCGGGTATTGGTTCCATATGCCTTACCTACGATGCCTCCTTCATTTTCGAGTTCTTTAGGGTTCCCGACACTAAACTCAGGTGATTTTGCAATTGCGGAGGGCGGTCCTTTGGTCCTTATTGCCTCCTTGTCAGACCATCATACTTGTCAATACTGCCTCCAAACTGTTCTGGGATATATAGTCGAGAGTGATATCTATGCTTTGACGGAGTAATCCTGTAAGTGCATTTCAGTATTGGGACCTCTCTCTTTGAGGCTTCCTACCGAGTCATAGGTAATTCTCTGGTACACTTCCATCAGGACGACATGGCTCAAGCCCAAAAAAGGATTTTGACGTAGGAAAAATCTCTTTTTGGGCGAGATAGCCATGTCGTCCAGATGGCCCACCCGTTACGTTGGCTCTCTCCGATTCCGTAGGATGCCTCTTTTCACAGTAGTTACACTGCTATGTGGAATGGCATCATCAGTGACGTACAGTGGTACAATGAGGGGAGAGGATATGTAACAGCAACTCACCTATCCTTCCCACTAGATTCCTAGACTGGAGTAAGTTTGTTAGGGGGGCAGATATCTAGGGTTATCTACGGATACATCCCTGATTATACACGATATCTTAGGATAGTAGTTCCGGGGGTTAGAACTCCGTGATACCTGACAGTAGGAAGCTGCCGGAAGGTCCTTCCATCAGGACGACATGGCTATCTCGCCCAAAAATAGATTTTTCCTACGTCAAAATCCGTTATATATATATATATATATATATATATATATATATATATATATATATATATATATATATATATATATAAATTTTGTTTATATATACAGATATATTATTATTATTATTATTATTATTATTTTATTACTTGCTAAGCTACAACCCTAGTTGGAAAAGCAGGATGTTATAAGCCCAGAGACTCCAACAGGGAAAATAGCATTGTGAGGAAAGGAAAAAAGGAAATTAGAATATTTTAAGAAGAATAACGACATTAAAATAAATATCTCTTATATAAACTATGAAAACTTTAACAAAACAAGAGGAAGAGAAATAAGATAGAATAGTGTGCTCGAGTGTACCCTCAAACAAGAGAACTCTAAAACAAGTCAGTGGAAGGCCATGGTACTACCCAAGACTAGAGAACAATGGTTTGATTTTGGAGTGTCCTTCTCGTTGAAGAGCTGCTTACCATAGGTAAAGAGTCTCTTCTACCCTTCCCAAGATGAACGTGGCCACTGAACAATTAGTGCAGTAACCCATTGGGTTAAGAAGAATTGTTTGGTAACATGTGTTGTCAGGTGTATGAAGACAGAGGAGAATACTTAAAGAATAG
>NC_090736.1:140458593-140476093 GCF_036898095.1 Palaemon carinicauda | reverse complement strand
ACCTAAACTACAGCCCTAGTTGGAAAAGTAGGATGCTATAAGCCCAAGGGCTCCAACAGGGTAAATAATTATTATGCTTGTTATTTTTATTACAAGCTAGCTAGCTACAGTCCTAGTTGGAAAAGCAGGATGCTATAAGCCCAAGGGCTCCAGCAGGGTAAATGGTTATTATGATTGCTATTTTTATTACTAGCTAGCTAGCTACAGCCCTAGTTGGAAAGGCAGGATGCTATAAGCCCAAGGGCTCCAGCAGGGTAAATGGTTATTATGATTGCTATTTTTATTACTAGCTAGCTAGCTACAGCCCTAGTTGGAAAGGCAGGATGCTATAAGCCCAAGGGCTCCAGCAGGGTAAATGGTTATTATGATTGCTATTTTTATTACTTGCTAGCTAGCTACAGCCCTAGTTGGAAAGGCAGGATGCTATAAGCCCAAGGGCTCCAGCAGGGTAAATGGTTATTATGATTGCTATTTTTATTACTTGCTAGCTAGCTACAGCCCTAGTTGGAAAGGCAGGATGCTATTAGCCCAAGGGCTCCAGCAGGGTAAATGGTTATTATGATTGCTATTTTTATTACTTGCTAGCTAGCTACAGCCCTAGTTGGAAAGGCAGGATGCTATTAGCCCAAGGGCTCCAGCAGGGTAAATGGTTATTATGATTGCTATTTTTATTACTTGCTAGCTAGCTACAGCCCTAGTTGGAAAGGCAGGATGCTATTAGCCCAAGGGCTCCAGCAGGGTAAATGGTTATTATGATTGCTATTTTTATTACTTGCTAGCTAGCTACAGCCCTAGTTGGAAAGGCAGGATGCTATTAGCCCAAGGGCTCCAGCAGGGTAAATGGTTATTATGATTGTTATTTTTATTACTTGCTAGCTAGCTACATCCCTAGTTGGAAAGGCAGGATGCTATTAGCCCAAGGGCTCCAGCAGGGTAAATGGTTATTATGATTGTTATTCTTATTACTAGCTAGCTAGCTACAGCCCTAGTTGGAAAAGCAGGATGCTATAAGCCCTAGGGCTCCAGCAGGGTAAATGGTTATTATGATTGCTATTTTTATTACTAGCTAGCTAGCTACAGCCCTAGTTGGAAAAGCAGGATGCTATAAGCCCAAGGGCTCCAGCAGGGTAAATGGTTATTATGATTGCTATTTTTATTACTAGCTAGCTAGCTATTTTTATTACTTGCTAGCTAGCTACAGCCCTAGTTGGAAAAGGCAGGATGCTATTAGCCCAAGGGCTCCAACAGGGTAAATGGTTATTATGATTGTTATTTTTATTACTTGCTAGCTAGCTACAGCCCTAGTTGGAAAAGCAGGATGCTATAAGCCCTAGGGCTCCAGCAGGGTAAATGGTTATTATGATTGCTATTTTTATTACAAGCTAGCTAGCTACAGCCCTAGTTGGAAAGGCAGGATGCTATAAGCCCTAGGGCTCCAGCAGGGTAAATGGTTATTATGATTGCTATTTTTATTACTAGCTAGCTAGCTACAGCCCTAGTTGGAAAGGCAGGATGCTATAAGCCCAAGGGCTCCAGCAGGGTAAATGGTTATTATGATTGCTATTTTTATTACTAGCTAGCTAGCTACAGCCCTAGTTGGAAAGGCAGGATGCTATAAGCCCAAGGGCTCCAGCAGGGTAAATGGTTATTATGATTGCTATTTTTATTACTAGCTAGCTAGCTACAGCCCTAGTTGGAAAGGCAGGATGCTATAAGCCCAAGGGCTCCAGCAGGGTAAATGGTTATTATGATTGCTATTTTTATTACTAGCTAGCTAGCTACAGCCCTAGTTGGAAAGGCAGGATGCTATAAGCCCAAGGGCTCCAGCAGGGTAAATGGTTATTATGATTGCTATTTTTATTACTAGCTAGCTAGCTACAGCCCTAGTTGGAAAGGCAGGATGCTATTAGCCCAAGGGCTCCAGCAGGGTAAATGGTTATTATGATTGCTATTTTTATTACTTGCTAGCTAGCTACAGCCCTAGTTGGAAAGGCAGGATGCTATTAGCCCAAGGGCTCCAGCAGGGTAAATGGTTATTATGATTGCTATTTTTATTACTTGCTAGCTAGCTACAGCCCTAGTTGGAAAGGCAGGATGCTATTAGCCCAAGGGCTCCAGCAGGGTAAATGGTTATTATGATTGCTATTTTTATTACTTGCTAGCTAGCTACAGCCCTAGTTGGAAAAGCAGGATGCTATAAGCCCAAGGGCTCCAGCAGGGTAAATGGTTATTATGATTGCTATTTTTATTACTAGCTAGCTAGCTACAGCCCTAGTTGGAAAAGCAGGATGCTATAAGCCCTAGGGCTCCAGCAGGGTAAATGGTTATTATGATTGCTATTTTTATTACTAGCTAGCTAGCTACAGCCCTAGTTGGAAAAGCAGGATGCTATAAGCCCAAGGGCTCCAACAGGGTAAATGGTTATTATGATTGCTATTTTTTTTACTAGCTAGCAAGCTACAGCCATAGGCCTAGTTGGAAAAGCAGGATGCTATAAGCCCAAGGGCTCCAACAGGGTAAATGGTTATTATGATTGTTATTTTTTATTACTTGCTAGCAAGCTACAGCCATAGGCCTAGTTGGAAAAGCAGGATGCTATAAGCCCAAGGGCTCCAACAGGGTAAATGGTTATTATGATTGTTATTTTTATTACTTGCTAGCTAGCTACAGCCCTAGTTGGAAAAGCAGGATGCTATAAGCCCAAGGGCTCCAACAGGGTAAATGGTTATTATGATTGTTATTTTTATTACTAGCTAGCTAGCTACAGCCCTAGTTGGAAAGGCAGGATGCTATAAGCCCAAGGGCTCCAGCAGGGTAAATGGTTATTATGATTGTTATTTTTATTACTAGCTAGCTAGCTACAGCCCTAGTTGGAAAGGCAGGATGCTATAAGCCCAAGGGCTCCAGCAGGGTAAATGGTTATTATGATTGCTATTTTTATTACTTGCTAGCTAGCTACAGCCCTAGTTGGAAAGGCAGGATGCTATAAGCCCAAGGGCTCCAGCAGGGTAAATGGTTATTATGATTGCTATTTTTATTACTTGCTAGCTAGCTACAGCCCTAGTTGGAAAGGCAGGATGCTATAAGCCCAAGGGCTCCAGCAGGGTAAATGGTTATTATGATTGCTATTTTTATTACTTGCTAGCTAGCTACAGCCCTAGTTGGAAAGGCAGGATGCTATAAGCCCAAGGGCTCCAGCAGGGTAAATGGTTATTATGATTGCTATTTTTATTACTTGCTAGCTAGCTACAGCCCTAGTTGGAAAGGCAGGATGCTATAAGCCCAAGGGCTCCAGCAGGGTAAATGGTTATTATGATTGCTATTTTTATTACTTGCTAGCTAGCTACAGCCCTAGTTGGAAAGGCAGGATGCTTTAAGCCCAAGGGCTCCAGCAGGGTAAATGGTTATTATGATTGCTATTTTTATTACTTGCTAGCTAGCTACAGCCCTAGTTGGAAAGGCAGGATGCTATTAGCCCAAGGGCTCCAGCAGGGTAAATGGTTATTGTGATTGCTATTTTTATTACTTGCTAGCTAGCTACAGCCCTAGTTGGAAAAGCAGGATGCTATAAGCCCAAGGGCTCCAACAGGGTAAATGGTTATTGTGATTGTTATTTTTATTACTAGCTAGCTGGCTACAGCCATAGTTGGAAAAGCAGGATGCTATAAGCCCAAGGGCTCCAACAGGGTAAATGGTTATTATGATTGTTATTTTTATTACTAGCTAGCTGGCTACAGCCATAGTTGGAAAAGCAGGATGCTATAAGCCCAAGGGCTCCAACAGGGTAAATGGTTATTATGATTGTTATTTTTTTTACTAGCTAGCAAGCTACAGCCATAGGCCTAGTTGGAAAAGCAGGATGCTATAAGCCCAAGGGCTCCAACAGGGTAAATGGTTATTATGATTGTTATTTTTATTACTAGCTAGCTGGCTATAGCCATAGTTGGAAAAGCAGGATGCTATAAGCCCAAGGGCTCCAGCAGGGTAAATGGTTATTATGATTGTTATTTTTATTACTTGCTAGCTAGCTACAGCCCTAGTTGGAAAAGCAGGATGCTATTAGCCCAAGGGCTCCAGCAGGGTAAATGGTTATTATGATTGTTATTTTTATTACTTGCTAGCTAGCTACAGCCCTAGTTGGAAAAGCAGGATGCTATAAGCCCAAGGGCTCCAGCAGGGTAAATGGTTATTATGATTGTTATTTTTATTACTAGCTACCTAGCTACAGCCCTAGTTGGAAAAGCAGGATGCTATTAGCCCAAGGGCTCCAGCAGGGTAAATGGTTATTATGATTGCTATTTTTATTACTAGCTAGCTAGCTACAGCCCTAGTTGGAAAAGCAGGATGCTATAAGCCCAAGGGCTCCAGCAGGGTAAATGGTTATTATGATTGCTATTTTTATTACTAGCTAGCTAGCTACAGCCCTAGTTGGAAAAGCAGGATGCTATTACCCCAAGGGCTCCAGCAGGGTAAATGGTTATTATGATTGTTATTTTTATTACTAGCTAGCTAGCTACAGCCCTAGTTGGAAAAGCAGGATGCTATAAGCCCAAGGGCTCCAGCAGGGTAAATGGTTATTATGATTGTTATTTTTATTACTAGCTAGCTAGCTACAGCCCTAGTTGGAAAAGCAGGATGCTATAAGCCCAAGGGCTCCAGCAGGGTAAATGGTTATTATGATTGCTATTTTTATTACTAGCTAGCTAGCTACAGCCCTAGTTGGAAAAGCAGGATGCTATAAGCCCAAGGGCTCCAACAGGGTAAATGGTTATTATGATTGCTATTTTTATTACTAGCTAGCTAGCTACAGCCCTAGTTGGAAAAGCAGGATGCTATAAGCCCAAGGGCTCCAACAGGGTAAATGGTTATTATGATGGTTATTTTTATTACTTGCTAGCTAGCTACAGCCCTAGTTGGAAAAGCAGGATGCTATAAGCCCAAGGGCTCCAGCAGGGTAAATGGTTATTATGATTGCTATTTTTATTACTAGCTAGCTAGCTACAGCCCTAGTTGGAAAAGCAGGATGCTATAAGCCCAAGGGCTCCAACAGGGTAAATGGTTATTTTTATTACTTGCTAGCTAGCTACAGCCCTAGTTGGAAAAGCAGGATGCTATAAGCCCAAGGGCTCCAACAGGGTAAATGGTTATTATGATGGTTATTTTTATTACTTGCTAGCTAGCTATATCCCTTTTTGGAAAAGCAGGATGCTATAAGCCCAAGGGCTCCAACAGGGTAAATGGTTATTATGATGGTTATTTTTATTACTAGCTAGCTACATCCCTATTTGGAAAAGCAGGATGCTATAATCCCGAAGACTCCAACAGGTTAAATGGTTATTGTTACAGCCCTGGTTAGAAAAGCAGAATGTTATAAGCCTAAAGACTCCAACAGGCAAAATATTATTGTTGTACTAGTTTAGCTAGTAAAATAGCCTAGTGAAGAAAGGAAATAAACAGCAAAAGAAGTAATGTACTATTCAAATAACGCATATTAAGCACAGTAACAACATTAAAATATACCTTTCATAAATAAACTATAAAAAAAGAGACATGTCACCCTGTTCAACATAAAAACATTCTCTGTAAGTTTGAATTTTCAAGGTCCACCTATTCATCTACCTGAATCTATAAAGTTCCAGAGCTGAGTTTCCCTTTAAAGGTTTAAAGCCTACTCATGAATTCCAAAGGCAAGGGACAGTAACATTTGCCCTAGAGACTGACACAAGCCCCCTCCCCACCCAAGCTGGGATCAAGTAGGGCCAGGCAATGACTGCTGATGACTCAGCAGACAGACCTATAGGCTCCCCCAAACCCCCATCCCCCATCATTAGCTCACAAGGATATTGAGGTTACAGCGACCAAAGAAACTAACGAGTTTGAGCGGGACTCGAACCCCTTTGTGGCGTTCACCAGTCAGGGATGTTCCACAACCTTTACTGAGGAATATTCAGTAGATGTTTGTTCAGTTATTCATGCTATTTAGATAACATAAGTCAGAAAGTGAAGGTTTTCGATGGTGACCTAACAATTATTCTATATCAAAGTATAAGTTATGATTAAATTGAATTTTGTTTATTCAAAACCACGTCATGATGTATTCAAGTCTATATCATGAAGATAATTTTATTGTTGCCCTCGCCAACGAAATTGGAAAGAGGTTATGTTTAACCCCCTGTTTGTGTGTGTGTGTGTTTCTTTGTGAACAGCTTTCTGACCACAATTTTAATCGTAGAGTGATGGAAATAGCAGGGATTAATTGTTATGTAAAAAGATGAAAATTAGCAAGTTTTGCAAGGTGAAGGTCAAAGTCATGGTCAAGCAAATTGTCCAATTCACGTAATTAGCCATAAGTTTGGACATCGTTTTCACAGAGACTTCGAACTTGGTTTATATGAGTGTATAAAAATCCACGCCAATTAATACATGTTAGGGTCAAAGTTCATGGTCAAGGTCGACCAAATATCGAGAAATAAGCTGCCGCAGCGGAGGTCTGAGCTCTACTGAGTGCCCCTCCAGTTTAGTAGATACATTTTCAATCCAGAAAACGGAAAGAATATAGGTTATTATCAAACCTAATTTAGATTTCAATAAGATCTTTTATAAACTTTCAAATGGGCTCCACAAGGCACTAGAAGAGTTGGAAGACCCAGTCCTACATGGCTGGACCTTCGATGTCAGGATGCCAGAGAACTTCAAATCATTCATTCATGCCTGCATGGCTGAGGACTATGAAGCACAAAGTAAGAGATGATGAATGGAGAAGTGTTGATTTAAAAGATGAAGATAGAGACGACTAGCGAAATCTAAGAGGTCCTTTGCGTCAATAAGCGTAGGAGATGATGATGATGATGATGATCTTTTATAAATGTAAATTGGATTTAGTGAATATATAGCATGTGTTGTTATGAAGACAATCTAGAGAAGATAATATTTAGACATCAAAATACTATGAATTATTCTATGGGAGAAATGGAAGAGAGCTAAAAAGTAAAATGACTATTTTCTGTCGAAATTTCTAAAATAAAACGATATCTTTGACTTTAAAATGTAGAGTGGTAGGAATGGAAACTTGACACATCCACAAAGGGAAACGGAAAAGCGAATGGGAAAGTGATTTTGTAGAAAGAAAACGAATAGCAAACTGATGGAAAGAGAAAGCATAACTCTTTGTAGGATCCATAAAAAGAATAACTAAGAAAGTCAAGGGATTCTTTGAAGTCAATATGCATATGTTGAGTGATATGTTGATTCTAGCTGGGATGAACCTTTTTGAATTACAACGATGCAGGTCTTCTACGAGGACACCACTGTTCTCTAAACTTGAGTAGTGCCATAGCTTCTGTACCATGGACTTCCGTTGTACAACTAGACACCACTGTTCTCTAGACTTGAGTAGTGCCATAGCCTCTGTACCATAGTCTTCCACTGTCCAACTAGACACCACTGTGCTCTAGACTTGGGTAGTGTCATATCCTCTGTACGATGGTCTTCCGCTGTCCAACTAGACACTACTGTTCTCTGGACTTGGGTAGGGCCATAACCTCTGTACCATGGTCTTCCGCTGTCCAACTAGACACTACTGTTCTCTGGATTTGGGTAGGGCCATAGCCTCTGTACCATGGTCTTCCACTGTCCAACTAGACACTACTGTTCTCTGGACTTGGGTAGGGCTATAGCCTCTGATCCCCCATTCCTTACCCCCATTCCTGACTCCCAATTTCAGATCCCCCATTCCTTACTCCCATTCATGACCCCCATTCCTGATTCCCTATACCTGACTCCCCATTCCAGACCCCAATTTTTGACCTCCCATACATAACCCTCCATTCCTTACTCCCCATTCCTGATCCCCACTTCTGACTCCCAATTCATTACCTCCATTCCTAACCCCCATTCTTGACTCCCCATACCTGACCCATTCCTTACCACCATTTCTGACTCCCCATTCCTGACCCATTCCTTACCCACCCATTCCTTATCCGCCATTCCGTACCCACCCATTCCTTACCACCCATTCCTGACCCTCCATTCCTAATCCCCCATTCCTGAGACCTCATTTCTTACCCCTCTTCCAGACTCCCCATCCTTCCTGTCAGCTCCCTTTACCCCCACCTGCTAAAAACACACCTATAGTATATTGGGGATTCACCTCTTCTGTCTTTTTGAAGCAACTGCCAAAGGTTATGACAATTCGGTCAGGTAAATACCCGGTGGGAATTATAAATTGATATAGAACTGCGGTAGGCTGGATTTGGAAAAGTAAGGGGAAGGGGAACGGTTTTGGGTTTGATTTTGATTGTATTGTAATCGACAGTGAAGGCAAGAATTTGGAGAGAGAGAGAGAGAGAGAGAGAGAGAGAGAGAGAGAGAGAGAGAGAGAGAGAGAGAGAGAGAGAGAGAGAGAGAGAGAGAGAGAGAGAGAGAGAGAGTCTTGCTTCACGCACAACACAATCTTGTGTTTATATCAGGTGTCTTGTTTATCTCCAGATGTATTGTACTGGAGAGAGAGAGAGAGAGAGAGAGAGAGAGAGAGAGAGAGAGAGAGAGAGAGAGAGAGATTCTTTAATTATTCTCGAAACCTGTGAGAAATAGCATTCATAAAATTGTTTGATATCATTTCAGCGATAAGTGTTTATTTATTACAATATTTACCATTGAATTTTTGTCTATGGATTTTTTTAAGTACTCGGATTTCATATTAACGTAAGACATAGACTGAAATAATAATACCAATTCCCTAATATCGCAAGAGGGTCTGCCCCTCTCTTTTATTCTTCTCCTGTACTTCTCTTTCTCCCTATTTCCTTATTCTTTCCCATCCCGAGTACCTGCCTTTGAGCTATAAATTGGATTGTATCCAGGGGTACTCTTCCTTTCCCCATATTCCCTACTTCCCTATTATTATTATTATTATTATTATTATTATTATTATTATTATTATTATTGTTATTATTATAACATAACAAATGAAGAAACACATTGCTAAACCTCCACTTGCTTTAATGTTCTTTCTGGGTTATTTATAAAAAGAGGATTTAATGTTGTTTTTATGTATTATAGATCAAGGTTAACATCCTATAAAAGAAAATATAAAAATTATCTAATTGAGCTTTTAATTGTTGATTAAACTCTGGGAAAAACCTTGAAAAAAAAATCTGGGAAAAAGCTTAAATAAACTCAGGAAAAAAAGCTTGAATGAACCCTGGGAAAAAAACTTGAATAAAACCTGGGAAAAAGCTTGAATAAACTAGGAAAAAGCTTGAATAAGACCTGTGAAAATCTTGAATAAACTCTAGGAAAAAGGTTGAATAAAATCTGGGGAAAAACTTGAATAAATTCTGGAAAAAGCAAATAAATTCTGGGAAAACGCTTGAATAAACTCTGTGAAAGCACTTGAATGAACTCTGGGGAAAAGCTTAGATAAACTGGGAAAAAATCTTAAATAAACTCTGGGAAAAATCTTGAATAAACTTTGGGGAAAAGCTTAAATAAATTCAGGGATTAAGCTTAGATAAACTCTGGGAAAATCTTGAATAAACTCTGGGAAAAAAAATTAAAAAAATTCTGGGAAAAATCTTGAATAATTTCGGGAAAAACGCTTGAATAAACTGGGTAAACGCTTGAATGAAATTTGGGGAAAAGCTTAAATAAACTAGGAAAAAATCTTAAATAAACTGGGAAAAGGCTTGAATAAACTCTGGGAAAAAGCTTAAATAAACTAAGGTATTAAGCTTAGATAAACTCTGGGAAAAAGATTGAATAAACTCTGGAAAAAAAAGCGTGAATAAACTGGGAAAACACTGAAATAAAATTTGGGGAAAAGCTTGAATAAATTCTAGGGAAAAGCTTGAATAAACGCTGGGAAAAAGCTTGAATAAACTTTGGCAAAAATCTTGAATGAACTATAAATTGAGGAAAAGCTTAACTAAACATTGGAAAATAAATTGAATAAACTTTGAGAAAAAGCTTATATATACTTTGGGAAAAAGCTTAGAGTAAACTCTGTGGAAAGTGTTAAATGTACTGTTGGTAAAAGCTTGAATAAACTCTGGGAGAAAGCTTAAATAAACTGGGAAATATTAGATAAACTTGGAAAAAGCATTAATATACTCTGGGGAAAATCTTAGATAAACTCTGGGAAAAAGCTTACACTAAAGGAAAGCTGTAGTGCCAATAGTACGGTTTTGTCTTAAATAGGATGCTGGCCCTGTGCTCTAGGTCTTTTATTTTTCCCATTGTAAATGATTAAACCAATATCACGCACGTGTCTGTGTTTTCAATCAGTATTTCAGCAAATTTTACGTCTTGTTTTTGTCTTCTGAATTCGAACTTGCCGTGAATGGTTTTTTTTTTTTTTTTTTTTTTTTTTTTTTTTTTTTTTTTTTTTTTTTTTTTTTTTAAGTTGAACAGGCTGATATAAGTTTTTTTTATAGTTTATAAATGAAAGATCTATTTTAATGTTTTTGCTGTTCTTAAGATATTTTGCTTTAATTGTATGTTATCTTTTCATCTCTGTCTGTTTGTTTGTAACCAGCCTAACTCAAAAAGTTACCGATGAATTTTGATGAAAATTCCAGGATAGGTCAGAAATGGCCTTACCTAGAAGTGATTGGATTTGGGGGGTGATCTGGATCCAGGATTTTTATTATACGCCAGATTCATTCACAGTCAGTATATGAAATAGGGAAAGCTTGGTCCGTAGACTTGAGTAAAATTTTACAATCTTCTTTGGCAGAGGTCTGAATCCTCTTCTTGCTCTACCTACTTGGTTAGCATTACAACTGCATTCACCAATTTATTCACTTCTCTCTTAATCTCAATTACAGTAAGATTACCAGGAGAGTCTCCATGGAAATCAGCCATTTTGATTCCACTCTGTACGGCAATTACATCCCAATCACAACCATTTACCGTCATAACCTTTCCCCTGTCAGCATTTACTTTCCATTCGAAATCCGCTTTCATCCAATTACAAATTCCTCCAGTAATTTCTAAGGTCATCGACCTCTTGCATTTTACTGGCGACAAAAAGAAAGGGAAAAATGAAACCTCATTAAGAAGGGTCAACTCCTCAAAATTACAGGAGTTATATAGTTAGATTAGTGTGATTTTTAAGGGGGATTAGATTATGACAGTTTGAGAGGCTTCCCCCCTCCCCGCCCAGGTATAAATTCTTGGCAGTTATAACGAATGATTTTCATAATATATCTCATGATGAAAAGGTGACTTCAACTTTCATAATAGATCAAGCGAAAGTATCTCATGCTATATATTCTGGAAGATAATAATCCATTGATTGAATAATAAAGATATTCATTCAATTTAAAGTCTTTATCAAATCAATACGGATTGAAAGCAGATAAGGAAGAGTTTTCAAACCGCATAATACAAGCGATTATGTGTTTCCACTTAAGATTAATTATCCCCTATTGATAAAAAGTTTGGTTATGGCTCTACCAAAGAACTTGTTAGAAGACATCTTTTCTTTATAGGAGAGGCATGTTTTTCTAACATTGAGGTCATATAGTTTATATATGAAAAACTTTTAATGTTTTTGTTCTTCAAATATTTTATAGTTTATATATGAAAAACTTTTAATGTTGTTTTTGTTCTTCAAATATTTTATTTTCAATTGTTCATTACTTCTCATATAGTTTATTTATTTCCTTATTTCCTTCCCTCACTGGGCTATTTTTCCCTGTTGAAGCCCTTGGGCTTATAGCACACTGCTTTCCCAACTAGGGTTGTAGCTGAGCTAATAATAATAATAATAATAATAATAATAATAATAATAATAATAATAATAATAATAATAATGACGAAAGGGGGAGTCCTAACTATTTTTCCTGATGAAAATTATCTCCCTTGTATAATAAAGAACAAGTGTTTGGCTTTATATATATATATATATATATATATATATATATATATATATATATATATATATATATATATATATATATATATATATTTCTTTCCGGTCAGGTCAGCTGTCTCCGTCCCTCGGATAGAGGGAGTGGGAATAGTCATACTAAGGTGAGATGGGGGGTCAAGTACACTATAGTCTATTTTATTTAGCCGTGCATATTTGCACCCACTCACAGGGGTGGCCTTTTAGCTCGGAAAGGTTCCTGATACCTGATTGGTCGGAAGTATTTTTGTCCGAACACCTTCATTGTTCTCAAATAATTACCAAGTGATGTGAATCGAAACTTATTTACTAACCTATATTTCTCCATCGGATATATTTTTTGTCAATAAACAATGTGAAAGAATAAATATATTATAAAGTATCGTCTTGGTAAGTCTAAATTTAATATAATAATGCGCCGAAGTCAACGACAGCAGCTTACTTTCGGATGCACGATTTGTAATTTTGTAATTTTTCACATATTTTAACACAAATTGGGATAAATTACACTCAGCATAAGTTAAACATGTTATTATAAACTTTCTCTGAATACCAGAATTTACCAAAAACATGGAATTAATAAAACCCGATATTTGTGAAAACTTGCGGGGAGGTAAAAGAACAGCCTGCCAGTTTGGCGGGAAAACAATCCCCGCTGACTTTCATACAGTCATTGTATCATCTTCTTAATTTATGTAAGTGTTGAAATCAATGTTATGTTATTGAGATTACTTTGAGGGCTATATTTGCAAAAAGAAAATGTCCATGCTTCTTTTCGTAGAAGCACTCTAATAAAAAAATTATATTTCGGAGAAATTACCAAATTAACTCTTGCATATAAGTTACAGCAGACAATGCGGAATAAACAAACTTTTCATTTTCCCATTTTGTGTTCTGTTCAGGACTAATATAATGTTAACACAAGTTTCTGCGGATATTTTGAAAAGTTAAAGAATATACATACATCATAGGCCTACATAGACCTAGCCTAACTTATATCAAGCATCCGCTACTGTTTACTGGTACTTCTTATCTTAAAGAGTTAAGCAAAATTTAGTGCAGTTGTAAAAAAGTTATGTTAAGGTAAGACTTTATTCACAGGGTTTGCTTCATGCAGTGCAAGCATGACAACATCCGCTGTCCATAGTACTGCAGACTCCTGCTCTCAAGACTCCCGAGGCACCAAGCTCACCAGTTAAAGCCGGAATATGGTTAAGAGTGTCTTCAAGTTCATCGCTCAGGGAGGATGGTATGAGACGATGACCGATGTTTTAACAAACACCGCAGTTGCAACAGGCGTCTCAATGCGAACGGTTCAACACCTCAAACAATTGAATATGACATTATGTGATGGTATATTTCGCTCACCTAAGCCCAAAAAGAGAACATCTACAGTTGTGGATCAGGTTGACAATTTTGACAGGGAATGTATAAAGAGAGATCCTTTCTTTTTATGAGAGAGGAGAACTACCCACGATATCCTCCTTGTTAGAAAGAATAAAAGAGCCTCCTGTAAATTTCAGAGGTTCAAGGAGTTCTCTATATAAATTAGTTAGAATTATGGGATTTAGGTTTAGAAAAGTTATGAGTGGGAGAAAATTCTTAATGGAGAGAAGTGACATTGTTAATGCCAGGAATAAATATCTTAGAGAAATAAAAAGAAACAGAGAAAGTCTAAACCCTAGACCAGAAGTATATCTAGACGAGACTTGGGTAAACCAAAATCTTAGCATAGAACGGTGTTGGACAAATGAAGACGGAACAGTGGGACCTAAGCTAGAATCTGGGAAAGGAGCAAGGTTTATAATGATACATGCTGGGGGTAGTCATGGTTTTATAGATGGAGCCTTTCTTATGTTCAAGTCAAAAAATGGAGCAAAGGGGGATTATCATGACTCCATGGATTGTAAAACATTTAAATTTTGATTTGAAAATCAGCTTCTTCCTAACATAAATAATCAGTCCCTAATCATTATGGATAATGCTCCATATCACTAAAATATTAAACAAAGTTCCAACAATTAGCAACAAAAAGTGCCAAATACTTCAGTGGTTAGAGTCAAATAAGATTGATCATGATCCTGCTATTACAAAACTAGAACTGCTCAAGATATGCAAGCTTCATAAGGAAAGAGAAATATATGAAATACATCAAATAGCTGCTAATCACGGCCACAGAGTACTAAGATTGCCACCCTATCACTGCATGTTCAATCCAATAGAACTAATTTGGGCCCAAGTAAAAACAGAAATTAAAAAGGGAATTCTCATAGTAGCCAGTCTTTGAAAAATGTTGAAAAAATTACGCAAGAAGCAATTAATCATGTAACCCCACACCACTGGCTAAATGCTATGAGGCATGTGAGGAAAATTGAAACTGACTATCGAGCCAAGGATGCGGCTCTTGACCATTTGCTTGATCAATTCATAATTAATATAGAGTCTGATGTAAGCATGAGTGAAGATGAAATGTGTGTATAGATAAAAATAGTTCCATTTGATTATGTGGGATTATATAAATAACATTCTTTAATTCATTATTGTTATTTTTATTTAACCACCATTAGATAAATATTAGAACAATTTAATGTTTTATGTTTTGTATATATTAGTATTATTGTGTGTATTTTGACTTTCAACATTGTAAACAAATTCATTTTGATTTAGATAAGGTGGACATAATTAGGTAGTATTTTTTCTTAATAATGGTATCTATTTCTGTTTATGATTTTGACTTCATATGCAAATTGTAGAATATGTTTTGTACCTTACGTCAGTATGTAAATGATAATAACAACATAAATTATATGCTGTGTAGCAAGTAGGCCTATAGCCTATTTTGTAAACCTGTTCAGTAGCTCACATTATATCAAATGAAATTAAGCAAAGTATTTTTTTTTTCTATTCCCGCCTCTACACTATTTTAATGAGACTAGCACGCGCTTCCCTTCAGCCAACATTTTCCACAGATGATAAGAAATAAGGAATCGTAGTGCGGATATCCCTCATATGAAAGAAGGGATATCGGGGAAAATAGATAGATATTAGGTGAGGAACAGGAATGTGGGAAAATACTGAGCAAAATATTATGAAGAGCGAAGTTGCAATACTATTTAAACTGAAAGGAATAGACCGAACCATATTACGAAAAAAAAAAAACTGCATCTATGAAAGTCAGCGGGGATTGTTTTCCCGCCAAACTGGCAGGCTGTTCTTTTACCTCCCCGCAAGTTTTCACAAATATCGGGTTTTATTAATTCCATGTTTTTGGTAAATTCTGGTATTCAGAGAAAGTTTATAATAACATGTTTAACTTATGCTGAGTGTAATTTATCCCAATTTGTGTTAAAAATATGTGAAAAATTACAAAATTACAAATCGTGCATCCGAAAGTAAGCTGCTGTCGTTGACTTCGGCGCATTATTATATTAAATTTAGACTTACCATGACGATACTTATAATATATTTATTCTTTCACATTGTTTATTGACAAAACATATATCCGATGGAGAAATATAGGTTAGTAAATAAGTTTCGATTCACATTACTTGGTAATTATTTGAGAACAATGAAGGTGTTCGGACAAAAATACTTCCGACCAATCAGGTATCAGGAACCTTTCCGAGCTAAAAGGGCACCCCTGTGAGTCAAGTGCAAATATGCACGGCTAAATAAAATAGACTATAGTTCAAGTATAATCGTGGCTAATGACTTGAGAGTTAGTCTGGTTATTGTCAATGCGATAATAGCAATAATGATGATTGTGTATCAATACAAGAAACTTCGAAATACTCTTAAGTTTGCTGTGATATATTCTCTCTCTCTCTCTCTCTCTCTCTCTCTCTCTCTCTCTCTCAAGAATAAGTTAGACGGGATAATAAAAACTTTCAAAACGTCTAAACCAATTCACTCTACCCATGAGCAAATGGAGTCTCCGCGGATAAATTAAAAAGTATTAGAGACATCCAAAATCCTTGCGACTCTCTCTCTCTCTCTCTCTCTCTCTCTCTCTCTCTCAAGGATAAGTTAGAGGTCTAAACTAATTCGGTCTACCCAAGAGCAAATGGAGTCTCCGCGGATGAATTAAAAAGTTTTTGAGACATCCAAAATCCTTATAACTCTCTCTCTCTCTCTCTCTCTCTCTCTCTCTCTCTCTCTCTACCTAAGAGCAAATGGATTCTCCGCGAATGAATTAAAAAGTCTTTGAGACATCCAAAATCCTCGTAACTCTCTCTCTCTCTCTCTCTCCTCTCTCTCTCTCTCTCTCTCTCAGAATAAGTTAGATGGCTAAACTAATTCGCTCTACCTAGGAGCAAAGGGAGTCTCTGCGGATGAATTAAAAAGTCTTTGAGACATCCAAAATCCTCGTAACCCCCCCCCCCCCCCTCTCTCTCTCTCTCTCTCTCTCTCTCTCTCTCTCTCTCTGAGCATTAAATGTCAGTCAAGTCTGATACTCTCAAATAGAATAGCTTGCCCCTTTCTTCTTCCAAACCCTGAACCAGGCAATCCAAAATGAATTTATGATTCCATAATGTATTTAGCCGATTGAATCGTCCTGACCTTTGGCAGTGGTTTTTCCACAAATGCAACAAAGGTGGAACCAGGAAGTTATATGGTGTTTTATTATTTATATATTTTGTTTATATATATATATATATATATATATATATATATAATATCTATGAGATCATGGTGAGTGGTAGAGGGAGATGGCTTAGGCATGCTCTTTACACTCCCCAAGAGAGATTAGTTCACCCAACTTTATACAAGAGACATTTACTACATGCCAAAAAGAAAGGAAAAAAATTATTATTCTAATTTTTTACCATTTCTTAACATATTCGTATAACATTGAACTTTGCTATAGGAAATTGTGCATTAGAATAAGACCTTTCAGTTATCAAACCGGTGGATTTGAAGTTCTAGACTAATACATACATACATACATACATATATATATATATATATATATATATATGTATATATAGTAACATTGTTGTAAGGTGTACGTGTTTGTTGGAGAGAAAGAGAGAGAGAGAGAGAGAGAGAGAGAGAGAGAGAGAGAGAGTTAGTATATACCTGCGACGTGAACGAAATATGACAGGAAAACTTACAGTAAAAATATACAAATAAGGTAAATGAGAGAGAGAGAGAGAGAGAGAGAGAGAGAGAGAGAGAGAGAGAGTTAGTTAGTTAGTTAGTTAGTTAGTTAGTTAGTTAGTATATACCCGCGACGTGAACGAAATATGACAGGAAAACTTTACAGTAAAAATATACAAATAAGGTAAATGAGAGAGAGAGAGAGAGAGAGAGAGAGAGAGAGAGAGAGATTAGGATGTAAAGTCTTCGCTCGTTGTCTGAATAATATTGGATCGAGACTTTTAAGATGTTCCTTAATATAATTATCGCTTCCTTTATTGCAGAGGATCCTACTGGCGTTACTTGCATCATCATCATCCTCTCCTACGCCTATTGATGCAAAGGGCCTCTGTTAAATTTCGCCAGTCGTGTCTATCTTGAGCTTTTGTTTTGTTATGTTTTACCCCGTGTTTGTGTGTTTGTTTGTGAATAGATTCCTGGCCACAATTT
>NC_090736.1:140435732-140458093 GCF_036898095.1 Palaemon carinicauda | reverse complement strand
CAATATTGAATGAGAAATAAGACAAGGAAAGAAAGGTAAAAGAAAGGGAGATTGAGGGGAATGAGGGTGAAGAAATGTAGAAATTCTTGGAAATAAAAGAGAATTTTGCGAGAGAGAGAGAGAGAGAGAGAGAGAGAGAGAGAGAGAGAGAGAGAGAGAGAGAGAGAGAGAGAGTTAAGTAATATAATTAAATTGTATATTATATATATAATATATATATATATATATATATATATATATATATATATATATATATATATATATATATATGTATATATGTATATATATATATGCATATATATATGTGTGTGTACAGAGAGAGAGAGAGAGAGAGAGAGAGAGGAGAGAGAGAGAGAGAGTTAAGTAATATAATTAAATTGAATATATATATATATATATATATATATATATATATATATATATATATATATATATGTATATATATATGCATATATATATGTGTGTGTACAGAGAGAGAGAGAGAGAGAGAGAGAGAGAGAGAGAGAGAGAGAGAGAGAGAGAGAGAGAGAGAGAGATGAAAAATAGGGAACAGGATAGAGAAATAGTGATAGTTAAGTAACACCAAATTGAAGAGAGAGAGAGAGAGAGAGAGAGAGAGAGAGAGAGAGAGAGAGAGAGAGAGAGAGAGAGAGAGAGATTGATTGATTGATTGATTGATTTAAGGTTTTCACGCATCCTGACGAGAGAGAGAGAGATAAAATAGGGAACATGATAGAGAAATAATGATAGTTAAGTAACACCAAATTGAAGAGAGAGAGAAAGAGAGAGAGCTTAATTAGAGAGGAAAAGCATTTTGTCGTCTGTTGCATGCTTAATTGGAGCCTCGGGTTTATCGTGTGTTCTTAATTGAGTTACAAATAGTTTTATCACCGACGCCTCCTTTGTTTTCAACGGATCCATTAAGGGCAGATTCGAACTTGCTCGTTAATGGAGTTATATAACTTCTTGAGTTTATATTTGATTGGTCTAAAGGTTTTTTATAATTACTGGTTATTATTATTATTATTATCATTATTATTATTATTATTATCATTATTATTGTTATTTTTATTATTATTATTATTATCATCTAAACTACATCCCTAGTTGAAAAAGCAGGATGCTATAAGCCCAAGGGCTCCAACAGGGTGAATGGTTATTATGATTATTATTTTTATTACCAGCTATCTAGCTACATCCCTAGTTGGAAAAGCAGGATGCTATAAGCCCAAGGGCTCCAACAGGGTAAATGGTTATTATGATTGTTATTTTTATTACTAGCTAGCTAGCTACAGCCCTATTTGGAAAAGTAGGATGTTATAAGCCCAAGGGCTCCAACAGGGTAAATGGTTAATATGATTGTTATTTTTATTACTAGCTATCTAGCTACATCCCTAGTTGGAAAAGCAGGATGCTATAAGCCCAAGGGCTCTGTGACTGTGCCGAGTGAGGGTTGTGAACTCAAAGGCAAGATGCAATCAACTGAGTTATATTGTTATAGAACACTCTCCTTTATATACAAAACCTCAAGGCAACAGGACATAACAAGTTAACAAGACTGACAATGTTACAGAGGAAACAGCAGACATGAATTTTCATGTTCGTTTAGTGCGAGGGAAGAGCAAGCATAATATATGCAAAAGAAATTATGTACAATTGTGTGACACACGGTTGGTACATGGCTCCCCCCAAAAAAATGACATACTGTACATGTTAAATAGGGCGCCCTGATCTGGAGAGGCGAACTGTAGGCGGGTCATCTGGCAGAAGATAAGCAGGTTTTAGACGATCAATGGAGACCCAGTCTTCTTTGCCCCGAATGTTTAGTAGGAATGCTTTCGGACTGCGTCGGATCACAAGGAAAGGACCCGTGTAAGGGGGCGTTAGTGGTGGCTTGCTAGTGTCGTTGCGCAGGAAGACGTGCGTTGCAGAGTGCAAGTCCGTTGGTATGTGATGCTTCGCTGGGGGCATGTAAGTCTGGCGGCATGGAGTAAATTTTCCCACGACGTGACGTATGCGCTGGAGATCGTCGGAGGAGGTTGTAGAAGGAAAAAATTCGGCAGGGACGACCAACGGGTCGCCATACACCATTTCAGCTGCCGAGACGTCACAGGAGGACCCAGGGAAGCTGAGTAAACCAGTTGCAATCCTTGCAGCGGGACATCAAAGCTGCTTTGAGGGTGCGATGAAAACGTTCAACCTTTCCATTGGCAGCGGGGTTGTAGGCCATTGTCTGATGTAGGGTGATACCCAGGAGATTCGCTAATGACGTCCACAATTGAGAGGTGAAAGTGGTTCCCCTGTCAGAAGTAATATGCTCAGGGATACCGAATCTTGAAATCCATCCAGAGAGTAAGGCAGATGTACATGAGGCGGACGTTGCAGTTTCCATGGGAATGGCTTCAGGCCAACGAGTGGAGCGGTCGATGACGGTAAACAGGTAACGATGTCCTTGTGATGTGGGTAGGGGGCCTACAACGTCGACGTGAATGTGTGCGAAACGACGCTGAGGTTGAGGAAAGGTGCCCACTCCTGAATCCGTGTGTCGATGTACTTTGGAAGTTTGGCAAGAAGTACAGGTGCGGACCCAATCCTTAGCATCCTTAGAAATGCCGTGCCAAATGAACTTTGCCTTCAGCAGCTGTGCAGTAGAACGGCACGAGGGATGTGAAAGGCCGTGATTGAAATCAAACACCTGTCGGCGCATGGGAGCAGGAATCCAAGGTCGCGGTCTACCAGTACTGACGTCGCAGAGGAGGGTGGTGTTGGAGTCTTCGAGGGGAAAATCTTCCCAACGGAGGGACGTGCAGGATGTCCTACAAGCTTGATACTCTGGATCCTGTCGTTGGGCTTCAGCCAGGGCGTTGTAATCCAATCCCAGTTGAACAGCAGCCAACGTGTTTCCTGACAGGGCATCGACAACGGGATTCATTTTCCCAGGGACGTATTGGAGGGTGCAATTGTATTCAGCCACGGCGGAGAGATGTCGGCGTTGACGGGCGGACCAGGCGTCAGACTGTCGAGTGAAGGCGTGCACCAGAGGCATGTGGTCTGTGCGAATGACGAAGGGCGTACCTTCTAAGAAATGGCGAAAGTGACGGACAGCCAAGTGCACTGCCAGCAATTCTCGATCGAAGGTAGAATAACCCGATTCTGCCTTGGACAGTTTTCTGCTGAAGAAGGCCAATGGGCGGGGCGAGCCTTTGACCACCTGCTCGAGTACTGCACCAATAGCGACGTCGCTGGCATCGGGGGAGAGAAGGAGAGGGGCGTGTGGGATAGGAAAAGTGAGAGCCGCAGCAGTTGATAGGGCCTTCTTTGCATTGCAGAAGGCTGCTTCTTGAAGGGGACCCCACTTCAGGTCCTTTGGCTTGCCCTTGAGGGAGGCGTCGAGGGGAGCAAGAATGGCGGCAATGGCTGGCAGAAAACGGTGATAATAGTTGATCATGCCCAAGAATTCCTGCAGAGCTATGACGGTCGAGGGCGCGGGAAAATTCTGAACGGCTGCTACCTTCTCAGGGAGGGGATGGACTCCTTCGGGAGTGATACGGTGCCCTAAGAACGACACTTCGTTGGCGCCAAAGGTACACTTGTCATTCCGGACTACAAGGCCGTTTTGTTGCAGGCGATCGAGCACGATGCGCAGGTGAAGGAGGTGTTCCTCTTTTGAGGAGGAGAACACAAGTATGTCGTCCACATAACATACACAGAAAGGGAGGTCCCCTAAGATGCCATCCATGAGACGTTGAAACGTTGCCCCAGCATTACGAAGGCCAAAACAGGAGTAATTGAAGGTGTATGTACCAAACGGAGTGGTGATGGCGGTCTTGGGGATGTCTTCTGGGTTCATAGGCACCTGATAATACCCCTTCAGGAGGTCGAGCGTAGAGAAATCCTTCGCTTTGTGCAGGTAGGAGGTCACATCGGCAATGTTTGGGAGGGGGTAGTGATCCGGTTCTGTTTGCATGTTCAGGCGCCTGTAATCCCCGCACGGACGGAGGGAGCCATCTTTCTTCAGAACGATGTGTAAGGGTTACGACCATGGGCTGGAGGCCTTTTGGCAAAGGCCCATTTTCTCCATTTTGGCGAACGTCTGTTTGGCGGCTGCCAATCGTTCCGGTGCCAGACGTCTGAATTTTACGAAGACTGGGGTCCCGTCGTCTTGATATGGTGATGAATACCGTGCTTGGCAGGAACCGTGGGCGTTTGGCGAAGGTCTGGACGGAAAACTTCCGGGTACGACGTGAGGAGGTGGGCGTAGGCATCCGTGGGTGCGCTGATGTGGAGAGCGAGGTTAGAGGGGGCGGGTTGAAGAGGTGTCGACAAGTACGAGTCTGCGTTGACCAATCGTCGGTGGGCGACATCGACTAGAAGGTGGAAATGAGAGAGGAAATCCGCACCGAGGATTGGCATTGTGACGTCAGCAACGAGAAACTTCCAATTGAATTTACCGTTTCCGAACGATAATGTGAGGTTCTCGTAACCGTAGGTGGGTATCGCAGATCCGTTGGCAGCTACCAAGCGGACGTCGGCAGATGTAAACAGACTACGTCGTGCCTTGAAGAGTTTCCTTGGCAAAAGAGAACGACAAGCACCCGTGTCTACCAAAAATCGCACGCCCGTTCCTGCATCCTGTAAAAAGAAAAGATTAGAAACATGGGAGGCCACCGCCACAAGCGACGGCCTACTTACACGTTTTTTGACCACTGACAATCATTGGCACATTTCTTTGCGGTTGCCCCGAATCTGAAGTGGTAGTAGCAAAACTGCGGCGGATGGGAGGTAGTAAGTGGCTGTAGAAGTCGTTCGTTGGGGCGCGAGCGATTGGTGGGTGGTGGGCGGCTTTGTCGCCGCTTCGGCACGTCACGGGGTAGGCGTGTATGTCCTACGGCATTCATGTCAGCTTCGGTTGACGTTGAATAGGCATCCTCGTCGTCAGGGGTGGAGGCGTTGATGGAGGTCTTGAAGTGGCTGTCCATAAGGGCGTCGGCTTTGGTCATCAAGTCCTTTATGAGTAAACTATCGACATCGGGTATGGCAGCGCGTACAGGTTCGGGTAAACGGCGTATCCAAAGGGCACGAAGTAGGTTCACCTCACGAGGAGAGCCGTCTGCGCAGGTTGAAGGCGAGCGATACTGGTCATTTCCCTGAGGGCAAGCGAAGCCCTTTGGTCCTCCAACGGTTGTTGCGAGAGCTGAAAAAGCTTTGCTATACGGGCGGCTGGCGACGGCGAGTACTGCTGCAGAAGGTATGTTTTGAGGGCGTCATACGCTATTGGGGTGTCTCCTTGTTCACAAAGCCAGTCGGATATTTCTGGGAAGGTGTCCTCGGGTATCGCCGCGAGAACATAATCCGCTTTGGTGGTTGAGCGAGTCACGCCCCTGATACGAAAGTGGACTTCTGCGCGCTGAAACCAAGCAAACGCCTCTCCGCTAGCGAACGGTGAAAGTTTCAATGGGGCGGCCGCAGCGCCAACTGCTGTAGTAGAGTCCGTCTCCATCATAGTACCAACGATGGAGGGGCGAGGGAGGTGGGGGTGGAAGGCAGTGGGAGCGAGTCAACTTCTGGGGTCACCAATGTGACTGTGCCGAGTGAGGGTTGTGAACTCAAAGGCAGGATGCAATCAACTGAGTTATATTGTTATAGAACACTCTCCTTTATATACAAAACCTCAAGGCAACAGGACATAACAAGTTAACAAGACAGACAATGTTACAGAGGAAACAGCAGACATGAATTTTCATGTTCGTTTAGTGCGAGGGAAGAGCAAGCATAATATATGCAAAAGGAATTATGTACAATTGTGTGACACACGGTTGGTACAGCTCCAACAGGGTGAATGGTTATTATGATTATTATTTTTATTACCAGTAGTAGGTAGTAGGTTGGCCAGGGCACCAGCCACCCGTTGAGATACTACCGCTAGAGAGTTATGGGGTCTTTTGACTGGCCAGATAGTACTACATTGGATCCTTCTCTCTGGTTACGGTTCATTTTCCCTTTGCCTACATACACACTGAATAGTCTGGCATATTCTTTACATATTCTCCTCTATCCTCATACACCTGACAACACAGATTACCAAACAATTCTTCATCACCCAAGGGGTTACTGCACTGTAATTGTTCAGTGCCACTTTCCTCTTGGTGAGGGTAGAAGAGACTCTTTAGCTATGGTAAGCAGCTCTTCTAGGAGAAGGACACTCCAAAATCAAACCACTGTTCTCTAGTCTTGGGTAGTGCCATAGCCTCTGTACCATGGCCTTTCACTGTCTTGGGTTAGAGTTCTCTTGCTTGAGGGTACACTCGAGCACACTCTCCTATCTTATTTCTCTTCCTCTTGTTTTGTTAAAGTTTTTATAGTTTATATAGGAGATATTTATTGTTGTTACTCTTCTTAGAATATTTTATTTTCCTTTTTTCCTTTCCGCACTGAGCTATTTTCCCTGTTGGAGCCCCTGGGCTTATAGCATACTGCTTTTCCAACTAGGGTTGTAGCTTAGTAAGTAATAATAATAATAATAATAATAATATTACCAGCTATCTAACTACATCCCTAGTTGGAAAAGCAGGATGCTATAAGCCCAAGGGCTCCAACAGGGTAAATGGTTATTATGATTGTTATTTTTATTACTAGCTATCTAGCTACATCACTAGTTGAAAAAGCAGGATGCTATAAGCCCAAGGGCTCCAACAGGGTGAATGGTTATTATGATTATTATTTTTATTACCAGCTATCTAGCTACATCCCTAGTTGGAAAAGCAGGATGCTATAAGCCCAAGGTCTCCAACAGGGTAAATGGTTATTATGATTGTTATTTTTATTACTAGCTAGCTAGCTACAGCCCTATTTGGAAAAGTAGGATGTTATAAGCCCAAGGGCTCCAACAGGGTAAATGGTTAATATGATTGTTATTTTTATTACTAGCTATCTAGCTACATCCCTAGTTGGAAAAGCAGGATGCTATAAGCCCAAGGGCTCCAACAGGGTGAATGGTTATTATGATTATTATTTTTATTACCAGCTATCTAGCTACATCCCTAGTTGGAAAAGCAGGATGCTATAAGCCCAAGGGCTCCAACAGGGTAAAGGGTTATTATGATTGTTATTTTTATTACTAGCTAGCTAGCTACAGCCCTATTTGGAAAAGTAGGATGTTATAAGCCCAAGGGCTCCAACAGGGTAAATGGTTAATATGATTGTTATTTTTATTACTAGCTATCTAGCTACATCCCTAGTTGGAAAAGCAGGATGCTATAAGCCCAAGGGCTCCAACAGGGTAAATGGTTATTATGATTGTTATTTTTATTACTAGCTAGCTAGCTACAGCCCTATTTGGAAAAGTAGGATGTTATAAGCCCAAGGGCTCCAACAGGGTAAATGGTTAATATGATTGTTATTTTTATTACTAGCTATCTAGCTACATCCCTAGTTGAAAAAGCAGGATGCTATAAGCCCAAGGGCTCCAACAGGGTGAATGGTTATTATGATTATTATTTTTATTACCAGCTATCTAGCTACATCCCTAGTTGGAAAAGCAGGATGCTATAAGCCCAAGGGCTCCAACAGGGTAAATGGTTATTATGATTGTTATTTTTATTACTAGCTAGCAAGCTACAGCCCAAGCAGGATGCTATAAGCCCAAGGGCTCCAACAGGATAAATGGTTATTGTTATTACTAGCTTGGATACAGCCCTAGTTGGAAAAGCAGAATGTTATAAGCCCAAAGTCTCCAACAGGCTAAATGGTTATTGTTACACTAGCTTAGGTACAGCCCTAGTTAGAAAAGCAGAATGTTATAAGCCCAAGGGCTCCAACAGGCAAAATGCTTTTGTTATACTAGCTTAGCTACAGCCCTAGTTAGAAAAGCAGAATAAGCCCAAGGGCTCCAACAGGGTAAAATAGCCCAGTGAAGAAAGGAAATAAACTACAAGAGAAGTAATTCACTATTCAAATAACGCATTTTAAGCACAGTAACAACATTAAAATATACCTTTCATAAATAAACTATTAAAAAGAAACTTATGTCACCCTGTTCAACATTAAAACATTCTTTGTAATTTGAACTTTCAAGTTCCACCTATTCATCTACATGAATCTATAAAGTTCCGGAGCTGATTTTCCCTTTAAAAGTTTAAAGCCTGTTCATGAATTTCAAAGGCAAGGGACAGTAACATTTGCCTTAGAGACTGACACAATCCCCCTCCCCACCCAAGCTGGGACCAAGGAGGGCCAGACAATGGCTGCTGATGTCAGGGATGTTACCACAACCTTTACTGACGAATATTCAATAGATGTTTGTTCAGTTATTCATGCTGTTTCGATAACATTAAGTCAGTTGTTTTAGAAAGTGAAGATTTTCGATAGTGACCTAACAATTATTCTATATCAAAACATTAGTTATGCTTAAATTGAATTTTGTTTATTCAAATCCAGGTCATGATGTATTCAAGTCCATATCATTAGGAGAATTTTATTGTTGCCCTCGCCAACGAAGTTGGAAGGAGGTTATGTTTAACCCTCTGTTTGTGTGTGTTTGTGTGTTTCTTTGTGAACAGCTTCCTAGCCACAATTTTAACCGTAGAGTGATGGAAATAGCAGGGATTAACTGTTATGTAAAAAGTAAAAATTATCAAGTTTTGCAAGGTGAAGGTCAAAGTCATGGTCAAGCAAAATGTCCAATTTACGTAATCAGCCATAAGTTTGGACATCGTTGTCACAGAGACTTCGAACTTGGCTCATTTGAGTATATAATAATCCACGCCAATTAATACATGTTAAGGTCAAAGTTCATGGTCAAGGTCGACCAAATATCGAGAAATAAACTGCCGCAGCGGAGGTCTGTTCTACTGAGTGCCCCTCCAGTTTAGTAGATACAATTTCAATCCAGAAAACGGAAAGAATATAGGTTATTATCAAACCTAATTTAAATTTCAATAAGATCTTTTATAAACTTACAAATGGGCTGCACAAGGCACTAGAAGAGTTGGAAGACCCAGTCCTACATGGCTGGACCTTTGATGTCAGGATGCCAGAGAACTTCAAATCATTCATTCATTCCTACATGGCTGAGGACTATGAAGCATGAAGTAATAGATGATGAATGGCGAAGTATTGATTTAAAAGCTGAAGATAGAGACGACTAGCGAAATCTAAGAGGTCCTTTGCGTCAATAAGTGTAGGAGGAGATGAAGATGATGATGAAGATCGTTTATAAATGTATATTGGATTTAGTGAATATATAGCATGTGTTGTTATGAAGACAATCTAGAGAAGATAATATTTAGACATCAAAATACTATGAATTATTTTATGGAAGAAATGGAAGAGAGCTAGAAAGTAAAATGACTATTTTCTGTCGAAATTTCTAAAATAAAACGATATCTTTGACTTTAAAATGTAGAGTGGTAGGAATGGAAACTTGACACATCCACAAAGGGAAACGGAAAAGCGAATGGGAAAGTGATTTTGTAGAAACAGAACGAATAGCAAACTAATGGAAAGAGAAAGCATAACTCTTTGTAGGATCCATAAAAAGGATAACTAAGAAAGTCAAGGGATTCTTTGAAGTCAATATGCATATGTTGAGTGATAAAAGGTGGGGGGGGGGGGGAGAATATGCTTTAATGAGAAATCTCTCTCCCTTCCTTGTATCTGAAAGCTCTTACCAATTGATTCTAGCTGGGATGAACCATTTTGAATTACAACGATGCAGGTCTTCTACGAGAACACCACTGTTCTCTAAACTTGAGTAGTGCCATAGCTTCTGTACCATGGACTTCCGATGTCCAACTAGACACCGCTGTTCTCTGGACTTGGGTAGTGTTATAGCCTCTGTACCGTGGTCTTCCACAGTCCAACTAGGCACTGCTGTTCTCTGGACTTGGGTAGTGTCATAGCCTCTGTACCGTGGTCTTCCACTGTCCAACTAGACACTGCTGTTCTCTGGACTTGGGTAGTGTCATAGCCTCTGTACCGTGGTCTTCCACTGTCCAACTAGACACTGCTGTTCTCCAGACTTGGGTGGTGTCATAGCCTCTGTACCGTGGTCTTCCCCTGTCCAACTAGGCACTGCTGTTCTTTGGACTTGGGTGGTGTCATAGCCTCTGTACCGTGGTCTTCCCCTGTCCAACTAGACACCGCTGTGCTCTGGACTTGGGTGGGGCCATAGCCTCTGTACTGTGGTCTTCCCCTGTCCAACTAGGCACCGCTGTGCTCTGGACTTGGGTGGGGCCATAGCCTCTGTACCGTGGTCTTCCCCTGTCCAACTAGGCACCGCTGTGCTCTGGACTTGGGTAGGGCCATAGCCTCTGTACCGTGGTCTTCCCCTGTCCAACTAGGCACCGCTGTGCTCTGGACTTGGGTAGGGCCATAGCCTCTGTACCGTGGTCTTCCCCTGTCCAACTAGGCACCGCTGTGCTCTGGACTTGGGTGGGGCCATAGCCTCTGTACCACGGTCTTCCGCTGTCCAACCAGGCACCGCTGTGCTCTGGACTTGGGTAGGGCTATAGCCTCTGATCCCCCATTCCTTACCCCCATTCCTGACTCCCAATTTCAGATCCCCCATTCCTTACTCCCATTCATGACCCCCATTCCTGATTCCCTATACCTGACTCCCATTTCTGACTCCCGATTCCAGACCCCAATTCCTGACCTCCCACACATAACCCTCCATTCCTTACTCCCCATTCCTGATCCCCACTTCTGACTCCCAATTCATTACCTCCATTCCTAACCCCCATTCTTGATTCCCCATACCTGACCCATTTCTTACCACCATTTCTGACTCCTCATTCCTGACCCATTCCTTACCCACCCATTCCTTATCCCACATTCCGTACCCACCCATTCTTTATCCCCCATTCCTGACCCCCATTCTTGACTCCCCATACCTGACCCATTCCTTACCACCATTTCTGACTCCCCATTCCTGACCCATTCCTTACCCACCCATTCCTTATCCCCCATTGTGTACCCACCCATTCCTTACCCCCCATTCTTTACCCCCCATTCCTGACCCCCATTCTTGACTCCCCATACCTGACCCATTCCTTACCACCATTTCTGACTCCCCATTCCTGACCCATTCCTTACCCACCACCCTTTCTGACTCCCCATTCTTGACCCATTCCTTACCCACCCATTCCTTATCCCCCATTCTGTACCCACTCATTCCTTACCCCCCATTCCTGACTCCCAATTTCAGATACCCCATTCCTTACTCCCATTCATGACCCCCATCCCTGATTCCCTATACCTGACTCCCGATTCCAGACCCCAATTTCTGACCTCCCACACATAACCCTCCATTCCTTACTCCCCATTCCTGATCCCCACATCTGACTCCCAATTCATTACCTCCATTCCTAACCCCCATTTTTGATTCCCCATACCTGACCCATTCCTTACCACCATTTCTGACTCCCCATTCCTGACCCATTCCTTACCACCATTTCTGACTCCCCATTCCTGACCCATTCCTTACCACCATTTCTGACTCCCCATTCCTGACCCATTCCTTACCACCATTTCTGACTGCCCATTCCTGACCCATTCCTTACCACCATTTCTGACTCCCCATTCCTGACCCTTCCTTACCACCATTTTTTATTCCCCATACCTGACCCATTCCTTACCACCATTTCTGACTCCCCATTCCTGACCCATTCCTTACCACCATTTCTGACTCCCCATACCTGACCCATTCCTTACCACCATTTCTGACTCCCCATTCCTGACCCATTCCTTACCCACCCATTCCTTATCCCCCATTCTGTACCCACCCATTCCTTATCCCCCATTCTGTACCCACCCATTCCTTACCCCCATTCCTGACCCTTCCTTACCACCATTTTTGATTCCCCATACCTGACCCATTCCTTACCACCATTTTTGACTCCCCATTCCTGACCCATTCCTTACCACCATTCCTGACTCCCCATTCCTGACCCATTCCTTACCCACCACCATTTCTGACTCCCCATACCTGACTCATTCCTTACCACCATTTCTGACTGCCCATTCCTGACCCATTCCTTACCACCATTTCTGACTCCCCATTCCTGACCCTTCCTTACCACCATTTTTGATTCCCCATAACTGACCCATCCCTTACCACCATTTCTGACTCCCCATACCTGACCCATTCCTTACCACCATTTCTGACTCCCCATTCCTGACCCATTCCTTACCACCATTTCTGACTCCCCATACCTGACCCATTCCTTACCACCATTTCTGACTCCCCATTCCTGACCCATTCCTTACCCACCCATTCCTTATCCCCCATTCTGTACCCACCCATTCCTTACCCCCCATTCCTGACTCCCAATTTCAGATCCCCCATTCCTTACTCCCATTCATGACCCCCATTCCTGATTCCCTATACCTGACTCCCATTTCTGACTCCCGATTCCAGACCCCAATTCCTGACCTCCCACACATAACCCTCCATTCCTTACTCCCCATTCCTGATCCCCACTTCTGACTCCCAATTCATTACCTCCATTCCTAACCCCCATTCTTGATTCCCCATACCTGACCCATTTCTTACCACCATTTCTGACTCCTCATTCCTGACCCATTCCTTACCCACCCATTCCTTATCCCACATTCCGTACCCACCCATTCCTTATCCCCCATTCCTGACCCCCATTCTTGACTCCCCATACCTGACCCATTCCTTACCACCATTTCTGACTCCCCATACCTGACCCATTCCTTACCACCATTTCTGACTCCCCATTCCTGACCCATTCCTTACCCACCCATTCCTTATCCCCCATTCTGTACCCACCCATTCCTTACCCCCCATTCCTGACTCCCAATTTCAGATCCCCCATTCCTTACTCCCATTCATGACCCCCATTCCTGATTCCCTATACCTGACTCCCATTTCTGACTCCCGATTCCAGACCCCAATTCCTGACCTCCCACACATAACCCTCCATTCCTTACTCCCCATTCCTGATCCCCACTTCTGACTCCCAATTCATTACCTCCATTCCTAACCCCCATTCTTGATTCCCCATACCTGACCCATTTCTTACCACCATTTCTGACTCCTCATTCCTGACCCATTCCTTACCCACCCATTCCTTATCCCACATTCCGTACCCACCCATTCCTTATCCCCCATTCCTGACCCCCATTCTTGACTCCCCATACCTGACCCATTCCTTACCACCATTTCTGACTCCCCATACCTGACCCATTCCTTACCACCATTTCTGACTCCCCATTCCTGACCCATTCCTTACCCACCCATTCCTTATCCCCCATTCTGTACCCACCCATTCCTTACCCCCCATTCCTGACTCCCAATTTCAGATCCCCCATTCCTTACTCCCATTCATGACCCCCATTCCTGATTCCCTATACCTGACTCCCATTTCTGACTCCCGATTCCAGACCCCAATTCCTGACCTCCCACACATAACCCTCCATTCCTTACTCCCCATTCCTGATCCCCACTTCTGACTCCCAATTCATTACCTCCATTCCTAACCCCCATTCTTGATTCCCCATACCTGACCCATTTCTTACCACCATTTCTGACTCCTCATTCCTGACCCATTCCTTACCCACCCATTCCTTATCCCACATTCCGTACCCACCCATTCCTTATCCCCCATTCCTGACCCCCATTCTTGACTCCCCATACCTGACCCATTCCTTACCACCATTTCTGACTCCCCATACCTGACCCATTCCTTACCACCATTTCTGACTCCCCATTCCTGACCCATTCCTTACCCACCCATTCCTTATCCCCCATTCTGTACCCACCCATTCCTTACCCCCCATTCCTGACTCCCAATTTCAGATCCCCCATTCCTTACTCCCATTCATGACCCCCATTCCTGATTCCCTATACCTGACTCCCATTTCTGACTCCCGATTCCAGACCCCAATTCCTGACCTCCCACACATAACCCTCCATTCCTTACTCCCCATTCCTGATCCCCACTTCTGACTCCCAATTCATTACCTCCATTCCTAACCCCCATTCTTGATTCCCCATACCTGACCCATTTCTTACCACCATTTCTGACTCCTCATTCCTGACCCATTCCTTACCCACCCATTCCTTATCCCACATTCCGTACCCACCCATTCCTTATCCCCCATTCCTGACCCCCATTCTTGACTCCCCATACCTGACCCATTCCTTACCACCATTTCTGACTCCCCATTCCTTACCCACCCATTCCTTATCCCCCATTCTGTACCCACCCATTCCTTACCCCCCATTCCTGACCCCCATTCTTGACTCCCCATACCTGACCCATTTCTTGCCACCATTTCTGACTCCTCATTCCTGACCCATTCCTTACCCACCCATTCCTTATCCCACATTCCGTACCCACCCATTCCTTATCCCCCATTCCTGACCCCCATTCTTGACTCCCCATACCTGACCCATTCCTTACCACCATTTCTGACTCCCCATTCCTGACCCATTCCTTACCCACCCATTCCTTATCCCCCATTCTATACCCACCCATTCCTTACCCCCAATTCTTTACCCCCCATTCTTGACTCCCCATACCTGACCCATTCCTTACCACCATTTCTGACTCCCCATTCCTGACCCATTCCTTACCCACCACCCTTTCTGACTCCCCATTCTTGACCCATTCCTTACCCACCCATTCCTTATCCCCCATTCTGTACCCACTCATTCCTTACCCCCCATTCCTGACTCCCAATTTCAGATACCCCATTCCTTACTCCCATTCATGACCCCCATTCCTGATTCCCTATACCTGACTCCCATTTCTGACTCCCGATTCCAGACCCCAATTCCTGACCTCCCACACGTAACCCTCCATTCCTTACTCCCCATTCCTGATCCCCACTTCTGACTCCCAATTGATTACCCCCATTCCCAACCCCCATTCTTGACTCCACATACCTGACCCATTCCTTACCACCATTCCTGACTCCCCATTCCTGACCCATTCCTTACCCACCCATTCCTTATCCCCTATTCCGTATCCACCCATTCCTGATTCCACACACCTTACCCCCCATTCCTGACTCCACACACCTTACCCCCCATTCCTGACCCCCATTCTTGACTCCCCATACCTGCCCATTCCTTACCACCATTTCTGACTCCCCATTCTTATCCCCCATTCTCTACCCACCCATTCCGTACCCCCCTTTCCTGACCCCCATTCCTGACCCCCATTCCTTACTCCCCACTTCTGACTCCCAATTGATTACCCCCATTCCTAACCCCCATTCTTGACTCCACATACCTGACCCATTCCTTACCACCATTCCTGACTCCCCATTCCTGACCCATTCCTTCCTTATCCCCTATTCCGTATCCACCCATTCTTAATTCCACACACCTTACCCCCCATTCCTGACTCCACACACCTTACCCCCCCATTCCTGACCCCCATTCTTGACTCCCCATACCTGCCCATTCCTTACCACCATTTCTGACTCCCCATTCTTATCCCCCATTCTGTACCCACCCATTCCGTACCCCCCTTTCCTGACCCCCATTCCTGACCCCCATTCCTTACTCCCCACTTCTGACTCCCAATTGATTACCCCCATTCCTAACCCCCATTCTTGACTCCACATACCTGACCCATTCCTTACCACCATTTCTGACTCCCCATTCCTGACCCATTCCTTACCCACCCATTCCTTATCCCCCATTCCGTACCCACCCATTCCTGACTCCACACACCTGACCCCCCATTCCTAATCCCCCATTCCTGATACCTCATTTCTTACCCCTCTTCCAGACTCCCCATACCTGACTCCCCATCCTTCCTGTCTGCTCCCTTTACCCCCACCTGCTAAAAACCCACCTATAGTATATTGGGGATTCCCCTATTCTGTCTCTTTGAAACAACTGCCAAAGTTTATGACAATTCGGTCAGGTAAAATACCCGGTGGGAATTATAAATTGATATAGAACTGCGGTATGCTGGCTTTGAAAAAGTAAGGGGAACGGTTCTGGGTTTGATTTTGATTGTATTGTAATCGACAGTGAAGGCAAAAAATTTGGAGAGAGAGAGAGAGAGAGAGAGAGAGAGAGAGAGAGAGAGAGAGAGAGAGAGAGAGAGAGAGAGAGTCTTGCTTCAAACACAACACAAGCTTGTGTTTATATCAGGTATCCTGTTTATCTGCAGATGTATTGTACTGGAGAGAGAGGAGAGAGAGAGAGAGAGAGAGAGAGAGAGAGAGAGAGAGAGAGAGAGAGAGAGAGAGAGGATATGTATATAGCCTCAAGGAAATGTTTTTCTTTAATTATTCTCGTAACCTGTGAGAAATAGCATTCGTAAAATTGTTTTATATCATTTCAGCGATAACTGTTTATTTATTCCAATATTTACCATTGAATTTTGGTCAATGGATTTTTTGAAGTATTTGGATTTCCTATTAACGTAAGACAATAACATAACAAATGAAGAAAAACCTGGCTAAACCTCCACATGCTTTAATGTTCTTTCTGGGTTATTTATAAAAATAGGATTTAATGTTTTTTTTTATTATTTATATATCAAGGTTAACATCCTATAAAAGAAAATATAAAAATTATCTATTTGAGCTTTTAATTGTTGATAAAACTCTGGGAAAAAATCCTTGAAAAAAAAAGTATGGGAAAAAGCTTGAATAAACTCAGGAAAAAAGCTTAAATGAACCCTGGGAAAAAAAACTTGAATAAACTCTGGGAAAAAGCTTGAATAAACTCTGGCAAAAAGCTTAAATAAATTAGGAAAAAACTTGAATAAAACCTGGGAAAATCTTGAATAAACTCTTGGAAAAAGCTTTAATAGAATCTGGGGAAAAACTTAAATAAATTCTGGGAAAAAACTTAAATAGATTCTGGGAAGACGCTTGAATAAACTGGGAAAACGCTTGAATGAACTCTGGGGAAAAGCTTAAATAAATTAGGAAAAAATCTTAAATAAACTCTGGGAAAAGGCTTGAATAAACTCTGGGAAAAAGCTTAAATAAACTCAGGTATTAAGCTTAGATAAACTCTGGGAAAAAGATTGAATAAAGTCTGGGAAAAAAAGCTTGAATAAACTTGGAAAACACTTAAATAAATTTTGAGGAAAAGCTCGAATAAATTCTAGGGAAAAGCTTGAATAAACGCTGGGTAAAAGCTTAAATAAACTCTGGCAAAAAGCTTGAATGAACTATAAATTGTGAGGAAAAGCTTAACTAAACATTGGAAAAGAAGTTGAATAAACTTTGAGAAAAAGCTTGAATATACTTTGGGAAAAGGCTTAGATAAACTCTGGGGAAAATCTTAAATATACTCTTGGTAAAAGCTTAAATAAACTGTGGGAGAATGTTTAAAAAAAATGGGAAAAATATTAATTAAACTGGTAAAAAGCTTAGATAAACTTGGAAAAAGCTTAGATGAACTCTGGGGAAAAGCTTACACTAAGGGAAAGCTGTAGTGCCAATCCTACGGTTTTGTCTTAATTAGGATGCTGGCCCTGTGCTCTAGGTCTTTTATTTCTCCCATTGCAAATTATTAAACCAATATCACGCACGTGTCTGTGTTTTCAATCAGTATTTCAGCAAATTTTCCGTCTTGTTTTTGTCTTCTGAATTCGAACTTGCTGTGAATGTTTTTTTTAAAGTTGAACAGGCTGATATAAATCTTTTTTTATAGTTTATATATCTATTTTAATGTTGTTGCTGTTCTTAAGATATTTTCTTTTAATTGTTCATTATCTTTTCATCTCTGTCTGTTTGTTATAACCAGCCTAACTCAAAAAGTTACGGATGAATTTTGATGAAAATTCCAGGATAGGTCAGAAATGGTCTGGGGGTGATCTGGATCTAGGATTTTTATTATACAGTATATTCATTCACAGTCAGTATATGAAATAGGGAAAGCTTGGTCCGTAGACTTGAGTAAAATTTGTGACCAATGTTCTTTGGCAGAGGTCTGAAATCTCTTATTGCTCTACCTACTTGGTTAGCATTATAACTGCATTCACCAATTTACTCACTTCTCTCTTAATTTCAATTACAGTAAGATTACCAGGAGTCTCTCCATGGAAATCAGCCATTTTGATTCCACTCTGTACGGCAATTACATCCCAATCACAACCATTTACCGCCATAACCTTTCCCCTGTCAGCATTTACTTTCCATTCGAAATCCGCTTTCATCCAATTACAAATTCCTCCAGTAATTTCTAAGGTCATCGAACCTCTTACATTTTACTGGTGACAAAAAGAAAGGGAAAAATGAAACCTCATTAAGAAGGGTCAACTCCTCAAAATTATATGAGTTTTTATAGTTAGATTAGTGTGATTTTTTAGGGGGATTACATTATGACAGTTGGAGAGGCCCCCCTCCCCCTCCCCCCGACCATGTATAAATCTTGGCAATTATCAACGAATAATTTTCATAATATAACTCATGATGAAATGGTGACTTCAACTTTCATAATTGATCAAGAGAGAGTTTCTCATTATGCTGTATATTCTGCAGACAACATTCCGTTGATTGAATAATAGAGATGTTTATTCAATTTAAAGTCTTTATCAAACCAATACGGATTGAAAACCAGATAAGGAAGAGTTTTCAAACCGCATAATATAAGCGATTACGTGTTCCCACTTAAGATTAATTATCCCCTGTTGATAGAGAGGTTGGTTATGGCTCTACCAAAGAACTTGTTAGAAGACATCTTTTCTTTATAGGAGAGGCATGTTTTTCTAACATTGAGGTCATATAGTTTATATATGAAAAACTTTTAATGTTGTTTTTGTTCTTGAAATATTTTATTTTCAGTTTTTCATTACTTCTCATATAGTTTATTCATTTCCTTATTTCCTTCCCTCACTGGGCTATTTTTCCTTGTTGGAGACTTGGGCTTATAGTATTCTGCTTTCCCAACTAGGGTTGTAGCTTAGCTAGTAATAATAATAATAATGATAATAATAGTAATGATGATGACGCAAGGGGGAGTCCTAACTATTTTTCCTGAGGAATTATCTCCCTTATATAATAAAGAACAAGTGTTTGGCTTTGAATGTACTGTATATATATATATATATATATATATATGTATATATATGTATATATATATATATATAGATATATATATATATATATATACAGTATATATATATTTCTTTCTGGTCAGGTCAGCTGTCTCCGTCTCTCGGATAGAGGAGTGGGATTAATCATACTAAGGTGAGATGGGGTTAAGTACACTAGTGCAATTATAATCGTGGCTAATGACTTGAGAGTTAGTCTGGTTATTGTGAATGCGATAATAGCAATAATGATGATTGTGTATCAATACAAGAAACTTGGAAATACTCTCAAGTTTACTGTGATATTCTCTCTCTCTCTCTCTCTCTCTCTCTCTCTCTCTCTCTCAAGAATAAGTTAGACGATATCATAAAAACTTTCAAAACGTCTAAACTAATTCAATCTACCCATGAGCAAATGGAGTTTCTGCGGATGAATTAAAGTCTTTGAGACATCCAAAATCCTTGTGACACACTCTCTCTCTCTCTCTCTCTCTCTCTCTCTCTCTCTATCTCTCTCTCTCTCTCTCTCTCTCTGATACTCTCAAATCGAATAACTTGTCCCTTCTTCCAAATCCTCAACCAGGCAATCCAAAATCAATTTATGATTCGCATAGAGTATTTACCCGATTGAATCGTCCTCACCTTTGGCAGTGGTTTTTCCACAAATTAAACAGAGGTTGAACCAGGAAGTTATATGGTGTTTTATATATATATATATATATATATATATATAATATCTATGAGATCATGGTGAGGGGTAGAGGGAGATGGCTTGGGCATGCTCTTCGCACTCCCCAAGAGAGATTAGTTCACCAAACGTTATGCAAGAGACATTTACTACATGCCAAAAAGAAATGACAAAAATGATTCAAATTTTTTAGCATTTCTTAACATATTCGTATAACATTGAACTTTGCTATAGGGAATTGTGCATTAGAATAAGACCTTTCAGTTATCAAACCGATGTATTTGAAGTTTTAGACTATTATTTATATATATATATATATATATATATGTATATTATATATATATATATATAGTAACATTGATGTAAGGTGTACGTGTTGTTGGAGAGAGAGAGAGAGAGAGAGAGAGAGAGAGAGAGAGAGAGAGAGAGAATATTTTATTACCTGATGACATTCCTCAACTCGTTGATGAGAGAATTGATCTTTTTACGCTTAAAAATTCTCTCTCTCTCTCTCTCTCTCTCTCTCTCTCTCTCACCTTTAATGCTTCGTTGGTCTGGAGTCTCTTTCATGGACGAGTCATGGTGTTTGAAGATTCACAATTAAATTGCTAGTAACATAAATCATTCTGAAAAGGACGATTGTTAGAAAATTTCTCTCTCTCTCTCTCTCTCTCTCTCTCTCTCTCTCTCTCTCTCACCTTTAATGCTTCGTTGGTCTGGAGTCTCTTTCATGGACGAGTCATGGTGTTGAAGATTCACAATTAAATTGCTAGTAACATAAATCATTCTGAAAAGGACGATTGTTAGAAAATTTCTCTCTCTCTCTCTCTCCCTCTCTCTCTCTCTCTCTCTCTCTCTCTCTCTCTGTGATTTCAGGAACAGAATTGCAGATGAAGAGGATGATGAGAAAAGTAAATGGTGGTCACTTATTGCTTGGAGAGAGAGAGAGAGAGAGAGAGAGAGAGAGAGAGAGAGAGATTTAGTCGGTAAGTGGAGAGTAAAAAATATAGCAAAGGAGAGAGAGAGAGAGAGAGAGAGAGAGAGAGAGAGAGATTTAGTTAGTAGGGGAAAATTGGAAGACATGAAATTTAACTGAAAAAAATTTAAATATTAAGAGAGAGAGAGAGAGAGAGAGAGAGAGAGAGAGAGAGAGAGTGTTTGTATATATTCCGGGACATGAACGAAATATGACACGAAAACTTTGCAGTAGAAATATACAAATAAGGTAAATGAGAGAGAGAGAGAGAGAGAGAGAGAGAGAGAGAGAGAAAGAAAGTAATTAGGATGTAAAGTCTTCGCTCGTTGTCTAAATAATATTGGATCGAGACTTTAAGATGTTACTTGATGGAATTATCGCTTCCTTTATTGCAGAGGACTCATTTGCTGGGGATCCTACTGGCGTTATTTTCATCATCATCTCCTACGCCTATTGACGCAAAGGGCCTCGGTTAAATTTTGCCAGTCGTCCTCTATCTTGAGCTTTTGTTTTGTGTTTTACTCCGTGTTTGTGTGTTTGTTTGTGAATAGATTCCTGGCCACAATTTTAATCGTAGAGTAATGAAACTTGCTAGGATTAACTGTTATGTAAAAATCTGGAAATGATTAAATTTTAGAGGGTCAAGGTCAAAGTTCAAGGTCACGGTCAAGCAAATTGTCCAATTCACGTAATCAGTCTTAAGTTTGGACTTCGTTGTCCCTGAGACTTCAAACTTGGTTCATGTTCGAGTGTATGAAAATCCACGCCAATTAATACATTCTAAGGTCAAAGGTCAAGGGCGAGCAAAAGGTCGAGAAATAAGCTGCCGCGATGAAGGTCTGTGATCTCGTATAAAAGTTGACTACGATATAGCATGAGGACCTTTTCGTGACCTTGACCTTGACCTTTAATCCAGTCCCTCCCAAAATGTAATCAAATTGCCATTGGATCATGGCCAATCATCCCACCAAATTTAATAAGATTCGGTCAAATAGTTTTTGAGTTATGCGAATCCACAAACACACAGACACATACAAAAGTACAACGCCTATCGAAACATAAGGTAATAAAACGCGCTCTGGAATAAGGTTGAAAACGGTTCTCACGTAATTCAGAATAGAACGCACCCACCCAGGCACGGTGGAAAGTTATCATGGGCGGTTAAAACTTTCAAAACCGAATCCAGCTGCTTTGGAGCTTGAACTTTCCCTCCGAATAAAAGGCGCTGCTCCCGGTAAGGGCTTAGCATTTCTCGCCTGATCCCTTTCAGAATAAAAGTAGCGACGCCGAATGGGAAATACATTGAATGCAGCTCTTGATTCAAAAGCGCTGTTGTTTGGTGTTTCCAGCTGGCAAAGGTCACAACAAATACTCGCTGAAAAGTCTTTTTGTTTGTTTATTGTTTGGTCTCGGGGTTTTGGTCTGGGAAGAGGGGATATTGTATTTAGGAAGATTATCATGCTAATGGAAAATGAAATTATGAGAGAGAGAGAGAGAGAGAGAGAGAGAGAGAGAGAGAGAGATTCTTGTGTAAAACATCAATTGAATATTTGACCAAATGGATGACCTTAGAATTTATGGCTTTTTTATGAGAGAGAGAGAGAGAGAGAGGAGAGAGAGAGAGAGAGAGAAAGAGAGAGAGAGCATGTTTGGTAAT
>NC_090736.1:140424835-140435232 GCF_036898095.1 Palaemon carinicauda | reverse complement strand
ATAAATGCTAAATTCATTGATTTAGGAAAGTATTCAATAAATGTATTACCAAACATGCTCTCTCTCTCTCTCTCTCTCTCTCTCTCTCTCTCTCTCTCTCATAAAAAAGCCATAAATTCTAAGGTCATCCTTTTAGGCAAATATTCAATAGATGATTTACACAAGAATCTCTCTCTCTCTCTCTCTCTCTCTCTCTCTCTCTCTCATAAAAAAGCCATAAATTCTAAGGTCATCCTTTTAGGCAAATATTCAATAGATGATTTACACAAGAATCTCTCTCTCTCTCTCTCTCTCTCTCTCTCTCTCTCTCTCTCATAAAAAGCTATAAATGCTAAATTCATTGATTTAGGAAAGTATTCAATAAATGTATTACCAAACATGCTCTCTCTCTCTCTCTCTCTCTCTCTCTCTCTCTCTCTCATAAAAAAGCCATAAATTCTAAGGTCATCCTTTTAGGCAAATATTCAATAGATGATTTACACAAGAATCTCTCTCTCTCTCTCTCTCTCTCTCTCTCTCTCTCTCTCATAAAAAAGCCATAAATTCTAAGGTCATCCTTTTAGGCAAATATTCAAGAGATGATTTACACAAAAATCTCTCTCTCTCTCTCTCTCTCTCTCTCTCTCTCTCTCATAATTTCATTTTCCAATAGCAAAATAATCTTCCTAAATACAAGATCCCCTCTTCCCAGACCAAAACCCCGAGACCAAACAATGAACAAACAAAAAGACTTTTCAGCGAGTATTTGTTGTGACCTTTGCCAGCTGGAAACACTAAACAACAGCGCCTTTGAATCAAGAGCTGCATTCAATGTATTTCCCATTCGGCGTCGCTACTTTTATTCAGAAAGGATCAGGCCAGAAATGCTAAGCCCTTACCGGGAGCAGCGCCTTTTATTCGGAGGCAAAGTTCAAGCTCCCAAGCAGCTGGATTCGGTTTTGAAAGTTTTAACCGCCCATGATAACTTTCCACCGTGCCTGGGTGGGTGCGTTCTATTCTCAATTACGTGAGAACTGTTTTCAACCTTATTCCAGAGCGCGTTTTATTACCATATGTTTCGATAGGCGTGTATTTTTTTATGTGTCTGTGTGTTTGTGGATTCACATAACTCAAAAACTATTTGACCGAATCTTACCAAATTTGGTGGGATGATTGGCCATGATCCAATGGCAATTTGATTACATTTTGGGAGGGACTGTATTAAAGGTCAAGGTCAAAGTCACGATAAGGTACTTATGCTATATCATAGTCAATTTTTATCCGAGAGCACAGACCTTCACCGCGGCAGCTTATTTCTCGACCTTGACCTTGACCTTTGACCTTAAAATGTATTAATTGGCGTGGATTTACATACACTCGAACATGAACCAAGTTTGAAGTCTCAGTGACAACAATGTCCAAACTTAAGGCTGATTACGTGAATTGGACATTTTGCTTGACAGTGACCTTGAACTTTGACCTTGACCCTCTAAAATTTAATCATTTCCAGATTTTTACATAACAGTTAATCCTAGAGAGTTTCATTACTCTCCGATTAAAATTGTGGCTAGGAAGCTGTTCACAAACAAACATACAGACACGGGGTAAAACATAACCAAACAAAAGCTCAAGATAGAGACGACTGGCAAAATTTAACCGAGGACCTTTGCGTCAATAGGCGTAGGAGATGATGATGATGATGATGAAAGTAACGCTAATAGGATCCCCGGCAAATGAGTCCTCTGCAATAAAGGAAGCGATAATTCTATTAAGAAACATCTTAAAGTCTCGATCCGATATTATTCAGACAACGAGCGAAGACTTTACATCTTAATCTCTCTCTCTCTCTCTCTCCTCTCCTCTCTCTCTCTCTCTCTCTCTCTCCTTTGCTATGCTTTTTACTCTCCACGTACCAACTAAATCTCTCTCTCTCTCTCTCTCTCTCTCTCTCTCTCTAACAACACGTACACCTTACATCAATGTTACACTATATATATATATATATATATAATTATATGTATACATACATATATATATATATATATATCAGTACACACACATATATGTATATATATATATATATATATATTAGTCTAAAACTTCAAATCTATCGGTTTGATAACTGAAAAGTCTTATTCTAATGCACAATACTCTATAGCAAATTTCAATGCTATACGAATATGTTAAGAAATGCTAAAAAAAATAGAATCATCTTTTTGTCCTTTCTTTTTGGCCATGTAGTAAATGTCTCTTGTATAACGTTTGGTGAACTAATCTCTCTTGGAGAGTGCGAAGAGTATGCCCAAACCATCTCCATCTACCCCTCACCATAATCTCATAGGGTAGAAGAGACTCTTTAGCTATGGTAAGCAGCTATTCTAGGAGAAGGACACTCCAAAATCAAACCATTGTTCTCTATTCTTAGGTAGTGCCATAGCCTCTGTACCATGGTCTTACACTGCCTTGGGTTAGAGTTCTCTTGCTTGAGGGTACACTCTGGCACACTTTTCTATTTAGTTTATCTTCCTCTGGTTCTGTCAAAGTTTTCATAGTTTAAATAGGAATTATTTATTTTATTAATGTTACTATTCCTAAAATATTTTATTTTTCCATATTTCCTTATTTCCTTTCCTTACTGGGCTATTTTCCCTGTTGGGGCCCCTGGGCTTATAGCATCCTGCTTTTCCAACTAGGGTTGTAGCTTAGCATATAATAATATATATATATATATATATATATATATACAAATAAATAATAAAACACCATATAACTTCGTGGTTCCACCTTTGTTGCACTTGTGGAAAAACCACTGCCAAAGGTGAGGACGATTCAATCGGCTAAATACATTATGGGAATCATAAATTGATTTTGGATTACCCGTTTGAGGGTTTGGAAGAGGAAAGGGACAAGCTATTCTATTTGAGAGTATCAGACTTGACCGACATTTAATGCTGAGAGAGAGAGAGAGAGAGAGAGAGAGAGAGAGAGAGAGTTGCGAGGATTTTGTATGTCTCAAAGACTTTTTAATTCATCCGCGGACACTCCATTTGCTCCTGGGTAGAGCGAATTAGTTTAGACCTCTAACTTATTCTTGAGAGAGAGAGAGAGAGAGAGAGAGAGAGAGAGAGAGAGAGAGAGTTAAAAGGATTTTGGATGTCTCAAAGACTTTTTAATTCATCCGCGGAGGATCCATTTGCTCTTGGGTAGATTGAATTAGTTTATCCATCTAACTTATTCTTGAGAGAGAGAGAGAGAGAGAGAGAGGAGAGAGAGAGAGAGAGAATTACAAGGATTTTGGATGTCTCAAAGACTTTTTAATTCATCCGCGGAGAATCCATTTGCTCTTGGGTAGATTGAATTAGTTTATCCATCTAACTTATTCTTGAGAGAGAGAGAGAGAGAGAGAGAGAGAGAGAGAGAGAGACAATAACCAGACTAACTCTCAAGTCATTAGCCACGATTATACTTGAACTAGTACTTGACCCCCATCTCACCTTAGTATGACTAATCCCACTCCCTCTATCCGAGGAACGGAGACAGCTGACCTGACCGGAAAGAAATTATATATATATATATATATATATATATATATATAAAGCCAAACACTTGTTCTTTATTATATAAGGGAGATAATTCCTCAGGAAAAATAGTTAAGACTCCCCCTTTCGTCATTATTATTATTATTATTATTATTATTATTATTATTATTATTATTATTATTATTATTAGCTAAGCTACAACCCTAGTTGGGAAAGCGGAATGCTATAAGCCCAAGAGCTCCAACAGGGAAATATAGCCCAGTGAGGGAAGGAAATAAGGAAATAAATAAACTATATGAGAAGTAATGAACAAGTGAAAATAAAATATTTCAAGAACAAAAACATTAAAAGCTTTTCATATATAAACTATAAAATATTTCAAGAACAAAAACAACATTAAAAGTTTTTCATATATAAACTATATGACCTCAATGTTAGAAAAACATGCCTCTCCTATAAAGAAAAGATGTCTTCTAACAAGTTCTTTGGTAGAGCCATAACCAAACTTTTTATCAATAGGGGATAATTAATCTCAAGTGGAAACACATAATCGCTTGTATTATGCGGTTTGAAAACTCTTCCTTATCTGGTTTCAATCCGTATTGATTTGATAAAGACTTTAAATTGAATATATATCTTTATTATCTAATCCAGTGGGTCCCAACCTTTTTCCTGTCATTTCCCCCCTGCACCCACTGCAACCCTCCAGATTTCCCCCTTCATGTGTATGAGAGAAAGAGTAGTTGAAGCACACTGTGACGACTTACTGATTTATTTTTCCATTATACAAATATACTGATAAACAAATAGTTACAGAGTAAAATGGATAGAGAGCGGTTAGTAACAACTAACCGCATAGCCATAGAGCTATGAGGTTAGTTGTTACTAACCGCTCTCTATCCATTTTACTCCGTAACTATTTGTTTATCAGTATATGGAGAGCGGCTAGTAGCAAAATAAAAAGAATTTTGTTTATTCTTCTACTTCAAAATTGAATTAGTGAGAAGGTTGAGGCTGCTTCTTGTGCACCAGTGATTCAATATCAGGGCTCGTTTTGGCATCTGATATTCATTTAGTTAGTAGGTAGTGTAATTATTTCCCCCTGGTAGCTTCAAATTTCCCCCCAGGGGGAAATTTCCCCCAGGTTGGGAACCACTGATCTAATCAATGGATTGTTGTCTGCCAGAATATACAGCATAATGAGGTACTTTCGCTTGATCAAGTATGAAAGTTGAAGTCACCATTTCATCATGAGTTATATTATGAAAATCATTCGTTGATAATTGCCAAGAACTTATACCTGGGAGGGGAGGGGGGGGGGGGGCTCTTAAACAGTCATAATCTAACCCCCCTTAAAAATCACACTAATCTAACTATAAAACTTCTGTAATTTTGAGGAGTTGACCCTTCTTAATGAGGTTTCATTTTTCCCTTTCTTTTTGTCGCCAGTAAAATGCAAGAGTTCGATGACCTTAGAAATTACTGGAGGAATTTGTAATTGGATGAAAGCGGATTTCGAATGGAAAGTAAATGCTGACAGGTGAAAGGTTATGACGGTAAATGGTTGTGATTGGGATGTAATTGCCGTACAGAGTGGAATCAAAATGGCTGATTTCCATGGAGACTCTCCTGGTAATCTTACTGTAATTGAGATTAAGAGAGAATTAAATAAATTGGTGAATGCAGTTATAATGCTAACCAAGTAGGTAGAGCAATAAGAGAGAATTCAGACCTCCGCCAATGAAGCATGTCAACATTTAACTCGAGTCTACGGACCAAGCTTTCCCTCTTTCATAAGTTGATTGTGAATGAATCTACTGTATAATAATAAAAGAAATAACCTTTGAAAAATAAGTAAATTGATTTAGTATTTTACTTTTGTAATTATGCTGTTATCTTAAGCAGATAAATATATAATTAAACAAGTAGAAAGCGTAATATGAGATTTCAGACCAAAGAAGATTGTCAAATTTTACTCAAGTCTAAGGACCAAGCTTTCCCTATTTCATATATTGACTGTGAATTAATCTACTGTATAATAAAAATCCTGGATCCAGATCACCCCCCAGACCATTTCTGACCTATCCTGGAATTTTCATCAAAATTCACTCGTAACTTTTTGAGTTAGGCTGGTTAAAAACAAACAGACAGAGATGAAAAGATAATGAACAATTAAAAGAAAATATCTTAAGAAGAGCAACATTAAAATAGATCTTTCATATATAAACTATAAAAAAGACTTATATCAGTCTGTTCAACTTAAAAAAAACATTCAGAGCAAGTTCGAATTCGGAAGACAAAAACAAGACGTAAAATTTGCTGAAATACTGATTGAAAACACAGACACGTGCGTAATATTGGTTTAACAATTTGCAATGGGAGAAATAAAAGACCTAGAGAACAGGGCCACCATCCTAATTAAGACAATACCGTAGGATTGGCATTAAAGCTTCCCCATAGTGTAAACTTTTTCCCGGAGTTTATCTAAGCTTTTCCACAGAGTATATTAATGTTTTTTCCAAGTTTATCTAAGCTTTTTCCCAGTTTTTTTAAGCTTTCTCCCAGAGTTTATTCGAGCTTTTACCCAGAGTATATTTAAGATTTTCCCCAGAGTTTATCTAAGCTTTTTCCCAGTTTTTTTAAGCTTTCTCCCAGAGTTTATTCGAGCTTTTACCCAGAGTATATTTAAGATTTTCCCCAGAGTTTATCTAAGCTTTTTCCCAGTTTTTTTAAGCTTTCTCCCAGAGTTTATTCGAGCTTTTACCCAGAGTATATTTAAGATTTTCCCCAGAGTTTATCTAAGCTTTTTCCCAGTTTTTTTAAGCTTTCTCCCAGAGTTTATTCGAGCTTTTACCCAGAGTATATTTAAGATTTTCCCCAGAGTTTATCTAAGCTTTTTCCCAGAGTATATTTAAGTTTTTTCTCAAAGTTTATTCATTTTTTTTTCTGATGTTTAGTTAAGCCTTTCCTCACAATTTATTCAAGCTTTTATCTAGTTTATTTAAGTTTTTTTTTTTTTTTTTTTGCCAGAATTAATTTAAGCTTTTTCCCATAGTTTTTTCAAGCTTTTTGCCAGTGTTTATTCAAGATTTTTCCCAGATTTTATCTAAGCTTAATCCTTGAGTTTATTTAAGCATTTTCCCAGTTTATTCAAGCTTTTTCCAGAGTTTATTTAAGGTTTTTTTCCCAGTTTATTCAAGCTTTCCCCCAGAGTTCATTCAAGCGTTTTCCCAGAGTTTATTCAAGCGGTTTCCCAGAATTTATTTAAGCTTTTTCCCAGAATTTAATTAAGTTTTTCCCCAGATTTTATTCAAGCTTTTTCCAAGAGTTTATTCAAGATTTTCCCAGGTTTTATTCAAGCTTTTTCCTAGTTTATTTAAGCTTTTTGCCAGAGTTTATTCAAACTTTTTGCTAGAGTTTATTCAAGTTCTTTTCCCCGGGTTCATTCAAGCTTTTTTCCTGAGTTTACTCAAGCTTTTTTCCCAGACTTTTTTTTAAGGTTTTTTCCCAGAGTTTAATCAACAATTAAAAGCCCAAATAGATAATTTTTATATTTTCTTTTATAGGATGTTAACCTTGATATATAAATACATAAAAATAACATTAAATCCTCTTTTTATAAATAACCCAGAAAGAACATTAAAGCAAGTGGAGGTTTAGCAAGGTGTTTCTTCATTTGTTATGTTATTGTCTTACCTTGATATGAAATCCAAATACTTCAAAAAATCCATAGACAAAAATTCAATGGTAAATATTGTAATAAATAAACACTTATCGCTGAAATGATATAAAACAATTTCATGACTGCTATTTCTCACAGGTTACGATAATAATTAAAGAGAAACATTTCCTTGAGGCTATATACATCTCCCACTCTCTCTCTCTCTCTCTCTCTCTCTCTCTCTCTCTCTCTCGTACAATACATCTGCAGATAAACAGGATATCTGATATAAACATAAGCTTGTGTCGTGCGTGAAGCAAGACTCTCTCTCTCTCTCTCTCTCTCTCTCTCTCTCTCTGTCTTCTCTGCCCAGTACAATACCCCTGCATATAAACAAGATACCTAATATAAACACAAGCTTGTGTTGTGTGAAGCTAGACTCTCTCTCTCTCTCTCTCTCTCTCTCTCTCTCTCTCTCTCTCTCCAAATTCTAGCCTTCACTGTCGATTACAATACAATCAAAATCAAACCCAGAACCGTTCCCCATCCCCTTACTTTTTCAAAGCCAGCCTACCGCAGTTCTATATCAATTTATAATTCCCATCTGGTATTTACCTGACCGAATTGTCATAAACTTTGGCAGTTGCTTCAAAAAGACAGAATTGGTGAATCCGCAATATACTATAGGTGTGTTTTTACCAGGTGGGGGTAAAGGGAGCCGACAGGAAGCATGGGGAGTCTGGAAGAGGGGTAAGAAATGAGGTATCAGGAATGGGGGATTAGGAATGGAGGGTCATGAATGGGGTTAAGGTGTGTGGAGTTAGGAATGGGTGGGTACGGAATGGGGGGTAAAAGTAATGGGTTAGGAATGGGTCAGGTATGGGGAATCAAGAATGGGGGTAATGAATTGGGAGTCAGAAGTGGGGATCAGGAATGGGGAGTAAGGAATGGGGGTCAGGAATGGGGGGTAAGGAATGGGTCTGGAATGGGGAGTAAGGAATGGGGGTCAGGAATGGGGGGTAACGAAAGAGTTTGGAATGGTTGGTCAGGAACGGGGGTAAGGAATGGGGAGTCAGGAATGGAGGGTAATGTATGGGAGGTCAGAAATTAGGGGCAAGAATGGGGAGTCAGAAATAGGAGTCAGGTATAGCAGATCAGGAATGGGGGTCATGAATGGGAGTAAGGAATGGGGAATCAGAAATAGGGAGTCAGGAATGGGGGAAAGAAGTGGGGGATCAGAGGCTATGGCCCTACCCAAGTCCAGAGAACAGTGGTGCCTAGTTGGACAGCGGAAGACCATGGTACAGATGCTATGACACTACCCAAGTCCAGAGAACAGTGGTGTCTAGTTAGACAGTGGAAGACCATGGTACAGAGGCTATGACACTACCCAAGTCCAGAGAACAGTGGCGTCTAGTTGGACAGTGGAAAACCATGGTACAGAGGCTATGGCACTACTCAAGTTTAGAGATCAGTGGTGTCCCCGTAGAAGACCTGCATCGTTGTAATTCAGAATGGTTCATCCCAGCTAGAATGAATTGGTAAGAGCTTTCAGATACAAGGAAGGGAGAGAGATTTCTCATTAAAGCATATTCTTCCCCGGCCACCTTTTATCACTCAACATATGCATATTGACTTCAAAGAATCCCTTGACTTTCTTAGTTATTCTTTTTTTGGATCCTACAAAGAGTTATGCTCTTTCCATCAGTTTGCTATTCGTTCTCTTTCTACAAAATCACTTTCCCATTCGCTTTTCCGTTTCCCTTTGTGGATGTGTCAAGTTTCCATTCCTACCACTCTACATTTTAAAGTCAAAGATATCGTTTTATTTTAGAAATTTCGACAGAAAATAGTCATTTTACTTTCTAGATCTCTTCCATTTCTCCCATAGAATAATTCATAGTATTTTGATGTCTAAATATTATTTTCTCTAGATTGTCTTCATAACAACACATGCTATATATTCACTAAATCCAATATACATTTATAAACGATCTTCATCATCATCATCTCCTCCTACGCTTATTGACGCAAAGGACCTCTTAGATTTCGCCAGTCGTCTGTCTCTATCTTCCTTTTTTAAATCAAAACTTCTCCAGTCATCATCTCCTACTTCATGCTTCATAGTCCTCAGCCATGTAGGAATGAATGAATGATTTGAAGTTCTCTGGCATCCTGACATCGAAGGTCCAGCCATGTAGGACTGGGTCTTCCAACTCTTCTAGTGCCTTATGGAGTCCATTTGAAAGTTTATAAAAGATCTTATTGAAATTTAAATTAGGTTTGATAATAACCTACATTATTTCCGTTTTCTGGATTGAAATTGTATCTACTAAACTGGAGGGGCACTCAGTAGAGCACAGACCTCCGCTGCAGCAGCTTATTTCTCGATATTTGGTCGACCTTGACCATGAACTTTGACCTTAACATGTATTAATTGCCGTGGATTTTTATACACTCAAATGAACCAAGTTCGAAGTCTGTGACAACGATGTCCACACTTATGGCTGATTACGTAAATTGGACATTTTGCTTGACCATGACTTTGACCTTCACCTTGCAAAACTTGCTAATTTTCATCTTTTTACATAACAGTTAATCCCTGCTATTTTCATCACTCTACGATTAAAATTGTGGCCAGGAAGCTGTTCACAAAGAAACACACACACACACACACACACACACAACAGGGGGTTAAACATAACCTCCTTCCAACTTCGTTGGTGAGGGCAACAATAAAATTATCTTCATGATATAGACTTGAATACATCATGACGTGGTTTTGAATAAACCAAATTCAATTTAATCATAACTTATGTTTTGATATTGAATAATTGTTAGGTCACCACCGAAAACCTTCACTTTCTGACTTAATGTTATCTAAGTAGCATGAATAACTGTACAATCATCTATTGAATATTCCTCAGTAAAGGTTGTGGTAACATCCCTGACTGGTGAACGCCACACTGGGGTTCGAGTCCCGCTCAAACTCGTTAGTATCTTTGGTCGCTGTAAACTCAATATCCTTGTGAGCTAATAATAGGGGGGGGGGAGAGCTTATAGGTCTGTTACTGAGTCATCAGCAGCCATTGCCTGGCCCTCCTTGGTCCCAGCTTGGGTGGGAAGGGGGCTTGTGTCAGTCTCTAGGGTAAATATTTCTGTCCCTTGCCTTTGAAATTCATGGGCAGGCTTTAAACCTTTAAAGGGAAACTCAGCTC
>NC_090736.1:140392335-140417335 GCF_036898095.1 Palaemon carinicauda | reverse complement strand
TTTGTTAGTGCTCTTGAAATATCTTATTTTGATTGCTTATTCTTCTCTTGTATTTTATTTATTTCCTCTTTTCTCACTGGGCTATTTGTCCCTGTTGGAGCCCTTGGGCTTATAGCATCCTGTTTTTTCAACTAGGGTTATAGACTAGCTTGTAATAATAATAATAATAATAATAATAATAATAATAATAATAACAACAACAACAATATTATTATTATTATTATTATTATTATCTGCTAAGCTACAACCCTAGTTGGAAAAGCAAGATGCTATAAGCCAAGGGGCTCCAACAGGGAAAATAGCCCAGTGAGGAAAGGAAACAAGGAAAAATAAAATATTAAGAACAGTATCAACATTAAAATAAATATTTCCTATATAAACCATAAAAACTTTAACAAAACAAGAGGCAGAGAAATTAGATAGAATAGTGTGCTCGAGTATACCCTCAAGCAAGAGAACTCTAACCTAAGACAGTGGAAGACCATGGTACAGAGGCTATGGCACTATTCAAGACTAGAGAACAATGATTTGATTTTGGAGTTTCCTTCTCCTAAAAGAGCTGCTTGCCATAGATAAAGAGTCTCTTCTACCCTTACCAAGAGGAAAGTAGCCACTGAACAATTACAGTGCAGTAGTGAACCCCTTGGGTGAAGAAGAATTGTTGGTAGTGTTGTCAGGTGTATGAGGACAGAGGAGAATCTGTAAAGAATAGGCCAGACTATTCAGTGCATGTGTAGGCAAAGGGAGAGAACCGTAACCAGAGAGAAGGATCCAATGTAGTACTATCTGGCCAGTCAAAGGACCACCTAACTCTCTAGCAGTAGTATCTCAACAGGCGGCTGGTGACCTGGCCAACCTACTACCTCATAAAATAATAATAATAATAATAATAGAAATAATAATAATAATAATCATAATAATAATAATAATAACAACAACAATAATAACAATAAAAATAATAACAATAATAATAATAATAAGAATAATAATAATAATAATAATTAATAAAAATAATAAAAATAAAAATAATAACAATAATAATGGCAAATAATAATAATAATAATAATAATAATAATAATAATAATAATAATAATAATAATAATAATAAAAGCATTATTCAGCTATCTTCCTTCAATTTCTACACAGCCTAATTCTTCAAGTGTTTTATGTCGACAGTGAACTTACAGCAATATTCAAAAGAGTTCATCACATATCTTGGCATTTCTGTCTTTAGAAGTTTTCTGATAAATAAATAAATAAATAAATAAATAAAAAAATAAATACATAAATAAATTTCCAAATGCAACAAGCTGACTGGAATTAATAAATTCAAATGCCATATTCCGTTTTCTATTAAAAATAAAGTCGTCTTTGTAACATTTCACATTTTGCTTTTAATTCTGAAATTACTTGTTACTTGACATTTCATGAAATGGTAAGATGACTACTAATCATTATCGCTAGCAAGGAAAACTCAGTTTGATACTGTTATTACATTATAATTATAGTTGGATATTTGAGAAAAAATTATTATAATTCATCTATCTGTTTATTTGTCTAAATGTATAAGCATACACCCACAGATATACTGTATATATATATATATATATATGTGTGTGTGTGTGTGTGTGTGTGTGTCCTCATCGCGTAAAATATCTCCTATGATGAAAACTGGTCAAAACCCCAGACACCAATTCAATCGTCTGAGGCCTATGACCTGCAGTGGACTATAAAACAGCTCCATTTGGTAATGATGTATTGTTGTATTTACGGTATTCGTCTGGGGCCTTTGTCCTGCGGTGGACAAGAAACGCCTTCATTTGTTGTAGTATATATATATATATATATATGTATGTATATATATATATATATATATGTATATATATATATATATATATACACTCATACATATATATATATATATATATATATTCATATATATATATATATATATATATTTGTCAAGATGAGAATTACAAATTCGAAATATAAAAGACACAACAAATATCTTTTTTTTTTAAACTTAAAAATAAAGTTCAAAACATTAATCAAATTACTTCCAATTTTATTTGCCCTCCGTACATTGATTACTACACAATAGATCTTACTGTAAAAAAAGGCATAAGGTCCGACAAAAAAAAAAAAAAAAAAAAAAAAACATCCACGTTCTCAGGCACGACATTGAAGGAACGTGATCAAGTAGCAAGTGATATGTTTGCGTATTAATCCAGCTCTTAACGGTGAAGAGACAAGGGCCGGCATTTCCTTATCTCGTGAAATATTGTAGATGATAAATCAAGTACCGTGTGTTTTTACCTTTTCTAAGGTTAGATTAGGTTAATTAAGTTAGGTTAGGTTAAGTATCTTGGATTAGGTTAGGTTGGGTTAAGTTAGGTAAGGTTGGATTATGTTAAGTTAGCTTAGGTTACGTTAAGTACCTTGGGTTGGGATGGGCTAGGTAAAGTTAGGTTAGGTTGGGTTAAGTTAGGTTAGGTTAAGTATCTCGGGTTAGTTTGAGTTGGGTTAGGTTAAGATAGGTTAGGTTAGGTTGAGTTAAGTTAGGTTAGGTTAAGTATCTTAGGTTTGGTTGGGTGGGGTTAATTAGGTTAGGTTGGAATAAGTTAGCTTAGACTAGGTTAGGTTGGGTCAAGTTAGGTTAGGTTATATTCAAGAAACAAATGTTTTATAGATCATCATCTCCTCCTTTGGACGCAAAGGGCCTCGGTTAGATTTCGCCAGTCGTCTCTATCTTGACCTTTTAAATTAATACTTCTCCCTTCATCATCTCCTACTTCACGCTTCATAGTCCTCAGCCATGTAGGCCTGGGTCTTCCAACTCTTCTAGTGCCTCGTGGCGCCCAGTTTAAAGTTTAGTGAACTTATTTCTATTTACCACAGATTTTTACCACAATTTTTATTCATTATATTTATTATATATTTTATTAAATTTATATTTTAGCATTAATATAATTACCATTTCTTCTTCCCGAATTTAATCGAGCCGGCTCTGTAACAGTCTCCTCCTTTTAATAAATCAAAAATACCTGAGGGTTACAGTAGTTAAGAAATAACAACAACTTCACTAACTTGTAAAGTTGTTGAATAAAGTGCTTTGGTTTATCATATTATTTGTGTAATAAGTTTTTCCCTTTAGTAGTAATCTTCTTTCTATTTTAGTTGAAATTAATTTTGAAAATTATTGGCCTTTCAGATGAGACCATTACAACAACAACAACAACAATAATCCCTCTTATTATAACCTGATTCGTAATACAAAACCTTCCCAATTCTCTTTCACAGATTGTGTTGAACTCCAGACTAGGGTTCGAGACCCGCTCAAACTCGTTAATTCCTTTAGTCGCTTCAACCTCACCATCCTTGTGAGTTAAGGATGGGGGGTTTGGGGGAGCCTATAGGTCTATCTGCTGAGTCATCAGCAGCCATTGCCTGGCCCTCCTTGGTCCTAGCTTAGGTAAAGAAGGGGCTTGGGCGCTGATCATATGTATATATGGTCAGTCTCTATGGCATTATCCTGCTCGATAGGGCAATGTCACTGTCCCTTGCCTCTGCCATTCATGAGCGGCCTTTAAACCTTTAAACAAATGCAATCAATTCAAGAGCTCGGTTCAACTGCATCCGAATCCTATTGCTTAATCCTATTGCCAAATTTACCTTCAATTCGGACCTTTCCAGCCCCGATCACCCTCTTCCCATGATGCTGGCGGAAATTAGACGTCCTTCCATGGCTGCCGCATCCTGGAAGGCAAATAAAAGAAGCCCTTCCAGGAGAGGAACTTCCAGGAGAGGAAGGTTTGGATTTCGTGCTAAAAAGGGCAGTCGAAGATGTGTCGTATAAAAATGGCGGAGGGGTTTTGTTTCGAAATAGCCTCTTTTCAGTTCTGTCTTCTTATTTATATAATAATGAGAGTCTCTCTCTCTCTCTCTCTCTCTCTCTCTCTCTCTTGTGTGTGTATATATATTTATATATATATATGTGTGTGTGAATATATATATATATATATATATACTGTATATATATAAACATATATATATGTATATATGTATATATATATATATATATATATGTATGTATATATAGTATACATATATATATATATATATATGTATATATATATATATATATATATATTTATATACAGTATATGTGTGTATAGTTATTATAATGCTAATACGCTTTACCTCAAAGCGTATATAAAAGACAACATTCAACAAGAAATGTTCTAATTATTAACTTTATCGTTTATATTTTACAATAATTATCGACTGGAGTTTCGCTCTTCGAGAAGCCTTAAAACGAGAAACATTTTTAAAGCTCATTAAAACGTTTCTTAGAGCAGAGGACAATCGCTCTCTTTCTCTCTCTCTCTCTCTCTCTCTCTCTCTCTCTCTCTCTCTCTCTATTTGCCCTTACTACAACAACAGCAATAACAATAACAACAAAAATAAAATGAACAATAATAAAATAACCAATATAAGTAATAGCTATCGTTCTCACTATATCAATCATTACTATCACTAATGCTTCTACTCTTATTATTGTAGGCCTTTTAGCTTTTAGGCTCAACTAATGTACGCGATCCGTCAACAAAAACGGCCAAATATTTATATTGACATGCACAAATGCACACCAGGGTATGACTACTTCTTCCCCCCTCAATACTCGAGGGATGGGGAGAGCTAAGCGTGTCCGAAAAGAAATATGTATATGTGTATATATATATATATATATATATTATATATATATATATATATATATATATATCGAGAGAGAGAGAGAGAGAGAGAGAGAGAGAGAGAGAGACTAGGTCTTCAGTATGTTGCATATGGGAGATAGTCACTGGAAAAATATAATTAAATTTAACAAAATGATCAACGAGAATTAACAGTAGTGATTTCTTATATTTCTTCTGTGTATTATATCAAACGTAATAAACTTGCATTGACCTAAAATGATGAAATATTCAAGAACTTCAATTGCCATTTTAAGAACTGGTGCCAAACTGACCGGCGCTCGGACCAGGGGGGAGGGGGGCCATTCATTGCCAAGGAGCAACTTCGAGAAGAATTACTAGTGAGAGAAGTTAAACAGAAAAATGAGAGAGATGAAGAGAGCACTAAGATAAATTAAAAAGCTAAAATGTGGGTACAGCTATGAGCCTGCAGCACACTGCAAGAGGTGCACTGTATGCAACACCACATCTCATATCAGAAAAATATGCTTAGTTACATTATATTGTCCAAGTTGGATGTCCCATGCCTTAACTGTGGATTTGAGTGAAGTCTTTAGATAATGTTTTCCAACTTCTTCTACCTTTAAAATGGCTGCATTATGTTGCTTTGATATGTGTATAATATACATATATATATATATATATATATATAGATATATATAGATATATATATATATATATATATATACACATACATATATATATATATATATATATATATTAATATATAAATATATATATGATAAATTTCAGCACATTTAAACGTGTTTTTCATATTCAAATAAGCCATATATTTTTGCTACAAGTTGCTTCGTGGCCAAGTCGTAGTCACTGTCTCTACAAGTTTGCCGGACCAGGGTTCGAATCCCGGCCGGTCACAAACTCTTGTCTTTGTGTGATTTCGCCTGGGGCTCTCTGATCCCGAGGTCGTTAAGAGAATCCAGACATTAATGTAGCAAAAGGGCGGATAACCTTAAAATTTTACCGTGCATCAAACTTTGCATGAAGGTTCTTTATTTTTCATTTTTCAAGATGGCCGCCACATTTTTTAAATGGTGGCCGAACCCCCGATTTTCCACATGTAAGATTTTGATATGTGGGTCATATGAAGCACTTTTGAAGACCAGTGGCCTAGGTTTGAAGGAAAACCACTATATTTATGTCAATAGTCACTGTAAGTACAATGTCGTGAAAATTCTAAAGTGTGCATGCGCAAAATTTGACCCAAATTATTCATTTTATCAGTAATTGGGTGGCTAAACTTGATATTTTACCAAATTAGTTTCTTTGATAATTCAGTTATACAGATTAGTGAGTTTAACATTCTGATAGTGTAATTGATATTGCCTATAATTCACCAGAGGTTTCTTACATAATGGCGGTCAAAAACAAAATGGATAGAGCTAGAAAACGAAGATCAGAAGTGGACAGTGATGATGAAAGGGATTCAACTAAATTTACGAGAAAAGACCTCTCAAGAACTAGGTAAAATGGATGTTGCAAGATGTTTTTTATGTGAAAAAGAGAGTTCCATATCAGAACTTCATGAAGCAATGACAATGCAGCTCAATGACAGACTTAACCGTTGTGCAAAAACATTACAAGATAAGGAACTTCTTGCAAAGCTTAGTTCAGGTGATGTCGTAGCTCAGGAGTTCAAGTACCATCCAAAATTCTTAACAGCTCTATACAACAGAGAAAGAAAGTTACTACACGGTCTTGAAAGAACTACGGACCAAGAAGTCTACTCTGGCGATGAACTGGCATTTGCAGAGCTAATAACTCATATAGCCAATCCTGGAGGTATAGTTTTCAAACTGGCAGATATTTGTTTGCTATATGAACGAAGACTAAGTTATTTTTCATCAGCAGCAGTAAAGGTAAACAAAACAAGATTGAAAGAGAGAATTCTGCCTAAGCTGCCAGACCAACAGGCATACCATCGAGGTCGAGAGGCAGTTCTTGTGTTCGAAAAGGATATTGGAAAATCACTTGTAACTGCCTGCAAGTATACTGATGCCATGCATTTGACAAAGGCAGCAGAAATTGTTCAGAAAGAAATATCACAGCACAAGGTTCAACTTACTGGTCCTTTTAAACCTGAAATGATATCAGAAACTATTCCACATACATTGCTAGAATTAGTATCTATGATTTTACATGGCCCTGACATCAAATCCCAGATTGAAAATGGGGTCACAGATTCTGATCTCGCAATTGCTCAGTTATTGCTGTTCAATTACCATTAAAGGGAGTCAAAGATAGCAGAATTCAGAAAAACATTCTTCAGATCGTGAACCTCCATTTGTAGTTTATGTCGGGCTCATATTTGCAAAGACAAGGAAACATAATCTCAAAGATATTCTTTTTCAACACGGAATTTGCATTTCGTATGACCGTCTTTTGGAAATATCTACAAGGCTCGGTGATGGTGCAGCGCAAAAATATCTAAAGGAAGGAATAATTTGTCCAACTGTTTTACAGAAAGGTATATTCACCACATCAGCTGTAGATAATATTGACCACAATCCCTCTTCAACAACTGCTATGACATAATTTCATGGAACAAGGATATCTGGGTTTCAACATCCAACAAGAGCACAAAATGTACAAAATCCTCGCGAATTTCCATCTCTAGAACAGAAACCTCCATTAAAGAAAATAACAAAGCTGCCTGAATCGTACACCAACATACCACCTGCTTTTCTGAAGTCCAAACCGACACCTCCAGTAGTAGAGACAACACCAGTTACACTTCAGAACCAAGACTACGACAATGTTTGGACGCCAATAGCAGTGTCATGTCAACAGCTCTTAAAATGTGGATGTAAAAGGATTTGTACAGGGAATTGTAAGTGCTATAGGTTAGGATTGCAATGCACAGCATTATGCACCTGTACATGCAAAGGTACATGAACCAATATGACTTTGTCAGTCTAATTTCGCGCATGCACTTTGCAGAGTTTTCACAAAATTGCATTTACAGTGAATGCTGACTTAAATATAGATGTTTTACATCAAATGTAGGCCACTGGTCATCAAAATTACTTCGTATGGTCAATTTGCCAAATTCTGGAACGGGATTTTGACGCCATTTTGAAAAATGTGGCGGCCATCTTGAAAAGTGAAAAAATTGAGTGATTCACAGTTTTATCTCTTTAAGAACATCACAAGGAAGCTTTGTACAAAGTTTTATGCTTGTATCATAAAATGAACTATTTCGTCAGGTATCGACTCCACTAATTTATATATATATATATATATATATGTGTGTGTGTGTATATATATATATATATATATATAGTATATACAAACATCACAAGAAAGCTTTGTGCAAAGTTTTATGCTTGTATCATAAAATGAACTATTTTGTCAGGCATCGGCTCCACTAATATATATATATATATATATATATATACACACACATAATGGAATGAGCCAAAATAGGGAAAGAAGTAATACTAGGGCGTACTCCGTAAACGACGCACAGAGAAATCGCCCTAAGTCTGTGATAAGGCGAGGGCTACTGCATCAGGAGCGGATGCAGCTAAAGAAGCGAGCTCACTTTGGACTCAGAATATGTCAGCTTAATGTTGGGTCCATGACTGGGAGAGGTAGAGAAGTGGCTGACTTGATGAGGGAAAAGAGAGTAGATGCTATGTGTGTGCAGGAAACACGATGGAAGGGAAATAAAGCTAAAGAGTTGGGTGATGGATATAAGCTATATTATAGCGGAGGAAATAAACAAGGTAGGAATGGAGTTGGCATAGTACGTCTGGTGAGCTGAAAAATGCAGTGATAGAGGTGCATAGAAAGAATGACCGTATCATCAGATAGAAGATGTGTTGTGGAGGAGAGATTCTGATTATAAGTGCATATGCACCTTAAGTTGGTTGCACAGAAGAGGAGAAGGGAAATTTCTGGAGAGACATGGATGGAGTAATGCAAGAACTGGAAGAACAGAAGAGGGTCATAGTGGGGGCAGATTTGAATGGCCATGTTGGAAGTGAGAATGAGGCAATTGGTCGGGTGCATGGGGGCCATGGAATTGGGCAGAGAAACCCAGAATGAGAGTGTTGTGGACTTTGCTGTGTCATTTGACATGGCAATAGTAAACACATTCTTTAAGAAGAAAAGAGAACACCTAATAACTTATAGGAGTGGGGGAAGATGCTCCCAAATAGACTACTTCCTGTATAAAAGGATAAAGCCGGTGGAGGTCAAGAACTGCAAGGTTATCCCAGGTGACTATGTAGCCCCCCAACACTGACTGCTATGTATGGACTTAGGCCTAAAAAGGGAAAGAAAAGCTAAATAAAGCTAAAGGGATAAGGAAAATTAAATGGTACAAACTAGTGAGGGAAGGAGATAAGATGAGAGAGTTTAAGAGAAGGGTTTAGGAGGATATTGACAGAGGAATTGAAGATGTTCAAGAATGGTGGACAAGAAATGCAGCAGTAATGAGAAGGCATGGAAAGGAGCTGCTAGGAGAGACATCTGGTATCATATGGGAAGAAAAGGAGAGTTGGTGGTGGAGTAAAGAAATTGAGAAAGTTGTAAAAGATAAGGAGGCCAAGAAGAGATGGGAAGAGTCACAGTCAGGGGAAGACAAAGAGAGGTTCAGAGAGAAAAACAAGGTGGTGAAGAAGGTAGTAGCCCAAGCTAAAGCTAAGGCATATGATCATGTGTATAATGAGCTGGGGACAAAGGAAGGATTAAACAAGAAGATCAAAGACTAGAAATAAGAGCACCAAAGATATTACACACATCAATCAAATAAAAGATCAAGATGGTGTAGTACTTAGAAAGGAGGAAGACATTGTAAAGATATGGAAAGAATATTTTGAACAGCTGTTAAATGAAGAAAATGATAGATTATTAAGAGAGGATGGACTGGTGAATGTTGGCATGGTAATAAGTTTCTCTAGGCAAGAGGTAATAAATGCACTGAGGAAGATGAAGAATGGGAAGGCAACTGGACCAGACATGATTCCTGTGGAGGCATGGAAAGCATTAGGAGATGAAGGAGTGGATATACTGTACGATCTCATGATAAAGATTTTTGAGCAGGAAATGATACCAAATGAGTGGCGTGGGAGTATATTGATCCCAATCTTCAAAGGGAAAGGTGATGTCCAAGAGTGTGGGAATTACAGAGGTATTAAATTGATGTCCCACACTTTGAAGATACTGGAAAGGATGATAGATGCCAGACGAAGAGAAGAAGTAGAAATAGGTAAAGAGCAAATGGGATTCATGATGGGGAGGGAAACAACAGATGGTGTATTTTATCTGAGGCAACTAGTGGAGAAATTCCGGGAAAAGCAGAGACCTGCATGTGGTATTCATTGACCTTGAAAAGGCTTATGACCGAGTCCCAAGACAAGAGGTATGGAGGAGTCTGAGGGAGAGGAGGGTGCCAGAGAAGTACGTTTGACTGACACAAGAGATGTACCGTAGCGTATTTACTAGATTTAGGAGCAGTGCTGGGGAGACAGAGGGTTTTGAGGTGAGAGTAGGATTACACCAAGAGTCAGCTCTGAGCCCATTTATCTTTAACATAGTGATGGACGTTTTAATAGAAGAGGTAAGGGAGGTGTACCAACCGTGTTTCACACAATTGTACATAATTCCTTTTGTATATATTATGCTTGTATCTTCGATCCTCCCTCGCACTAAAACGAACATGAAAATTCCTCTGGTTTTTCCTCTGTGATATTGTCTGTCTTGTGAACTTGTCATGTCCTGTTGCCTTGAGGTTTTGTATATAAGGAGAGTGTTCCACAACAATATAACTCAGTCTATTGCATCCTGCCTTTGAGTTCACACTCATCTCTCGGCCCGTCACATTGGTGACCCCGGAAGTCGACTCGCTCCCACTGCCTTCCACCCCCACCTCCCTCGCCCCTCCATCGTTGGTAATATGCCGGAGGCGGACTCTACCCCAGCAGTTGGCACTGCGGCCGCTCCATTGAAACTTTCACCGTTCGCTAGCGGAGAAGCGTTCGCTTGGTTTCAACGCGCTGAAGTCCACTTTCGTATCAGGGGCGTGACTCGCTCAACCACCAAAGCGGATTATGTTCTCGCGGCGATACCCGAGGACACCTTCCCAGAAATATCCGACTGGCTTTGTGAACAAGGAGACACCCCAATAGCGTATGACGACCTCAAATCATACCTCCTGCAGCAGTACTCGCCGTCGCCAGCCGCCCGTATAGCAAGGCTTTTTCAGCTCTCGCAACAACCGTTGGGGGACCAAAGGGCTTCGCTTGCCCTCAGGGAAATGACCAGTATCGCTCGCCTTCAACCTGCCGCAGACGGCTCTCCTCGTGAGGTGAACCTAATCCGTGCCCTTTGGATACACCGTTTACCTGAACCTGTGCGCGCTGCCATACCCGATGTCGATAGTTTACCCATAAAGGACTTGATGACCAAAGCCGAGGCCCTTATGGACAGCCACTTCAAGACCTCCATCAACGCCTCCACCCCTGACGATGAGGATGCCTATTCAACGTCAACCGAAGCTGACATGAATGCCGTAGGACATACACGCCTACCCCGTGACGTGCCGAAGCGGCGACAAAGCCGCCCACCGCCCACCAATCGCTCGCGCCCCAACGAACGACTTCTACAGCCACTTACTACCTCCCATCCGCCGCAGTTTTGCTACTACCACTTCAGATTCGGGGCAACCGCGAAGAAATGTGCCAAAGATTGTCAATGGCCAAAAAACGTGTAAGAAGGCCATCGCTTGTGTCGGTGGCCTCCCATGTTTCTAATCTTTTCTTTTTACAGGATGCAGGAACGGGCGTGCGATTTTTGGTAGACACGGGTGCTTGTCGTTCTCTCTTGTCAAGGAAACTCTTCAAGGCACAACGTAGTCTGTCTATATCTGCCGACGTCCGCTTGGTAGCTGCCAACGGATCTGCAATACCCACCTACGGTTACGAGAGCCTCACATTATCGTTCGGAAACGGTAAATTCAATTGGAAGTTTCTCGTTGCTGACGTCACAATGCCAATCCTCGGTGCGGATTTCCTCTGTAATTTCCACCTTCTGGTCGATGTCGCCCACCGACGATTGGTCAACGCAGACTCGTACTTGTCGACACCTCTTCAACCCGCCCCCTCTAACCTCGCTCTCCATATCAGCGCACCCACGGATGCCTATGCCCACCTCCTCACGTCGTACCCGGAAGTTTTCCGTCCAGAACTTCGCCAAACGCCCACGGTTCCTGCCAAGCACGGTATTTATCACCATATCAAGACGACGGGACCCCCAGTCTTCGCAAAATTCAGACGTCTTGCACTGGAACGATTGGCAGCCGCCAAACAGACGTTCGCCGAAATGGAGAAAATGGGCCTTTGCCAAAAGGCCTCCAGCCCATGGCCGTCACCCTTACACATCGTTCTGAAGAAAGACGGCTCCCTCCGTCCGTGCGGGGATTACAGGCGCCTGAACATGCAAACAGAACCGGATCTCTACCCCCTCCCAAACATTGCCGATGTAACCTCCTACCTGCACAAAGCAAAGGTTTTCTCTACGCTCGACCTCCTGAAGGGGTATTATCAGGTGCCTATGAACCCGGAAGACATCCCCAAGACCGCCATCACCACTCCGTTTGGCACATACACCTTCAATTACTCTTGTTTTGGCCTTCGTAATGCTGGGGCAACGTTTCAACGTCTCATGGATGGCATCTTAGGGGACCTCCCTTTCTGTGTATGTTATGTGGACGACATACTTGTGTTCTCCTCCTCAAAAGATGAACACCTCCGTCACCTGCGCATCGTGCTCGATCGCCTGCAACAAAACGGCCTTGTAGTCCAGTACGACAAGTGTACCTTTGGCGCCAACAAAGTGTCGTTCTTAGGGCACCGTATCACTCCTGAAGGAGTCCATCCCCTCCCTGAGAAGGTAGCAGCCGTTCAGAATTTCCCCATGCCCTAAACCGTCAAAGCTCTGCAGGAATTCTTGGGCATGATCAACTATTATCACCGTTTTCTGCCAGCCATTGCCGCCACTCTTGCTCCCCTCTACACCTCCCTCAAGGGCAAGCCAAAGGACCTGAAATGGGGTCCCCTTCAAGAAGCGGCCTTCTGCAATGCAAAGAAGGCCCTATCAACTGCTGCGGCTCTCACTTTTCCTATCCCACACGCCCCTCTCCTTCTCTCCACCGATGCCAGCGACGTCGCTATTAGTGCAGTACTCGAGCAGGTGGTCAAAGACTCGCCCCGCCCATTGGCCTTCTTCAGCAGAAAACTGTCCAAGGCAGAATCGGGTTATTCCACCTTCGATCGAGAATTGCTGGCGGTGCACTTGGCTGTCCGTCACTTTCGCCATTTCTTAGAAGGTACGCCCTTCGTCATTTGCACAGACCACATGCCTCTGGTGCACGCCTTCACTCGACAGTCTGACGCCTGGTCCGCCCGTCAACGCCGACATCTCTCCGCCATGGCTTAATACAATTGCACCCTCCAATACGTCCCTGGGAAAATGAATCCCGTTGCCGATGCCCTGTCAAGAAACACGTTGGCTGCCGTTCAACTGGGATTGGATTACAACGCCCTGGCTGAAGCCCAACGACAGGATCCAGAGTATCAAGCTTGTAGGACATCCTGCACGTCCCTCCGTTGGGAGGATTTTCCCCTCGAAAACTCCAACACCACCCTCCTCTGTGACGTCAGTACTGGTAGACCGCGACCTTGGATTCCTGCTCCCATGCGCCGACAGGTGTTTGATTTCATCCACGGCCTTTCACATCCCTCATGCCGTTCTACTGCACAGCTGCTGAAGGCAAAGTTCATTTGGCACGGCATTTCTAAGGATGCTAAGGATTGGGTCCGTGCCTGTACTTCTTGCCAAACTTCCAAAGTACATCGACACACGGATTCAGGAGTGGGCACCTTTCCTCAACCTCAGCGTCGTTTCGCACACATTCACGTCGACGTTGTAGGCCCCCTACCCACATCACAAGGACATCATTACCTGTTTACCGTCATCGACCGCTCCACTCGTTGGCCTGAAGCCATTCCCATGGAAACTGCAACGTCCGCCTCATGTACATCTGCTTTACTCTCTGGATGGATTTCAAGATTCGGTATCCCTGAGCATATTACTTCTGACAGGGGAACCACTTTCACCTCTCAATTATGGACGTCATTAGCGAATCTCCTGGGCATCACCCTGCATCAGACAACGGCCTACAACCCCGCTGCCAATGGAATGGTTGAATGTATTCATCGCACCCTCAAAGCAGCTTTGATGTCCCGCTGCAAGGATTGCAACTGGTTTACTCAGCTTCCCTGGGTCCTCCTTGGACTAAGGACCACTCCTAAAGACGCCCTCGACGTCTCGGCAGCCGAAATGGTGTATGGCGACCCGTTGGTCGTCCCTGCCGAGTTTTTTCCTTCTACAACCTCCTCCAACGATCTCCAGCGCATACGTCACGTCGTGGGATAATTTACTCCGTGCCGCCAGACTTACAAGCCCCCAGCGAAGCATCACATACCAACGGACTTGCACTCTGCGCAACGACACCAGCAAGCCACCGTTAACACCCCCTTACACGGGACCTTTCCTTGTGATCCGACGCAGTCCGAAAGCATTCCTCCTAAACATTCGGGGCAAAGAAGACTGGGTCTCCATTGATCGTCTAAAACCTGCTTATCTTCTGCCAGATGACCCGCCTACAGTTCGCCTCTCTAGATCAGGGCGCCCTATTTAACATGTACAGTATATCATTTTTAGGGGGGGAGCCATGTACCAACCGTGTTTCACACAATTGTACATAATTCCTTTTGTATATATTATGCTTGTATCTTCGATCCTCCCTCACACTAAAACGAACATGAAAATTCCTGTCTGGTTTTTCCTCTGTGATATTGTCTGTCTTGTGAACTTGTCATGTCCTGTTGCCTTGAGGTTTTGTATATAAGGAGAGTGTTCCACAACAATATAACTCAGTCTATTGCATCCTGCCTTTGAGTTCACACTCATCTCTCGGCCCGTCACAGAGGCAGTACCATGGAACATATTGTATGCAGATGACATTGTTCTGTGCGCAGAGAGCAGGGAAGATCTGGAAATGAAATTGGAAAGGTGGAGGCAAGTACTGGAGGACAGAGGAATGAGAATAAGTAGATCTAAGACAGAATATATGTGTACCACCAGTGAGGGGGATGATAGAGAAAGTATTCATCTTAGGGGAGAACAGATAAAGAGAGTTGATAAGTTTAAGTATTTGGGATCCTTTGTTAACGCTGGAGGAGGTATGGAAGATGAAGTTAAACATCGGGTACGGGCAGGCTGGAACAACTGGAGAGCAGCCTCAGGAGTTCTTTGTGACAAAAGAATACCACTGAGGTTAAAAGGAAAATTTCATAAGACAGTGGTAAGAACAGCAATGCTGTATGGAACAGAAACAGCAAGCAAGAGGAAGACAGAGGAGAAAAAGATGGATGTGGCAGAAATGAGAATGCTTAGGTGGATGTCAGGGGTGACAAGAGAGGATCGGATATGAAATTACTACATAGGGGGGTCGACAGAGGTGGTGGAAATATCAAAGAAAGTGCAGCAAGGGAGGCTGAAATGGTATGGACACCTGATGAGGAGAGATGAGGACCACGTTGGGAGACATGCAATGGAGATGGAGGTTCAGGGAAGAAGAAGAAGAGGGAGACCAAGAAAGAGATGGAGGGACTGTGTGAGAGGAGACTTACAGGAGAAGGGGATTGATGAGGCTGAAGCGCAGAATAGAAAAAGATGGAAACGGCTCATCCGCAACGGCGACCCCATATAAAAATGGGAACCAGCTGGGAATAAGAAGATATATATACATATATATATATATATATATATGTATATATATATATATATATATATATATATATACCACCAAATTAAAATGCAGCCGTTTCTATAGTCCACTGCATAACAAAGATCTCAGACATGTCCTTATTCATGTCTGGAGTTTGGCCAATTTTCATCACCACCCTGGCCAACATCGGATTGGTAATGGTGGGAGACTAGTCTGATCGCACAATGCAAACCAACCTAGTAAGGGTTTCCCTGACTAGTACAGCTTTACTGATCACGGCGATACGCAAACCTTTTAACTTAGTTAAGGTATCCCCACTCAGAAACGATTTATATATATATATATATATATATATATATATATATATATATATATATATATATATATATATATATATATATATATATATACATATATATATATGTATACTATGATAATTTTCCACATTTAGACGTGTTTTTTATACTCACATAAGCCGTATATTACACTCCTCCTAATATTTGGATTCTCTCTACCTCGGGATCAGAGACCCAAGGGGGGAATCACCTCGTCCGAGGTTTCTGGAATCCAGGTGCGATTACCCAGCCGACCAGAAGCTATTATCTTTGAGGTGATTCCCCACTTGGGTCTCTGATCCCGAGGTAGGGAGAATCCAGATATTAAGAAGAGTATGATATTATTATTATTATCATTATTACTTGCTAAGCTTCAACCCTAGTTGTAAAGCAGGATGTTATAAGCCCGAGGATTCCAACAGGGAAAATAGCCCAGTGAGGAAAGGAAATAAGGAAACTGCAAGAGAAGCAACTAACAACTGAAATAAAATATTTCAAGTTCAGTAACATCACCAAAATAAATCTTTCATATATATAAACTATAAAAGCTTAAAAAAACACACAAGAGGACGATAAATAAGACAGAATACTCTCGAGCAAGAGAACTCCACCCCCAAAACAATGGTTTGATTTTGTAGTGTCCTCCTAGAGGAACTGCTTACCATAACTAAAGTCTCTTCTACCCTTACCAAGAGGATAGTAGCCACTGAACAATTACATTGCAGTAGTTAATCCCTTGAGAGAAGAATTATTTGGTAATCTCAGTGTTGTCAGGTGTATGAGGACAGAGGAGAATACGTAGAGAATAGGCCAGACTATTCGGTGTAGCCTATGTGTAGGCAAAGCAAAAATGAACCGTAACCAGATAGAAGGATCGGACGTAGTACCGTCTGGCCAATCAAAGGACCCAATAACTCTCTAACGGTAGTATCTCAATGGGTGGCTGGTGCCCTGGCCAACCTACAACCTATATATATATATATATATATATATATATATATATATATATATATATATATATATATATATATATATATATATAACTGTGTCTCTCAGCACGTAATGTACTCCAGCATCCGCACATCTAATTACGGCCTCGTTCTGACTGCATGAATCCTATTATTCGAATGGAAACCTCCGTGACCATAATTCCTTCATAATATAATGAGCGACGCCCCCTCCAAACGGGAGAGGGGGGGGGGAGGGGGGTGCTTAACCCATTTATGCAAAAATCATACGGGAAAACATAATTGCTAATTGCATTCCTCAATCAGCTATTTTCCATTTAATTACCTCGGATTTCAATAACTTAATCACTTATTAGCGATGCCGCCAAAGGGCTAATGTGGAAATTATAGGATGTATAATTATGAATTAAAAGGATATTGAAGGTTGTTTATAGTTGCTTTTTAGTGTTGTTTTGTATAAAACCAATAAAAATAGGTTTGAAGATGTATAGGATGAATAAAATATGAATTAAAAAATATATAGAAAAACAAATTATATCTACCGGTACTTGCTTTTGGTATAATTAAGTATAGCATTACGAAAAAAAAAAAAAAAAAAAAAAAAAAAAAAAAAAAAAAAAAAGTTTAAAGATCTTTTGGATGAATAAAAAATTATGAATTTAATGAATATTTAAGGTTATTTTTACTAGTTTTGGTATAATTTACTATACCACCACTAAATAAAAATTTGAAGATTTATTGTATAAATAAAAAATTATAAATTAAAAAGTATATTAAATGTTAAATCTGCTTATTTTGATATAATTTGGTATAACATTACAAAAAAAAAATTCAAGACGTATGGGATGAATGAAAAATGATGAATTAAAAGGATATTAAATGTCATATCTCCTTATTTTGGTATAATTTAGTGTAACACGACTCCCCCCCAAAAAAAAAAAAAATTAATAAACACCACCCAAAAATAATAATTTTCAAGATAATAGTAATGAATAAAACAAATCAAATGATGTGTAATTTCCAAAAACCTACACTCAATTTTTAAAAGAATGAGGAATTGGAATTAAAAGTAAGGATGCAATTGTTGAATGGTAATATCAAATGGAGATGGCTTGGGGATGCTCTTCGCACTCCCCAAGAGAGATTAGTTCAACAAACATTCAGCTGGGCTCCACATGGCACTAGAAGAATTGGAAGACCCATGCCTACATGGCTGAAGACTATGAACCGTGAAGTAAGAGATGATGAATGGAGAAGTATTGATTTAAAAAGCTCAAGATAGAGACAACTGGCGAAATGTAACCGAGGCCCTTTGCATCAATAAGCGTGGGAGGAGATTATGAATATAGAATGACGTGGAAATCAGATATTATTCAGTTTAGTATGCTGGTCTTGAGTAAAGTCATAATGCACATCACGACAAAAGGTCATTATGTAAGTTTGCATTCTAGTGTGTTAAAACAAGTACTCGGGAATATTATATATTGTCGGGGTATTATGAAGAGAGAGAGAGAGAGAGAGAGAGAGAGAGAGAGAGAGAGAGAGAGAGAGAGAGAGAGAGAGAGAGAGAGAGAGACTTTGCCTTGGAATGTATATATTCTAAGGAAGAAAAAAGTTGCTTAAACCATTACTAGCTAATATTGAGAGAGAGAGAGAGAGAGAGAGAGAGAGAGAGAGAGAGAGAGAGAGAGAGAGAGAGAGAGAGAGACTTTGCTTGGAATGTATATATTAAAAAGATGAAAAAAATTGCTTGAACCATTACTTGCTAATACTGAGAGAGAGAGAGAGAGAGAGAGAGAGAGAGAGAGAGAGAGAGAGAGAGAGAGAGAGAGAGAGAGAGAGAGAGAGAGAGAGAGACGTACAACTACTAACTCTTTCATTTCCGATCCTTCTTACTGGCGATCATTGAAGCAGAGGCCAACTAACGCAAGCAAGTTGGCATGCTGGGGGATTTGCAGGCGGTTAATGGAACACCTTTGCATGATTTAAGTCTTCTACTATGCCATTGGAATTTGGTTGGATTCATTCATAAACGATTTTTAGCGGTTCGCAGTGTTTTATTGATATATGCATTTCTTGACACACACACACACACACACACACACACACACACACATATATATATATATATATATATATATATATATATATATATATATATATATATATATATATATGTGTGTGTGTGTGTGTATGTGTATATATATATCTATATATATATATATATATATATATATATATATATGTATGTATAAAAATATATATACATATATATATATATATATATATATATATATGTGTGTGTATATATATATATATCTATATATATATGTATATAAATATATATAGCCTATATCTATATATATATGTATAGATAGATAGATAGATAGATAGATATATATAGATACATATAGATATATATATATATATATATATATATATATACACATATATATATCTATATATATCTATATATACATATATATATCATATATATATATATATATATATATATATATATATATATATATATATATATATATATATATATATATATATATATATATATATCACAAGCAAGCAAACAAGAACTTTGTCCAAAAACAAAAACAAAATTGATTGAACACTATAGCAAGCTTATACCTTTGTTAACTCTAATTTACAGCTGGATATCTGAAAGCCGATTAAGTCGATTTATTTCCTTCCCATTAAATATCAAATCCCCAAAAAAGGCAACGACCCACACTGTAATAACTGTATCATTTCATTCTCCTTTGTAACGTTACATAACATATGTATTTCTTTGAAATTTCGCCAGCGAATCAAAATCCAATTTCTTAAAAATGTGAATTGGATTTTTTTTTACCATGACCTTGACCTTCTAAAATTTAATAATTTCCAGCATTTTACGTAACAGTAAATCCCTGCAAGTTTCATTACTCTACGATTAAAATCGTGGCCTGGAAGCTGTTCACAAACACAATCAGGGGGTAAAACATAACCTCCTTCTAATCTCGTTGGAGGAGGTATTAATAATACTAATAATAATAATAACAATAATAATAATAATAATAATAATAAAAACAATAACAATAATAATAATAAAAACAACAATAATACAAAATAATAATAATAATAAATAATAATAATAACAATAATAATAATAATAATAATAAAAACAATAACAATAATAATAATAATAAAAACAACAATACAAAATAATAATAATAATAATATTAGCTTACCTGTTTCTGCTGAGAACTTCATAACTACAGACCTGGAATCCTGTCTGTCTCTCTACAGCTAAAATAAATTAAAATATTTTATTAATACTTTATCCTTTCCAATTCTGTTTGTAATTAATTTCTCGTTTAGTTCGTCTCAATAATAAAAACTAAATATTATATTTATTATTATCTTTTCTATACACCAAATTCTCATTTTTTATTTTTTTATGCTTATTATAAGTATATTCAGTGACCCCGAATATATACATACATACATATATATATATATATATATATATATATATATATATATATATATATATATATATATATATATACATATATATAAAATCTATTAATTTATGTTCTCTCCTAATGAAAACATATTCATCGTCATATTATTCCATCAAAAAAATCTCATGATGCAATGAACCCTTTAGCGAAGCTTTAACTCTTTCCAAAATATATAAAAACTACCAGTCAAAAATAACGAATTATAAAATGAGAGCATTGTATTATGGAAATATATTTAATAGGAATAATATTGACTTGTGTGTAAAAGACTGACGGGGGGGGGAAGAGAGAGAGAGAGAGAGAGAGAGAGAGAGAGAGAGAGAGAGAGAGAGAGAGAGAGAGAGAGAGAGCAACATTCCTATTCCTTGGGTTGTGGTGGCCGATGTGGTAACGTCCCTGATTGTTGAACGCCAGACTGGGTTTCGAGTCCCGCTCAAACTCGTTAGTTCCTTTGGTCGCTGCAACCTCACCATCTTTATGAGCTAAGGATGCGGGGTTTGGGGGAGCCCACAGGTCTATCTACTGAGTCATCAGCAGCCATTGCATGGCCCTGCTTGGTCCTAGCTTGGGCGCTGATCATATGTATATATGGTCAGTGTCTAGGGCACTGTCCTGCTTGATAGGGCAATGTCACTGTTCCTTGCCCCTGCCATTCATGAGAGGCCTTTAAACCTTTAAGGAACTTCAGAATACATTTTTATTTATCAGACCGCAAAATATGATTAATGTATGAGTTGGTCAAAGATTTTATTCACATTAACATAAATAGTTCGACTCTTGAGTAAGAACCTACAGAAATATAAATTTAAATCAAACCAAAATATGTCTGACTTGGCATATGCAGTTCATCACGTGTATGTGTATGTGTATGTGTGTGTGGGTAAATACCTTAAAGTGGTGAGAGGATTTTCGTATCGCCATGATCAGCAAGGCTGCACCAGTCAGAGCTCCCCATACTAGGTTGGTTTGCTGTGAGCGATCAGACGAAAATCTCCCACCTTCACCAATCCGCAATGGCAATGAAAACTGACCAAACCCCAAATATGAATCGACATGCCTGAGGCCTTTCTCCTGCAGTGCACTAGAAACAGCTGCATTTGTTGTTAGTTGTGTGTTAGTAAGTCAAGTGCAAGAGAACTGTTGAACCAACTCCCCATTATGGAAGGAAGTGTGGATATTGAATGCAATTGAAAGCAAAAAAATCTAAAGTTACTTAGATGACATTTTTCTTGAATTGTTTGTTGTTTATGAAAAAATTATGAGATAATACATGCAGAGTTCAGCAGGAAAGAAACGACCCAGATGTATAGAGATGGTTCGTTCATGTGTAGAGAATGGTGAAAAGTGTACATTAAAAAATCACCAGAAGTATTAGAAAGGAAGGACCTTGATATCTATGGATAAAATGCACATTTTGTGTAAGGGTTCAATAAGCTGCTGAGGAACCTTCTGTGTAGATGATTGAGATAATACTGTGCAGTTTTACTGTTTATTCCCGATTTATCAATTACAGAATGCACGTGACAGTGACACGTGTGTTGCATTTCTCTGGTTCCACCCACAAGAGGTCAAAAAGAGCGGAGTTAATGACATCACCCTAAATTACAAGCCGATAAGGGCTTATATCCAACGAAATGGAAAGAACACAATCATATAATCATTGTTTCCGTAACGTAACTGCTAAATAAAAACTATTTTAAATTATTACAGAGAGTACATTACGCAATTTAATTTTCATGAATTGGGAATTGCAGGGGGGGGGGGAGATATTCCCTTGGGTGCAAAGAGCAAATAAATAGAATTTGAAAAGGATTTTGACTAATTCCATAAATCAATGGATTTGATAACCGAGTAAGAAATGTTTTCCATAGTACACAATCGTCATGTTCAATTAGACATGCGGAAGCAGTTTTGATGGATGGATGGAATTTGGGCCTTATAACCCAGCGCTGGGGCCAGGGAGGACATACAATGCTAAGGAGCATCTGGGGGAAACGCACCCCCCCCCCCAATATGTAACTTAAATGGGTTTGGACAGTAAGACAGAAGAAGGGATGTTAATAACAGCGGTAAAATAACGGGATAAACACCAACGCAAGATACAGGTTGTGGTGGCCTGTTGGTAACGTCCTTGCTTGGTGATCGCCATAATGGGGTTTGAGTCCCGCTCAAACTCGTTCGTTCCTTTGTTCGCTGCAACCTCGCCAATCTTGTGCGCTAAGAATGGGGAGTTTGGGGGAGCCTATAAGTCTATCTGCTGAGTCATCAGCAGCCATTGTCTGGCCCTACTTTGGACCTAGCTTGGGTGGAGAGGGGGCTGGGCGCTGATCATAATATAAATATGGCATTGTCTCGCTTGATAGGGCAATGTCATTGCCCCTTGCCTCCTCCACTCATGATCGACCTTTAAAACCCTTTAAATCTTGGGCGTGGCCAAGACTCATATGTATCAAGTTAAAAAAAATAAATAAACCGCGGAGTTCTCTGTACTTGCCATAGTACCATTTATATAACCATTACATAATTAGACTATAATAAAATGACCATCAAATATAACTTCGCCAACAATATGAGTAAAATGTATGGAATAGTTTATAGTTGAAATTTCATAAAGATCACAAAGAACGGGTTGCCACTTCTAATAAAAAAAAAAAAAAAAAAAAAAAAAAAAAAAAAAAAAAAAAAAAAAAAAAAAAAAAACTTCCATTTCATCAAATGTCTTTAAATTGAAGTAGTATCCAGCAAATTATTCTAATAAAAACATACATGAAAATCCTAATAGGCTGGTGATGCAAACAAGATAACTGAAAAATTCTGATGTTTCAGTTTTCAATAAATCGTTAAGAACACCTCGCCATCGACCTATATACAAAAAAACTGATCTAGTCGAATTAGGTTATTTGCAGAAACGTTATTTACTGTTAACGATGTGATTGGTTATAAGTACCCAGGATGATGATGATGATGATCACCTTTCAGCATCCTGCTTTTCCAACTAATAATATTAATGATACTACTACTACTACTACTACTACTACTACTACTACTACTAATAATAATAATATTAATAATGATGATGATGATGATCATCATCATCATCATCATCATTATTATTATTATTATTATTATTATTGGTAGTAGTAGTAGTAGTAGTAGTAGTAGTATCATTAATATCATTAGTTGGAAAAGCAGGACGCTATAAGGCCAAGGGCTCCAACAGGGGAAAATAGCCGAGTAATGAAAGGAAATAAGGAAACAAACAAACAAACAAACAACATGAGAAGCATTAAACAAATAAAATAAAATCCTTTAAAGAATAGCAACAACAGTAAAATAATCTTTTATATATAAACTAAAATCTTAGAAAAACGAAAAGGAAAAAGAAAAAAAAAGAGAATATGACAGAACAGCGTTGCTATTCTTAAAAGGATTTTATTTTATTTGTTTGATGCTTCTCATGTTGTTTGTTTGTTTGTTTGTTTCCTTATTTCCTTTCATTACTCGGCTATTTTCCCCTGTTGGAGCCCTTGGCCTTATAGCGTCCTGCTTTTCAAACTAATAATATTAATGATACTACTACTACTACTACTACTACTACTACTACTACTACTACTACTACTACCCTCAAGTGTTAGGTGATTTACATTAAAGCTATTTTCTGTGGATGATTTGATTGATTATTAGTATCTAAAACTATTATACTTCACAAGTTTTATTATGGGGGTGGAGGGCAATTATCAATCAATATCCTATACAGTAGTCAATTCGTTTTAGTGAGGCAGATTTGCACCGACTCGCAGGGGTGCCCTTTAAGCTCGGAAAAGTTTCCTATTCGCTGATTGGTTGGACAAAATAATACTTATTATTATCATTATTATTATAAGCTAAGCCATGCCCCTAATGGGAAAAGCAAGATGCTATAAGCCCAAGGGGTCCAACAGGAAAAATAGCCCAGTGAGGAAAGTAAAAAATTAAAATAAAATATTCTAAGAAGAGTAACAACATTAAAAAAAAAATATCTATATAAACTATAAAAACTTTAACAAAACAAGAGAAAGAGAAATAAGATAGAATAGTGTGCCCAAGTGTACCCTCAAGGAAGAAAACTAACCCAAAAGACAGTGGATGACCATGGTACAGAGGCTATGGCACTACCCAAGATTAGAGAACAATGGTTTGATTTTGGAGTGTCCTTCTCCTAGAAGAGCTGCTTATCGTAGCTAAAGAGTCTCTTCTACCCTTACCAAGAGAAAAGTTACCACTGAACCATTACAGTGAAGTAAGGAGATTTGTTTGGTAATCTCAGTGTTGTCAGGTGTGCGAGGACAGAGGAGAATGTGTAAAGAATAGGCCAGACTATTCGGGGTGTGTGTGTGTGTGTGTGTGTGTGTGTGTGTGTGTGTGTGTGTGTGTGTGTGTGTGTGTGTGTGTGTGTGTGTGTAGGCAAAGGGAAAATGAACCGTAACCAGAGAGAAGGATCCAATGTAGTACTGTCTGGCCAACCAAAAGACCCCATAACTCTCTAATGGTAGTATCTAAACGGGTGGCTAGTGCCCTGGCCAACCTAAGCTCTGTTAAGGGGCCAGTGTTATATCAGCAATATACA
>NC_090736.1:140370539-140391835 GCF_036898095.1 Palaemon carinicauda | reverse complement strand
GTTCATTCTTCTCTTGTCTGTCTTTTGCCTATACTTAATTCTTCTACTTTGTACATGACTTCCGGACAGAGTAAACTTGCTTTATTTACAATTGTTTTATTGGTAACGATGCTACTGTAGCTTAATTGCCCTATCGTAAAGTACCACACGTTTTCTTGGTAATGTATCTCATCTAGAAACGGGTTAAATCCGATTAGCCGAGATATTAATAAGAGGGCGTTTCACAATTTTTAGGTTGAATTCAATAGAAACTTAGTTAACTCATATTAAAGGGATCAGAACTTTTTTTTAATTTGTCCGGTTCAGAATAATCCTAACTATTATAATACTAGTTAATGAAGCCACCTCTACTCAGATGCATACAGCGTGATGAATTGATAATGCATACTTCTGTATTATAAAGAATTTTAGATATTTTATATTTTCTATTAATTACTTCACTAAATTAGTATATTTCCCATTTTTCACTGGGTTATTTTCCTGTTGGTGTCCTTGGGCTTGTAGCATCCTGCTTTTCCAAGTAGGGTCAAGACAGAGATGGCGTGGCCAAGTGTTGTGGATGGATAGTCGGGGGGGGGGGGGGGGGTCGGTTGAGGAGGGCTTGGGAGGAACCTGTTATTATTATTATTATTATTATTATTATTATTATTATTATTATTATTATTAGCCAAGCTACAACCCTAGTTGGAAAAGCAAGATGCTATAAGCCCAAGGACTCCAATAGGGAAAATAGCCCAGTGAGGAAAGGAAATAAAGAAAATAAGTGGGAAGATCGAGGGGGAGGCAGAGAATTAGATGGAGAGTATAATGTGAAGGATGCTGTGGAGAGAATAGGTTTATTGGAAGGTATAAAAGACATTGGAGAGGACGCATCAGGCAACCGACTCTTGAATATATGGATAACAATGGGAAAGAAGTTATTATTATTATTATTATTATTATTATTATTATTATTATTATTATTATTATTATTATTATTATTGTTGTTGTTGTTTTTGGTTTGTTATTGTTATTATTATTGTCATTGTTATTATTATTATTATTACTAGCTAAGCACAACCCTATTTGGAAAAGCAAGGTGCTATAAGCCCAAGGGCTCCAACAGGGGATAAATAGCTTAATGAGGAGAGGAAATAAGGAAATAAATATATGCCTATAAAACCACGAGACTTTCGAATATTAGGCCATGAATATAAAGTAAGCGGATTTCAAGCCAGTGTATTTTATGCATATTTAGAATGAATTTCATGCTATCGTAGGATGGCAGTAACGTTCCTGCACCCAATTGCGATATCCCGAAAGGACTTATTTTTAGCCATTTACTTTATTGAACCTGTTTATTCACCAATAATTCCTGATTCATTTGGGTAACCCTTCTCTGCCTCACAATAATATAATGTAGCACTCGTATATATTGCTGATATAACACTGGCCTCTTAACAGAGCTTACAGTACACGACCTCGTGGACTCCACGTAAAAATATAAAACTAGAAATGATTACGCATCGGGGTAATGTATCAAACTAGGATATTGATTGGTAATTGCCCTCCACCCCCTTGATAAAACTTGTGAAGTATAATAGTTTTAGATACTTATAATCAATCAAATTCTTCTTCACCCAAGGAGTTAACTTCTGCAATGTAATTGTTCAGTGGCTACTTTCCTCTTGGTAAGGGTAGAAGAGACTCATTAGCTATGGTAAAGCAGGCTCTTTTAGGAAAAGGACACTCCAAAATCAAACCATTGTTCTCTATTCTTGGTTAGTGCCCTAGCCTCTGTACCATGGTCTTCCTCTGTCTTGGGGTAGAGTTCTCTTGCTTGAGATACACTCGGGTACACTGTTCTATCTAGTTTCTCTTTCTCTTGTTTTGTTAAAGTTTTTATAGTTTATATAGGAGATATTTATTTTAATGTTGTTTTGTTCTTAGAATATTTTATTTTCACTTTTTCCTTTCCTCTATGGGCTATTTTCCCTGTTGGAGCCCTTGGGATTATAGCATCTTGCTTTTCCCAATTAGGGTTATAACTTAGCTTATAATGATAATAATAATAATGATAATAGTAATTATTGTTATGTCCAACTAATCAGCGAATAGGAAACTTTTCCGAGCTTAAAGGGCACCCCTGCAAGTCGGTGCAAATCTGACTCGCTAAAAAGAATTGACTATAGGATATTGATTGATAATTGCCCTCCACCCCCATAATAAAACTTGTGAAGTATAATAGTTTTAGATACTAATAATCAATCAAATCATCGGCAGAAAATAGCTTTAATGCAAATCACCTAATACTTAAGGGTACACTCGGCCACGCTCTTCTGTCATATTCTCCTTTTTTTTTTTCCTTTTCTTTTTTCTAAGATTTTAGTTTATATATAAAAGAATATTTTAATGTTGTTATTATTCTTTAAAGGATTTTATTTTATTTGTTCAATGTTTCTCATGTTGTTTGTTTGTTTGTTTCCTTATTTCCTTTCATTACTCGGCTATTTTCCCCTGTTGGAGGCCTTGGCCTTATAGCGTCCTGCTTTTCCAACTACTACTACTACTACTACTACTACTACTACTACTACTACTACTAATAATAATAATAATAATATTAATAATGATGATCATCATCATCATCATTATTAATATTATTATTATTATTAGTAGTAGTAGTAGTAGTAGTAGTAGTAGTAGTAGTATCATTAATATTATTAGTTGGAAAAGCAGGACGCTGAAAGGTGATCATCATCATCATCATAATCATCTTGGGTACTTTTTATAACCAATCACATCGTCAACAGTAAATAACGTTTCTGCAAATAACCTAATACGACTAGATCAGTTTTTTTTTTTGTATATAGGTCGATGGCGAGGTGTTCTCAACGATTTATTGAAAACTAAAACATCAGAATGTTTCAGTTATCTTGTTTGCATCACCAGCCTATTAGGATTTTCATGTATGTTTTTTATTAGAATAATTTGCTGGATACTACTTCTCTTTAAAGGCATTTGATGAAATGGAAGCTTTTTTTGTTTATTGATTAGAAGTGGCAACCCGTTCTTTGTGATCTTTACGAAATTTCAACTGCAAACTATTCCATACATTTTACTTACATTGTTGGCGTATATGAAATGGTTATGTAAATGGTACTATGGCAAGTGTAGAGAACTCCGCGTTTTTTTTTTCTTTTTTTTTTTAACTTGATACATATGAGTCTTGGCCACGCCCAAGATTTGAAGGGTTTTAAAGGTCGATTATGAGTGGAGGAGGCAAGGGACAATGACATTGCTCTATTAAGCAAGACAATGCCATGTTTATATTATGATCAGCGCCCAAGCCCCCTCTCCACCCAAGCTAGGACCAAAGTAGGGCCAGACAATGGCTGCTGATGACTCAGCAAATAGACTTATAGGCTCCCCCAAACTCCCCATTCTTAGCGCACAAGATTAGCGAGGTTGCAGCGACAAAAGGAACGAACGAGTTTGAGCGGGACTCAAACCCCAATCTGGTGATCACCAGACAAGGACGTTAATAACAAGTCACCACAACCGGTATCTTGCGTTGGTGTTTATCCCGTTATTTTACCGCTGTTCTTTCATCCCTCCCTCTGTTTTACTGTCCAAACCCATTTAACTTTTACATATGGGGGGGGGGTGCGTTTCCCCAGATGTCCCTCAGCATTGTATATCCTCCCTGGCCCCAGCGCTGGGTTATAAGGCCCAAATTCCATCCATCCATCAAATCTGCTTCAGTATGTCTAATTGAACATGCCGATTGTGTACTATGGAAAACATTTCTCACTCGGTTATCAAAACCATTGATTTATGGAATTAGTCAAAATCCTTTTCAAATTGTATTTATTTGCTCCTTGCACCCAAGGGAATATCTTCCCCCCTCCTGCAATTCCCAATTCATGAAAATTAAATTGCGTAATGTACTCTCTGTAATAATTTCAAATAGTTTTTATTTAGCACAGGTACGGGAACAATGATTATATGATTGTCTTCTTTCCATTTCGTTGGATATAAGCCCTTATCGGGTTGTAATTTAGGGATTGATGTCATTAACTCCGCTCTTTTTGACTTCTTGTGGGTGGATCCAGAGAAAGGCAACACACCTGTCACTGTCGCATGCATTCTGTAACTGATGAATCGGGAATAAACAGTAAAACAGCACAGTATTATCCCAATCACCTACACAGAAGGTTCATCAGCAGCATATTGAACCCGTACACAAAATGTGCATTTTATCCCTAGATATCAAGGTCCTCCCTTTCTAATATTTCTGGTGATTTTTTATTATGTACTTTTCCCCATTCTCTACACATGAACGAACCATCTCTATACATATGGGTTGTTTCTTTCCTGCTGAACTCTGCATGTATTATCTCATAATTTTTTCATAAACAACAAACAATTCAAGAAAAATGTCATCTAAGTAACTTTAGACTTTTTTTTTACTTTCAATTGCATTCAATATCCACATTTCCTTCCATAATGGGGAGTTGGTTCAATGTTCAGTTTTCATTGCCACTGCGGATTGGTGAAGGTAGGAGATTTTTGTCTGATCGCTCACAGCAAACCAACCTAGTATGGGGAGCTATGACTGGTACAACCTTGCTGATCATGGCGATACGAAAATCCTTTCACCACTTTAAGGTATTTACCCACATACACACATATACACATACACATACACGTGATGAACTGCTTATGCCGAGCCAGACATATTTTGGTTTAACTTCAATTTATATTTCTGTAGGTTCTAACTCAAGAGTCGAACTCATTATGTTAATGTGAATAAAATCTTTGACCAACTCATACATTAATTATATTTTGCGATCTGATAAATAAAATTATATTCTGAGGTTCCTTTAAGGTTTAAAGGCCTCTCATGAATGGCAGAGGCAAGGGACAGTGGCATTGCCCTATCAAGCAGGACAATGCCCTAGAGACTGACCATATATACATATGATCAGCGCCTAAGGAGGGCCCGGCAATGGCTGCTGATGACTCAGCAGATAGACCTGTGGGCTCCCCCAAACCCCACATCCTTAGCTCACAAAGATGGTGAGGTTGCAGCGACCAATGGAACTAACGAGTTTGAGCGGGACTGGAAACCCAGTCTGGCGTTCAACAGTCAGGGACGTTACCACATCGGCCACCACAACCCAAGGAATAGTTGAATGTTGCTCTCTCTCTCTCTCTCTCTCTCTCTCTCTCTCTCTCTCTCTCCGTCAGTCTTTTACGCGCAAGTCAATATTATTCCTATTAAATATATTTCCATAATACAATGCTCTCATTTTATAATTCGTTATTTTTGACTGGTAGTTTTTATATATTTTGGAAAAAGTTAAAGCATCGCTTAAGGGTTCATTGCATCTTGAGATTTTTTTTGATGGAATAATATGACGATGAATATATTTTCATTAGGAAAGCCCATGAATTAATAAATTATATATATGTATATGTATATATATATATATTATATATATATATATATATTTATTTATTTATTTATTTATTTTCGGGGTCACTGAATATACGTATAATAAGCATGAAAAATAAAAATGAGAATTTGGTGTATAGAAAAATAAAACTTCATATAATATCTAATTTTTATTATTGAAACGAACTAAACGAGAAATTAACTACAAACAGAATTAGTAAAGATAAAATATTAATAAGATATTTTGATTTATTTCAGCTGTAGAGGGACAGACAGGATTCCAGTTCTATAGTTATGAAGTTCTTAGCAGAAACAGGTAAGCTATTGTTATTATTATTTATTATTATTATTTTGTATTATTGTTTTTTCATTATTATTGTAATTACTATTATTTATAATTATTATTATTATTATTATCATTATTATTTTTTATTATTGTTGTTTTTATTAATATCATTATTATAGTTATTATTATTGTTATTATTATTATTAATACCTCCTCCAACGAGGTTAGAAGGAGGTTATGTGTGTGTGTGTGTTTGTGAACAGCTTCCTGGCCACGATTTTAATCGTAGAGTAATGAGACTTGCAGGGGTTTACTGTTATGTAAAATGCTGGAAATTATTAAATTTCGGAAGGTCAAGGTCGAAGGTCAAGGTCACGGTAAAGAAAAATATCCAATTCACTTTTTCTAAAAATTGGATTTTGGTTCGCTGGTGAAATTTCAAAGAAATACATATGTTATGGAACGTTACAAAGGAGAATGAGATAATACAGTAATTACAGTGTGGGTCATATTTCACTTATTTCTAAGACTGCCTTCCTTAAAGGGATTGAAACACGTCGCCTTTTTGGGGATTTGATATTTAATGGGGAGGAAATAAATCGACTTAATCGGCTTTCAGACATCCAGCTGTAAATTAGAGTTAACAAAGGTATTAGCTTGCTATAGTGTTCAATCAATTTATTTTTGTTTTGTTTTTGTTTTAGGGCAAAGTTCTTGTTTGCTTGCTTGCGATGAATATATATATAAATATATATATATATATATATATATATATATATACCGTATTTTCCGTGTGATAAGACGCACCTTTTTCACGAAAATTGCCCCCGAAAATCACCCTGCGTCTTAACACTTGAGAAAAAGTTGTATAAGGGAGTTTGATACCCTTCAAACATCCAACTATTGACATACAAGTACTCAAACTGACGAGAGAGAGAGAATATAAACCTACAATTATCATTCCTGTGTAATAAATTATTTTATTTTTATATTGCACCTCCTTTAATGAGGTACAGTGGCATTTTTTTTTCTTTTGTAATCAGCTGGAGTCTCGCTAACCCCCGTTCTACAAGCAAACATGCCAATTAATGGTCTCGTAGCAGATGACGCTATGACATAGTTGTTTATGCAGTATATATCTATTTTCTCATATTTTGTTGATATTTTGTAATAAAGCAATATATTGATAATGACTTTGTTGCCTGAGTTACGAAATAATACAAACAGACGTTTGCTGAATAGGACCTTAGAAAAAACCTGCTGGTTGATTGCAGTATAACCAATTTGCAGAAAAGTAACTAGACCTAGAATCACATAAACAGTAGCAAAATTATTCCACCTGAAAGAATGTCTAGATTTCTTTAATCAACATTTACATTTTGTTTGAAAATTTCTAGGCTATATGAGGAATTTTGGAAATAGTACTAGAATTTTACCTATTTAACAAAATTTTATGCACCTTTGGTAACGCTGCTTTCATGTAAACAACACTTGAAACACCAAACACTCTTGACTTTTTCGTGTACAGTAGTTGTTGTGGAAACTAAGACTGGTTTAGTGGTTTCTTATATGAATATGTAATAAAATTGGGATAATTGGCATATAGCTAATTAATATTAACTTAAACATTTCATAATTCACCCAAAATAAGAAAAGTTACTGTGCAAGACAATAATCACGCTAGAGCCGGTGACTGGGGATTTGTGCTAAGAAATTTTTAAAATCCTCATTTTTTTTCTAAAACTGCCTTGCTAATTTGATGGTGCGTCTTACCACTTGTAGCGTCTTATGACACGGGAAATACGGTATATATAATGTATACATATATACATTTTATATATATATATATATATATATATACTTACTGTACATTATATATATATATATATATATATATATGTATGTGTGTGTGTGTGTGTATTAAGAAAGGCATATATCAATAAAACACTGCAAACCGCTAGAAATCGTTTATGAATGAATCCAACCAAATTCCAATGGCATATAGTCCATGAGCCAGACCAAATTTGACTACCAAATTAGTGAACAGATCCAATCATGATTTTTGATAGGTTGATGTCTGAAGTATCCAAAAACAGGGCTTGGACATTTCTGTTTGGTAGCTCTGTGGCCCAGTGGCGGCCATCTTTAAAAATGGCCGCTATTTTCAAGCTCTATGAAAGGTGTTATAAAATCTGCCCATAACTCTGCACCACATCAACTAATTTTCATGAAATTACTCTTATTTTAGTCAGAATTAAATTGTGCAGATACTCGTGTACAATTTATGTAACTTTATTGCTATACTCCATTCTGAAATTTACGTTTTTATGCAAAATTATGCGTTCTTTTGACAATTTTTCCACACTCATCTAAGGAAGTTTGCCCCAGCTTAGGAAATTGGCACCAAATTGTTGAAGTTTGTTTTTGAAATACATAGAAGGATTCATACAGCACCAATAAACAATAGAAAGTGATCAAGTTATCACTCACGTGACTCGTACTGTGTATCCTGAAATCTGCATTTTTAAAAGTACTTTAGAGACAAGCAAATGCACCGACTACTTAATGTCACCTGAACACAATGAACCACAATTTATATTGAAATTAAACAGTCAAATTGTCCTTAAACATTTGTAATCTTGTAACTGCCGATGTTTCCTATGGGGAATCTACTCATCATCAGAATCACTTTCATCCATGTCTGGAATTATTTCCAACTCCTCATCATCTTTCATATTGTCACATTCCTGCAATTTACAGGCTGGTGTGCAGGGTAATCCATTGTCAATGCATGCACAACTGCCAGATTTGCATGATCTAACACATTTGCATGACATCAGTGAAAGCACTATATCAGGTGCTGGTCTTCCAGCTATCCATTCAATGCCAATTTGCTCATCCCCATCAACTTTCCCTCCATGTCGGTCTGTAGGATCTGGGATCGTTGGTTAGTTTTCAAGGCTTCGTGTCCATATGGCTGCTTGATAATTGGCCCTTTTGGTGTGCTGTTGAAGAGCATCCTTACAAGGAGGCAGTTGTCCTGAAGACACATCACCATTTCTGGACCTGAATATTTCATCTCTCAGATAATTTACAGTTGTGCTCTTTGCACTGCGTGAATACATGCTGCAGGCAAATTTCTCTAGAGTTAAAAACAGTTCATCTGCAACACTCCATTCTCCCCGTAGAAGAGAGATTGCTTCCTTAAATCTATCATTTGATCGAATCAAGTTAACTGCTTTGATCTTCCCCTGGCCAGAAAAAGCACTTACGGAATCACAGCCAGTCCAAGCATGCACACCCAATAAAGCAGTGCACACATCCCTGCCAATAATAATTGCCAGCCTGGAGATATCAATTATTCTTATTTTGTTCTTCTTTCCTCGTCTCAGGAATAAGTGTCCACCTATCTTAGCTTCGAGAGCTAAAAGCATCAGAAACACGTCAGTATCTTCCGAAAGGACTAGCACATGGTTGTGTGTGCCTGCTACATGCTTTGCATGGAGTGCAAGTCTCGTATCTGCTTCTTCGTGAGAGGATGTCAGCTCTGGAACCTATCTGATGCCATCCTTTGTAATTCAAAACACTGTTCTGCAACAATTACAAATAACGTAATTTCACCAAGGTGTTGTCTCACCTCCTCCTCCTTCCAGCTTTCTGCCAGAAACCTGGTCAGTCTGTTCTTGCTTTCCGTGTTCGCAAGAAGGCGTTTCCAATTCTCAATCCGGGTGTCCCGACTTCATAAGCAGACTGTCTTTGGCCCCTCGACTAACCCTTTCAGCATTCTTGATTGAATGTTCAGTGTACACATCGAATACCACATCAACTCGTTGGCTTTTGCAGCTATGATTCAGAATGCTTTTAAGGGATCTGCTCAGAAAGTTCTCCAAATGTAGGAATTTTCTCCATGAATTTTCTGAACTATTCCCATAGCCTCAATTATTGCTGCCCTTGGACCACTTGGTAAGTCAACAAAAGCAGCTTGCTTTTCAAGATGTGAACTTAGGTTTGCTTTTGTTGTTTTCTTAAGAGTTCCATCAGCAATAACCAAAGCCCAAGGTTTGGGACCTAGAGGGTAACATAAGACCTCTTTCATGTCCAGTTTCAAAAATGGTACTGGTACTCTCTCTGGTGCACAAGATGAAACTGCTGGTTGAACAATGATGCCATTCACACAATGTGAAGTTCCTGCACCACTCGGTGTTTCTTCCAGTGAGTCAATATTTTCATATGCAAGTACTGTAGGGATTAAAGGATGTGTACCTAGACCTAGAGGTGAGAAGTGTTCCCCCTTTCATCCACATTGCTCAGCTTCTCGATGCAAAGTGCTGTATCAATCTCCTCTAGGGCGAGTGTAAGAGCAACCGTGACCAAGTCGATTTAAAATGCGAATGAGTTCAACATTACCAGATAGTCTTGATTACCCAAGGCAGGAGAACATGTTTTGGCGTGATGACCTGGCCATTGGTTACAGCATACAGAATGTCCTGACCTAAAGACCATGCCGTTTGTTGATTCGATCAGAGGGCAAAGCCTTTTGGCCACCAATGAGGATCTGCAAAAGGTGAGTGAGGCATGCCAGTAAATCGATGTATTTCTCTGTCAGTTCATCCGGTTTAGGAGGCCAAGTCTGTTCCTTCATCTCATTTCTCACCTGGTAACGTAATATGACAGCTGTTTGAATAATCATCTGTTCATATTTTTTCCCTCGACTCAGCTCTGCCAAGTCACATTTCAAGTCTAGATAGTCACAAGCAATATTGTCTGTTGTAAGTGTATGGGGACTAATGTAAACCCTTCGCTTATGTGTAAAAAAATGCAAGCTCTCGCCAAATTCTGTCTTCAGATTGCGGCTGAGATGATTCTTTGTTGAATCGCAGACTTCTACACTCTTTTCACTTAAGAAAGACCCTAGTTTTGAAGTAAGGTCTGTTAGCGGAATGATGTGTGGTTTTAAAAACAGATCACTGCGGATTTTCTTGTACAAGTTAACCATAGCAGCATAAACTTCACTTTTGTAGATATTTTCAGTTTGTTCATTGTTTTTGTCCATGACAGGGTGTTTCTTTCACGTACACTTTATAGCAAGAGGCATGGTAATGGGCCTCAGCCACCACTATATCCCTTGAAGTAACTAACAAAATCCTTACATCTGATTTAAGAGTTGCAGCATTGCGAATTTGTACATCAGCACGCAAATCCATAGCCTGAATTAACTTTTCACGAGTTTTCGAACCTTTAGTATATTTTGATTTCCATTCACAAAATATACAAATCTTTTCATATACACGTGATGTAAAGGATGTCCTCTGGCGTTTCAACTATTTTGATTCTTCGTCCTTTTGTTCGTTTGTGTCGGGATAAGTTGCAAGCTTTGCAAGCGCTTTTTTTATGCGTAAAGTCTGATCTGCAGCTACTATGGTACAGAATGTTAGGCAGTTCAGTCATGTCATGACTGGCAAGTTTCATTATTGGTTCAAACTGTCGAATATTTGCTGCTTCATAGTGTTTTCCAAGAGGAAGCAATTGCCAATCGAACAAGTTCATCTGGCATAGCTAGCTTTCCGCATATAATGCAAGGAACCTTCTCAGATTTCAGTCTTTTTCTTTTTTGGTTCAGCCATTGTGGTGCTGTCTCACTGATTGAAGAGAATTTCCTGTAACAAAATGAGGAGATTAGTGGCTCTGAAGGCGTAATTGTGGGCCCTACAAACTTCATTCTCTGAAGCCCTAACATGTGCATAGTTTAAGGAAATGCATACATCTTTTATTGTCTGATATACACACTGGACACTACCGTACTTACTTGATGTTTTTTACAATGAACCTTCCTTCTGATTTTCCATTGTACAGCCAAAAATACAGTGAAAGTTAATAAAGTAGTGACAACTATCAGTGACCTGCAGTCCTAGTTCACAGGCGTATGAGGGCTAAAAATGTCAGGCTTACCTTGTCAGGTTAGTGAGGTATAAAACTGTTATAAAACTTGTCAGGTTAGTGAGGGATAAAACTGTTTCCCCTGAGTACACGTAGATAGCCTAACAACAAATAATATATTATAGGACAAGACAAGAGAACGTTTCATGAAAGATGCCCAAGATATTTATTTTCAGTGAAATTCTGAAAATGTGAGGGTGTGGATATCAGGGTGGAATACCTCCTCCCTCATGAAAGAAACTCTTTATAATATAGTTATTGGAAAATTCTAATTTCTCTAGATATTTCAAGCAAGAAAAAAATCATCATTTGGTGGCAATTTCCTAAGCTGAGGCAAACTTTCTGGGATGAGTGTGATAAACATTGTCAAAAAGACATAAAAAGGTACATTTTGGAACAGCATAGCAAAGGAAATTACGTGAATTATACATGAATATCTGGAGAATGTGATGCTGAGTAAAATCAGAGAAATTCCATGAAAATTGGTTGATATAGGGTGAAGTTATGGCCAAATTTCTGAACACAGACCATAGAGCTCGAAAATAGCGGCCATTTTTAAAGATGGCCGCCATTGGGGGCACTAAGTTGCCGAACTGAAATGTCCAAGCCCTGTTTTTGGATACTTCAGACATCAAGCTAACCAAAAATCATGATTTGATCTGTTCACTAATTTGGTAGTCAACTGCTAAATTTTGAGTTCTGGCTCATGGGACTAATAGTAGAAGACTTGAATCATGCAAACGTGTTGCATTAACCGCCTGCAAATCCTCCAGCATGCCAACTTGCTTGCGATAGTTGGCCTCTCTGCTTCAATGATCGCCAGTAAGAAGGATCGGAAATGAAAGAGCTAGTAGTTGTACGTCTCTCTTTCTCTCTCTCTCTCTCTCTCTCTCTCTCTCTCTCTCCTCTCTCTCTCTCTCTCCATTAAAAAAATCTTCTCGACTGCGTTGTTCACTTTATAATTCGCAATAGAATAACAAAGAGATAATAATTTCTCTCTCTCTCTCTCTCTCTCTCTCTCTCTCTCTCTCTCTCTTGTCTATTTTTGCTATGTTTACATTCCAAGGTCAAGTATGTTTAGAGATTGACGTCTTGCTGGTTTAGACTTTTTGAAGGGAAATGATACCATTTGTCTATTAATTTTTTTCGGAAGAAAGCCTTATACCTTGAGGGCAATTTAAAGATACATAGTCTCTCTCTCTCTCTCTCTCTCTCTCTCTCTCTCTCTCTCGGTATTAAGCGAGTAATGGTTCAAGCGACTTTTTTCATCTTTAGGATATATACATTCCAAGGCAAAGTCTCTCTCTCTCTCTCTCTCTCTCTCTCTCTCTCTCTCTCTGTATTAGAGAGTAATGGTTCAAGAAATTTGTTTCATCTTTGGAATATATACATTCCAAGGCAAAGTCTCTCTCTCTCTCTCTCTCTCTCTCTCTCTCTCTCTCTATTCATAATACCCCCGACAATATATAATATTCCCGAATACTTGTTTTAACACACTAGAATGCAAACTTACATTATGACCTTTTGTCGTAATGTGCATTATGACTTTACATAAGACCAGCATACTAAACTGAACAATATCTTATTTCCACGTCATTCTATATTCATAATCTCCTCCCACGCTCATTGATGCAAATGGCCTCGGTTACATTTGCCAGTTGTCTCTATCTTGAGCTTTTTAAATCAATACTTCTCCATTCATCATCTCCTACTTCACGGTTTCATAGTCCTCAGCCATGTAGGCCTGGGTCTTCCAATTCTTCTAGTGAATCTAGTGCCTTGTGGAGCCTAGCTGAATGTTTGGTGAACTAATCTCTCTTGGGGAGTGGGAAGAGCATGCCCAAACCATCTCCATTTTATATTACCATTTAAAAAATGCATCCTTACTTTTAGTTCCAATTCCTCTTTTTTTTTTTAAATTGAGTCTAGGTTTTTGGAAATTACACAGATCATTTTATTTTTTTATTCATTACTATTCTCTTAAAAATCATTATTTTTTAGGGTGGTGTTATACTCAATTATATCAACTATATCCTATATGCAGCATACTGAAGAGCAAGTGTCTGTCTATATATATATATATATATATATATATATATCTTTATCTTATCTCCCCATCCCTCGAGTATTGAGGGGGGAGGAAGTAGTCATGCCCTGGTGTGCATGTATGCATATCAATATAAATATTTAGCCGTTTTTGTTGACGGGTCGCGTACATTAGTTGAGCCTAAAAGCTAAAAGGCTTACAATAATAACAGTAGAAGCATTAGTGATAGTAATGATTGATATAGTGAGAGTGATAGCTATTACCTATATTGGTTATTATTTTATTATTGTTCATGTTATTTTTGTTGTTGCTGCTGTTGTTGTAGTAAGGGCAAATAAAGAGAGAGAGAGAGAGAGAGAGAGAGAGAGAGAGAGAGAGAGAGAGAGAGAATGTCATCTGCTCTAGGAAACATTTTAATGAGCTTTAAAAAATGTTTCTCGTTTTAAGGCTTCTCGAAGAGCGAAACTCCAGTCGATAATTATTGTAAAGAATAAACGATAAAGTTATTAATTAGAACATTTCTTGTTGAATGCTGTCTTTTATATACGCTTTGAGGTAACGCGTATTAGCATTATAATAACTATACACACACACACATATATATATACATATATATATATATATATATATATTTATATATATATATATATATATAATATAAATATATATATATATATATATATTCACATATATGTACTGTATATATATATATATATATATGTATATATAAGTATATATATATATGTTTATATATATATCTATATATATATATATTTATATATGCATATATATATATATATATATATTCACACACACACACACATATATATATATATTATATATATACATATATGAATATATATATATATATATACATATATATATATATATATATACATAACTTATATACAGAGAGAGAGAGAGAGAGAGATACATATATATATATATATATATATATACATACTTATATACAGAGAGAGAGAGAGAGGAGAGAGAGAGAGAGAGAGAGAGACTGACTCATTATTATATAAGAGAGAAGACAGAACTGAAAAGAGGGGTATTTCAAAACAAAACCCCTCCGCCATTTTTATACGACACATCTTCGATTGCCCTTTTTTAGCACGAAATCCAGACCTTCCTCTCCTGGAAGGGCTTCCTCTATTTGCCTTCCAGGATGCGGCAGCCATGGAAGGACGTCTAATTTCCGCCAGCATCATGGGAAGAGGGGTGATTGGGGGCTGGAAAGGTCCGAATTGAAGGTAAATTTGGCAATAGGATTTAGCAATAGGATTCGGATGCCGTTGAACCGAGCTCTTGAATTGATTGCATTTGTTTAAAGGTTTAAAGGCCGCTCATGAATGGCAGAGGCAAGGGACAGTCACTTTGCCCTATTGAGCAGGATAATGCCCTAGAGACTGACCATATATATATATATATATATATGATCAGCGCCCAAGCCCCCTCTCCACTCAAGTTAGGACCAAGGAGGGCCAGGCAATGGCTGCCGATGACTCAGCAGATAGACCTATGGCTCCCCCAAACCCCCCCATCCTTAGCTCACAAGGATGGTGAGGTTAAAGCGACCAAAGGAACTAACGAGTTTGAGCGGGTCTTGAACCCTAGCCTGGCGTTCAACATAATCTGTGAAAGAGAATTGGGAATGGTTTTGTATTACGAATCAGGTTATAATAAGAGGGATTATTATTGTTGTTGTTGTTGTTGTTGTTGTTGTAATGAAACCATCTGAAAGGCCAATAATTTTCAAAATTAATTTCAACTAAAATAGAAAGAAGATTACTACTAAAAGGAAAAACGTATTGCACAAATTTTATGATAAACCAAAGCACTTTATTCAACAACTTTACAAGTTAGTGAAATGGTTGTTGTTATTTCTTAACTACTGTAACCCTCAGGTATTTTTTTATTTATTAAAAGGAGGAGACTATTACAGAGCCGGCCCGATTAAATTGGGGAAGAAAAAAATGGTAATTATATTAATACTAAAATGTAAATTTAATAAAATATATAGTAAATATAATGAATAAAAATTGTGGTAAAAATCTGTAGTAAATAGAAATAAGGTCACTAAACTTTTAACTGGGCTCTGTGAGGCACTAGAAGAGTTGGAAGACCCAGGCCTACATGGCTGAGGACTATGAAGCGTGAAGTAGACGATGATGACTGGAGAAGTATTAATGTAAAAGGTCAAGATAGAGACGACTGGCGAAATCTAACCGAGGCCCTTTGCGTTCAAAGGAGGAGATGATGATCTATAAAACATTTGTTTCTTGAACATAACCTAACCTAACTTAACCCAACATAACCTAGTCTAAGCTAACTTTTTCCAACCTAACCTAATTAACACCACCCAACCAAACCTAAGATACTTAACCTAACCTAACCTAACTTAACTCAACCTAACCTAACCTAACCTAACTTAACCTAACCTAACCTAACTTAACCTAACCTAACCTAACTTAACCTAACCCAACCCAAACTAACCCCCAAGATACTTAACCTAACCTAACCTAACCCAACCTAACCTAACTTTACCCTACCCCATCCCAACCCAAGGTACTTAACCTAACCTAAGCTAACTTAACGTAATCCAACCTTACCTAACTTAACCCAACCCAACCTAACCCAAGATACATAACCTAACCTAACCTAACCTAACTTAATTAACCTAATCTAACCTTAGAAAAGGTTAAAAAAAACGCGGGGTACTTGATTTATCATCTACAATATTCCACGAGAAAACGAAATGCCGGGCCTTGTCTCTTCACCGTTGAGAGCTGGATTAATACACAAACATATCACTTGCTACTTGATCACGTTCCTTCAATGACGTGTCTGAGAACGTGGATGTTTTACCTGTAAAATCTGATTTTTTTTTCTTTTTTTGTCGGACCTTATGCCTTTTTTACAGTGAGATCTATTGTGTAATAATTAATGTACGGAGGGCAAATAAAATTGGAAGTAATTTGATTAATGTTATGAACTTTATGTTTAACAGTATAAAAAAGAAAAAAAGATATTTGGTGTGTCTTTTTCATTTCGAATTTGTAATTCTCATCTTGACAAATATATATATATGTGTATATATATATATATATATATATATATACTACAACAAATGAAGCCGTTTCTTGTCCACCGCAGGACAAAGGCCCCAGACGAATACCGTAAATACAACAATACAACATCACCAAATGGAGCTGTTTTATAGTCCACTGCAGGTCATAGGCCTCAGACGATTGAATTGATGTCTGGGGTTTTGACCAGTTTCCATCATAGGAGATATTTTACGCGATGAGGAACACACACACACACACACACACATATATATATATATATATATATACATATATATATATATATATATATATCTGTGGGTGTATGCTTATACATTTAGACAAATAAACAAATAAATGGATTATAATAAGATTTTTCTCTAATATTAAACTATAATTATAATGTAATAACAGTATCAAACTGAGTTTTCCTTGCTAGCGATAATAATTAGTTGTAATCATCTTACCATTTCATGAAATGTCAAGTAACAAGTGATTTCAAAATTAAAAGCAAAATGTGAAATGTTACAAAGACGACTATATTTTTAATAGAAAACGGAATATAGCATTTGAATTTATTTAATTCCAGTCAGCTTGGTGGATTTGGAAATTTATTTGTTTATCAGAAAACTTCTAAAGACAGAAATGCCAAGGTATGTGATGAACTCGTTTGAATATTGCTGTAAGTTCACTATCGACATAAAACACTTGAAGAATTAGGCTGTTTAGAAGTTGAATGAAGATAACTGAATAATGCTTTTATTATTGTTGTTATTATTATTATTTGCCATTATTATTGTTATTTTTATTTTTATTATTATTTTTATTATTATTTTTATTTGTTATTATTGTTGTTATTATCATTATTATTATGATTATTATTATTTCTATTATTATTGTTATTATTATTATTGTTATTATTATTATTATTATTGTTATTATTGTTGTTGTTGTTATTATTATCATTATTATATTATTATTATTATTATTATTATTATTATTATTATTATTATTATTATTACAAGCTAGGCTATAACCTTAGTTGAAAAAACAGGATGATATAAGCCCAAGGGCTCCAACAGGGACAAATAGCCCTGTGAGGAAAGAGGAAATAAATCAAATACAAGTAAAGAATAAGCAATCAAAATTAAATATTTCAAGAACACTAACAAACATTAAATTGAATCCTGAACATATAAATTATGAAATCTTAAAAAAAAAAAAAAAAAAAATAGAGGATGAGAAATAAAATAGCACAGCATAATCTAGTGTAGCAGCAATATATAATTATGTGTATATGCTCAAAAGCAAATGTTGAAGCTTTTAATCATATTCAGCTTGAGGAGAAAAGGCTAAATATGTCAGACGGATGTTGATCTCAAAGGTAAATAAAAATGACCTGAATCAATTCTATTTAATGTTGATTAAATAGAATTAGATGAAATAGGATAAATTATTAGTAATAGGAACTGAATAAATGTAATTGAGGCCAAAAGATTATTTAGATTTTCTTGAGATTATTTTCTTCAGGGAGATTGAATTGATGGAATGGTTTTACATTTGTAGTAGGATCTCTTAAAGAAGAGTAGTTTGGACTTGGGACCAAAATTTATTTAGTATTAGGAGATGGTACAGCTTAAATTACTGGTGTGTGTGTGTGTGTGTGTGGTGTGTGTGTGTGATAGATAGATAGAAAGAGAGAGAGAGAGAGAGAGAGAGAGAGAGAGAGAGAGAGAGAATATTCATTCATGTGTTCTTCCTGCAGAGTTGCCTAGACGCGTAAAGTGAATTACAATAAAGGCAATAAACGGCTTAATATCCTCATTTTAGTTTTTATTCACACACACACACACACATTGAGGATACCTTAAAGTTGTGAAAGCTTTTGTGCATCGCCATTTATCAGCAAAGCTGTACTAGTCAGGGCCACTCATATTTGGTTGGTTCGCTGTGAGCGATCAGAGTAAAGTCTCCCACCAGCTTGGTGATGAAACTTGGCCAAACCCCAGGCATGAATAAAGGACATGTCTGAGGCCTTTGTCTTGCAGTGGACTAGAAACAGTTTGCAATTGTTGCTGTGTAAATAAAAATAAACAGACATTTCCTGAGTTTTTTGAAGTGACCATCTACTTACCCCCTTCAGAAAGCAAGAGGGAAAAGAAATGATTCCTTCGAAAACTCAAGAAATAAATTTAATTTTTTTTTTTTTATAAATTGTGTCATTATTTTATTTTATATAAATTATATATATATATATATATATATATATATATAATTTATTTATTATGAATATACAGTGTATTTGTGGCGGCGTCCAAAAATTGAAGATAGTTTCTCCTCGGACAGATTGTCCTGCAGATAGTTTTCAGGATAGCAGCTGAAATGCATTTACTTTTCCCCATTTATTGTTTGGTGCCTCTAGAAGAGTTGGAAGACCCAGACCTACATGGTTGAGGGCTATGAAGCGCGAAGTAAGAGATGATGATTGGAGAAGGATTTAATTAAAAGCTCATGATAGAGACGACTGGTGAAATCTATCCCAGGCCCTTTGCTTCAATAGGCGTAGGGGATGATGACAATGATATATATGTATATATGTAATATATATATATATAATATATATATAATATATATGTATATATATATATATATATATATACTGTATATATATATATATATATAATAATATATATGTATATATATATATACTGTATATATATATATATATTATACATATAAATATATATATGTATATATATATATATGTATATATATATATATATTTATATTTATATGTATATATATATATATATATATATGCTAAATATATAATATATATATTTACATATATAAATATATATATATATATATATGCATATGTATATATATATATATGTATATATATATATATATATATATTAGAGATTGTAAAAAGGTTAGGAAGATTTTATGGAATAGAAAACGACCGAAGAAGTCCCAAGACAACTGAATGACGGCCAGAAAGATTTCGAGTGAATTTCGTAAAAGTTTCCCAATAGAGGTATTTTGGACGTCAAGAAAAGAACAAGGTGAAACACATCAATGATTCAGCAAAAAATCCTGTTTTCGTGTGTTTTTTTTTTTCAAGGCAAACAATGGTGACTGGTCGGAAATAAAAAAAAAAAAAAATTGTCATTACAAAAATATTATTCGGTTGATATTTTATTTTTCCTTTGAATTTTCATTGATTTTTTTCTAGTTTAAAGTGACTCCTTGGAATAAATGATTTATTTATGATAGAGATTTATTCATTAATAAGCGCAACATTTGAAATAAAAACTCCCGTCATTTTTATAAAAATATTATTCGGTTGATACTTGATTTTTCCTTTGGTTTTTATCATTGATTTTTTTTTTCTAGATAAATGTGATATCTTGGAATAAATAATTTATTCAAGTTAGAGATTTAATAATTAATCATTATTACAAAAATATTATTCGGGTGATACCTAATTTTTCCTTTGATATTTCATTGATTTTTTTTTTTCTAGATATCACCGACTTATTGGAATAAGTTATTTATTTATGATAGATATTTATTCATTAATAGACGCAACATTTCAAATAAAACTCTCGTGTCGTTATTACGAAAATGTTATTCGGTTGATATTTTATTTTTCCCTTTGATTTTTCATTAATTTCTTCTGAATAAAAGTAACTCCTTGGAATGAATAATTTATTTATGATAGAGATTTATTCATTAATAGGCGCAACATTTCAAATAACAAAGTCCTTTAGTTTATTACTCGGTGGGAAGTAAGGGAGTGACCGGGTGCACTTATTCGGAGTGAGGTGTGACAAGGAATCCAGAGTGTCCAACTGTACATATATTGTACAATTTGGCCGATTTTTACCGCCAACATTTGATAAGAATTGGCAACTATGAAAATTATTTTTATTATAGTTTATTTTCAATTAATTTTGAAATGTTAACATTATTATTATTATTATTATTATTATTATTATTATTATTATTATTATTATTACTTGCTAGGCTACAACCGTAGTTGAAAAAGCAGGATGCTATAAGCCCAGGGGCTCCAACAGGGAAAATATCCCAGTGAGGATAGGAAACAAGGAAAATATAAGATTTTAAGAACAGTAATATTAAAATAAATATTTCCTATGTAAACTATAAAAACTTAGAAATAAAACAAGAGGAAGAGAAATAAGATAGAATAGTGTGCCTGAGTGTACCCTCAAGCAAGAGAACTCTAATCCAAGACAGTGGAATAATAATAATTTGACCTTTGCCACACCCTTTGCTTAATTAATTACATTGATATAAATCAGTAATTAAATTGAAGAATCACGAGGATGTTTCGAATAATTAATAATGATTAAAAATAAAATCTAGTCCAGCCTTTCATAAGTGAAGGATTTGCTATTCAAGTTATTCATGCTGTCCTCTGATTTATTTTATGATTCACTGAGTATTATTTAATGGTAAAACCAAATATTATAATTGGATGGACAT
>NC_090736.1:140361313-140370039 GCF_036898095.1 Palaemon carinicauda | reverse complement strand
CAGGAGAAAGACTTGGCCCTAAGGCTGCTCGCACTCCTTTAATAGCTGGGATTGACATTCCTATTTTATCCCTAAGATACACTAGAAAATCAGCTATGTCAGGGACCGAGGCTTCGAGAGGTCTTATTTGTTTTGTCGCGCACCATTTCGTAAAGGCGGCCACTTCGCCTGGTAGACTACGGTAGAGGATTTTCTTAGATATAGGGACATCCTCTTAGCTGTGGGGGAGGAGAACCCCTCCTTCCTCAGGAGTCGCTCGATAGTCTCCAGGCGTGAAGGCGAAGAGAGAGAGGGTTGTCGTGGAACCTGAGGAAGTGCGGTTGACTTAGTAGATCTGACCTGGGGGGCAGAGGCCATGGCGGATGGCTTGCCAGGTCTTTCAGATCCGCGAACCACTCTCTCTCCGGCCACCAGGGGGCTACCAAAGTCATCTTGAGGTTTTGGGCGGTTCTTACTCTGTTGAGCACTTGTCTTAGCAGCGTGAAGGGGGAAAGGCATAAACGTCCAGGTTGTCCCACCTGTGCTGGAAGGCGTCTTCTAGGGCTGCTCCTTCGTCTGGTACCGGGGAGCAATAAACCGGTAACTTGGCGTTGAGCTTTGTTGCAAAATAGGTCTATCACCGGGGAGCCCCAGCGTTGAAGGATGAGTCTGGCTACCGCTGGTTGTAGGGGACCATTCCGTCCCTACTATCTGACCCTACCCTGCTGAGGCCGTCGGCTAGCACGTTCTTTTCCCGGGGATGAACCTTGCTAGCAGTGTTACCTGGTGTTCGTCCGCCCAGTGCAAGAAGTCTACAGTGAGGTCGCACAGTTCCTTCGACTTCATGCCCCCTTGTTTCTTGATGTAGGCTACCACCGTGGCGTTGTCGCAACATTAGGGGCCACGGTGTTCCCTTCAATCGACTTGCAAAGTGCAGACATGCCTTTTTGTACTGCTTTCAGCTCTAGGACGTTGATGTGGTGATGCTTTTCGGTCTCTGACCAGGTCCCGCTTGCTGTTTCCTCCCTCAGGTGGGCTCCCCACCCTAGGCTGGAGGCGTCCGTGAACAGGAGAAACTCGGGAGGGACAGGACCCGAGGGGCATCCCCTTGAGGGAGTTCGACCGGCATCTCCACCATTTCAAGGCTGTTTCCGTGTGCGGAAGGACTGGGATCGATATTTTCTGAGAGCCTGTCTGGGACCATAGAGCCTTGAGGTTCCATTGTACGGGTCTGAGTCGTAACTTCCCTTGGGGAACTAGCTTCTCTAATGAGACCAGATGGCCTATCAGCCTCTGCCAGTCTTTCGCTTTCCTGGGAAGCCCCGACAGGAACGGCTGAATGATCTTGACGAGGTTCTGTATCCTGTCCTCCGAGGGGAAAGGCCTTCCCCTGCACGGTGTCCAACGTCATCCCCAAGTACCCCATTTTGTTGGACGGCGTTAGGTTCGATTTCTCCAGGTTGATGATGACTCCCAGACTCCTGCAGAAACGGAGGAGGGTCCTTTCCTTGTTCTTCCAAGAGGGCCTTTTGAACTGGAAAGGAGCAACCAGTCGTCCAGGGTACCTGATGAGGCGGATACCTCGTTCGTGAGCCCATACTGAGACTGTCGCGAAGACCCTCGTGAACACCTGAGGGGCCGTCGACAGTCCGAAGCAGAGGGTCCGGAACTGCAGGATCTGGGAGCCCCATTTTACCCGGAGGAACTTCCGACTCGACGGGTGAACTGGAATTTGGAAGTATGCATCCTTGAGGTCGACCGTCATCATAAAATCTTTCTCCCTCAAGGACATCAGGACGGATTTTGGGGTGTCCATCTTGAAGTCCGTCTTCTTGACGAACTTGTTGAGGGCCGACAGGTCTATCACCGGTCTCCACCCCCCCGTTGCTTTCTCCACCAGGAACAGGCGGCTGTAGAAGCCTGGCCCTGGGAGAAGGACTTCTTCCATGGCTCCCTTTTCCAACATGGAGGAAACTTCTTTTTGTAGGGTAGCCCTTTTCAACGGGTCCCTGGGAGCTAACCATTCTGTTTGGGTGGCTGGGATCAGAGGGGGTGAGTCCGCTATGAAGCCTGTAGCCTTCTTTCAGGACGGACACCGTCCAAGCATCCGCCCCATTCGTTTTCCATGCTTGCCAATGGGGTCTGAGGCATCCCCCAACCCGAGGCTTGGGCGGGAGTAGGGGGCCTCTCCCTCTACCTTCTCCTAGAGGAGCGGCCTGATCTGCCCCTCTTCGAGGCGGAGTAACCCGACCTGAAGGAGTTGGCAGAAGTTGTAGTTCCCCTGTGGGAGGGCTGAGGAGATGATGACCAGGAAGAGGAGTGGGCGTCCCTCCTTGAAGAGCTGGGAACCGCTTGAGGGGTCACGGTCCTATCCGAGACTGCCCTCTTATACGGAGGTCTCCTGGAGGATGATTGCTTAGGGACGTTGACTTCTCTCCTCTTGGACACCTTCTCCATCAGTTCTTCCAATTCCTTCAAAGGAAACAGGGACTCTCCTCCTAGGGGTAGGGTGCGAATGGCTCGCGCCTGTCTGTCTGGGATCTTCCTTGCTACCCTGGAAAGCACTGTGTCCCTCTTCCGGAGGACCCAGTTGGCCGTCAGGGAGAGAGCCTGGTATGCCATAAATTTTAGCGCTTTCCCCCCGGAAGTGATAATGTCCGACAGGAGACTCTGTTGTTCCGGGTCGTCGGGGTCTGTGGAGGCCTGTAAATCCAGTAACATGGAGGCCCACCAGTCCAGCCATGAAGAGACATTAATCATGTCCCTCGACATCTCCTCCATCATGCCTGCTTCAGAAGCCGAGAAGGACACAGGGGCTGAGCTGGCCCTTTCGTCCGAGCCGCCTTGTCCTAGGACATCCACGGCTGAGTCCACTCTACAGGGACCCGGGCGACGTCCTTCTGGAATATAAATTTTGGCCTGTAGTTTCAGACCCTGGAGGAGTTTGGAGGAACTCTGGGACCTGGGGGCCTCCGCAGTGCTGGCCACCAAGTTATCTATGTACTCCTGGCCGAGTACTAGGTCTGGGGCGAGGGGCAGGTCCAGAGAGGACTTGGGCAGGACGTCCCGATGTGTGTACCTCAAGAGGCTCGACCTCCAGGTATTGACCTTCGGCACCTCGGGTTCAGGAATCCCATGAGTCCTCCTGATGCGGGCTAACACCCTTCTGTAGGCGGAGTCCTCCGACGGGGAAGCCTCGCCTCCGTCGACCGAGGTATCGGCTTGGCTGGGGGGGGAGCCGTGCTTGGGAGGTAGACTGGCCTCTCCCTACCAGGTCCCAGGGAGACCGTCCCGCAACCGTAGGGCGCACCGTACACGGTCGGGTCTCGCCGTGTGGCGGGTGCCACCGACCCCGGGAGGCCTTTCGACTGGGCCAAGGCTCTGGACGCGGAGGACACGGTCCCGGTGGGAAGACCCGAACCCGGCAACCGGTCCTTCCCGCTCGTCGTCCGACCCGGTTGGGCTGGTTCGGTCGGGCTGTCCTCTCGGAAGCGCGCTTCCTCCCGACGAGTGGGGTGAACCGAAGGCCTCGAGGACTTGTGCCTGAGAGTGAGGTCCTTCTTGCGTGGCCGGTCGAGCGGTTCCAAGTTGTATGTAGGCAGTGACAACTTGGAGGCTCGATCACTGGACCGAGAGTCTGGCGAGCGGTACTTTTTGGAGTCTCCTGGGGGCACGTAAAACCATTCGCCTCCGCCGGGAGAGACCTCCCTCTTGTACCTACGGGAGTGAGAGCGTGGGCGCCTCCTACCGTGCCGCGACCTCGACCTAGAGCGAGAACGATCGCTATCGGTCCGCGCTCTCTTACGGTGCCGCCTTTCCCTGCGTTCTCCCTCGGAGGATGAGCCTTCTTCCGAAGAGTCCGAGGGTGCCACGTTCTTCCCGTAACGACTGCTAGAGTGATGCGCAGGGGAGGCCCTTCGCCGCCGATCGTCCGAGACAGGGTGCTGGAGAAAGTCCTCGGGAACTGCCGTGGATACCGAGGGTACTGAGACCACTCTGCCCTTACTAGAAGGCCATGGACCCAGGGATACGTCCATCCTCAGCGGAGACCTCCCTGGAGTCTTCGGTAATTTCCAACCGAAGGAGTCGCTACTCGGGCGACGAATTCTCGAGTGGTTCTCTTCTGGCGGGGGGAAACCCGACGCACCGGCCCACGAGGGCGGGGGGGAGACCGAGAACGCCACACTGTCCCATACCGGGTCATCCGAGGAAGCGTGCTCCCCTGCCACGTGGCCCGAACCGCCCGAAACACTCGCGGCCCTTCCGTTTACTCCCGAGGGGCCAGCCCTTGGTTCCTCCGTCACACTGGGTTCACTTAGGAGGACACTATGGGTCACAATTACACTGGGGGCTTGCTGGCCACTCCTCTGCGAAGGAGACGGAGAGGCCGAGGCTTCGTCAGACCGATCACTGACCGACTGTAAGGAAGACACGCCATTCACTTTCTTTGGGGAACGCTTAGATTACTTCTTTTTCTTAGTACCAAAACGTACCCACTGAATTCCGTCCCAATTCACGCACTCGGGACATGTGTCCGAGGAGGAACAAACTTTACCCCTGCACGTGGAACAAAGAGAATGCGGGTCCACCTCTGGTTTAGAGAGGAAAGCCCCACACGACTTTCCTGCTCTAGGACCAGGACAACGACGCACGTTCTCCATCGTTCGCACACGAGTTACAGAAAAGCCTGGATAACACAAGGGAACGGACTGAGGACACTTTACGAAAACGCACTATCGCAGAAAAAAACACAAGTCCGTACACTGGGAACACGTGGGAACACAACGCGCCAAAGGATCGAAAGATTTAAAACGAGAGAGTGAGATGCTTCGGATCTCACGACCAAGAACTTAATGATGTCCTGACCCGGGAAAAGCAGTGACCTGCCCTAATCCGGGCCGAAGGAATTATCCTGGCGGCGGGGGGTAGTAACTATCGGGAGCGAGATAGGGGGGGTAGCGCGGGAAATCTTGGTCGAATTTGAGAGAGGATCAAGGACCCTCCAAAGAGGTAATTCGAGGTAAAGTATTCCTGTCGGAACAAATATATATTGTAGGTAGTAGGTTGGCCTGGGCACCAGCCACCCGTTGAGATACTACCGCTAGGGAGTTTTGGGGTCTTTCGACTGGCCAGATGGTACTACATTCGATCCTTCTCTCTGGATACGGTTCATTTTCCCTTTGCCTACACACACACACACACACACACACACTGAATGGTCTGGCCTATTCTTTACATATTCTCCTCTGTCCTCATACACCTGACAACACAAATTATCAAACAATTCTTCTTAACCCAAGGGGTTACTGCACTAATTGTTCAGTGGCCACTCTCCTCTTAGTAAGGGTAGAAGAGACTCTTCAGCTATGGTAAGCAGCTCTTCTTAAGGAGAAGGACACTCCAAAATCAAACCATTTTTCTCTAGTCTTGGGTAGTGCCATAGCCTCTGTCCATGGTCTTCCACTGGCTTGGGTAAGAGTTATCTTGCTTGAGGGTACACTCGAGCACACTATTCTCTTATTTCTCTTCCTCTTGTTTTCTTAAAGTTTTTATAGTTTATATAACAGATATTTATTTTAATATCGTTATTCTTCTTAAAATATTCTAAGAATGATGATGATGATTTTATATATATATATATATATATATATATATATATATATATATATATATATATATATATATATATATATATATATATATATATATATATATAATATATATATATATATATATATATATATATATATATATATATATATATAGATAGATAGATAGATAGATAGATATACGAACATATATATATATATATATATATATATATATATATATATATGATATTTTTGCACATTTAGATGTGTTTTTCCAATTTCTTTTTGTTGCCGAATTGCTAAGTCAATGGTACCTCAGTTACTTGGGACCAGGTTCGATTCCCCGGGCAACTAGAAGCTATTATCTTTGAGTTGATTCCCACTTGCGTCTCTGATCCCGAGGTAGAGAAAATCCAGATATTAGGAGTATATATATATATATATATATATATATATATATATATATATATATATATATATATATATATATATATATATATATATATACATGGATAGATAGACAGATAGATAGATATACATCAAAGGTGGGAGATTCCTAACTCATCCACTTGGGTTGCTGTGACTTGATTGGTAACGTCTCTGACTGGTGTTTGCCAGTCGGGGGTTCGAATCCCGCTGAGACTCGTTGGTGCCATTAGTGTCTGCAACCTTACCATCCTTGTGAGCTAAGGTTGGGGGTTTTGGTGAAGCCTATAGGTCTATCTGCTGAGTCATCAGCAGCCACTGCCTGGCCCTCCCCGGTCCTAGCTTGAGTGGAGAGGAGACTTGGGCACTGATCATATAATATATCGTCAGACTCTAGGGCATTGTCCTGATTGCTAGGGCAATGTCACTGTCCCTTGCCTCTGCCATTCATGAGTACTCTCTAAAGTGCAACACACTCAATCTGCTTTAGATTTTTTAGGTCATTTATTAATAAAATAAACTTGATAAAAGTTGTGGAATTAACCATAAAATAGAGACATTCTTCGCCCAATCGTAATAAAATACCATTTCACTTAAACCAAAAACTCCATAGAATCTTCAACACTAAGTAATACATGCTACGAACATTTCCACCATATGACATTCATCTTCACCCCCATGTACTATATATAATCCATTCCAGCTACAAAGAATACTGGTTGATGTCCTGGAACTATAGCGGGTTCTGAATTGTTTATTGGAGCAATAATTCCTCGCTCGTCAGAAAACAGATACCTAATTGCTAAGAGGGACATGGGATATAATTCACCCCCGAGTTCGCTTGAGGTTTTTTGTTTCATTTATGTGTATCATTTGCGCGCTCTCTCTCTCTCTCTCTCTCTCTCTCTCTCTCTCTCTCTCTCTCTCTCTCTCTCTCTCTCTCAATTCATCGAGATCGCCAGACGCTTTTTCGCTCATGAATATTCTTCACTAGTATTATTCCCCCCTTCTCTCTCTCTCTCTCTCTCTCTCTCTCTCTCTCTCTCTCTCTCTCTCTCTCTCTCTCTCTCTCTCTCTCCTAATTAGGCTTTTCTCTCTTCTTCTCCCCCATTTCCTTTCATGGCACCAACTATTTCGGCTGATTTTTTAAATAAATCCATACAAATTTTCGCTTTTCCTTTCACTTAAAACATAAGTAATTTCATATTAATGAAAAACGTTTCAAGATCATTGTTAATAATATTAAGAAGACAACAACAACAACAACAACACATTATTGAAAAGTATAGTACTCACTACACAGTGTGACTAAATTAGCCGTTTACACCCTCCCGTCTAGTACAGTAGTTTTCTTCAAGATGAGTTACTATAGCTTGAAGAAAGTTTAGACGTAATTATTATTCTTATAATATACGCACACGCACGCATACATACACACACAAACACACACGCGCACACATACACACACACACACACACACACACACACACATATATATATATATATATATATATATATATATATATATATATATATATATATATATAAACATACAAGAACGCACTCACACACGCACACACACACAGACACACACACACACACACGTTTCCATTCCACTGCAAGACAAAGGACACAGACATGTCCTTAGTCATGTCTGGGGTTTGGCCATTTCATCACCACGTTGGCCATTGTGGATTGGTAATGGTGGGAGACTTCAGTCTGATCGCTCACGGCAAACCAACCTAGTATGAGTGTCCGTGATAAGTAGACAGCTTTGCTGAACATAACGATATATCAACCCTTTCGCTATGTTAAGGTATCCCCACTCAGAAAGTTAATAAATATACACACACACACACACACACATATATATATATATATATATATATATATATATATATATATATATATATATATGTATGTATATATATACATATGTATATACATACACACACTTTATATATATATATATATATATATATATATATATATATACAGTATATACATATATACTAAGATATCTAAGGAATAAAATGATGAATGAAAAGATAAAAAATGAATCATAAACTCCTAAGAAGTTAAGGACATTGTAAACTATTTCCTAATTGCCAATTACATCAAGTAGCAAAGTAATCTGAGAGTGCAAACCTCCGCCACGGCAACTTATTTCCCTAAACCACCATAATCAATTTAGACCGTAGGCGTATTTGAAGTCGGGTGTTAAGGTTAGGGTTAATTCGGTCGACATTTTGCTCGATCTTGACCTTGACCTTAGACCTAGGACTTCCAAAATTAATGGCTGAAAGTTTTACTACTCTATGAATAACATTGTGACCAGGAAGTTGTTATCAAACAAACAAGTGGACAAACAGGGGCGAAAACATAACCTCCTCCAAACTTCGTTAGCGGATATAAGGAGATAATAAGCAAGATTTCAAAATCTGAATCATTTAATCCTAAGATCACAGCTAATTGGGTTCCTTGATCATATCTATTACCGACCTCTACACAATGACTTAACATTACTCTTCAGCTATGGTAAGCAGCTCTTCTAGGAGAAGGACACTCTAAAATCAAACCAATGTTCTCTAGTCTTGGGTAGTGCCATAGCCACTGTACCATGGCCTTCCACTGTCTTGGGTCAGAGTTCTCTTGCTTGAGGGTACACTCGGGCATATTATTCCATATAATTTCTCTTGTGTTGTTAAAGTTTATATAGGAGTTATTTAT
>NC_090736.1:140116313-140351313 GCF_036898095.1 Palaemon carinicauda | reverse complement strand
TTCTTTGGATGGTGTACAGATTGCACGGGAGTTAAATTGCACCAGATGAACAATCGGGCTAGGCGTAGAGGTAATAGCATCGAACCTAGTCGTATCCCATACAGTGAAGTGTATTTATAAGTTGAAGGTGGTAAAAGGATAATCCCTCGGCCTTTCAACTGTCGAAGTATCAAATTTGTGCTGTTAGTTGCTAAAAAAAAACCCGGGAGGGTTAATCTTAATTCAAGAAATTTGTTTTGTATATGTGTTGTGTTATTCCATTTTTAAATGTCAAAAAGACTTCGTTTGTCAATATCTCCCAAAGAGAAAATGGAAACTGATTGGACTAAATGCTTTAACTGTCAGGTAGACAAAGATGAAATATTGATGTCACCCAAGGATACTTCAGACAAGAGCAAATCGGGTATCCTTTATTAGCAAAGAATATTCTAGAGTTCAGAAAGCTAAATGAAATGCCCATTGCTTTAGATGATGGACAAATTGATGATGGTCAAGGAATTGAAGAAACACTGATCAGGAATAATGCACAGTATCATCATTCGTATAGAATAAAATTTAACAACACTAAACTAGATAGAGCTAGAAAATGAAGATCAGAAGTGGACAGTGATGATGAAAGTGATTCAACTAAATATAGGAGAAAAAAGACCTCTCAAGAGCTAGGTAAAATGGATGTTGCGAGATGTTTTTTATGTGAAAAAGAGAGTCTCATATCCGAACTTCGTGAAGCAATGACAGACATAACCATTGTGCGAAAACATTACAAGATAAGGAGCTGCTTGCAAAGCTTAGTTTAGGTGATGTCGTAGCTCAGGAGTTCAAGTACCATCCAAAATGCTTAACAGCTCTATACGACAGAGAAAGAAAGTTACTACACTTGTCTTGAAACAACTACGGACCAAGAAAAAGTCGACTCTGGCGATGAACTGGCATTTGCAGAGCTAATAACTCATATAGTGGAATGCCAAAGAGCCAATCCTGGAGGTATAGTTTTCAAACTGGCAGATCTTTGTTTGCTATATGAACGAAGACTAAGTGACTTTTCATCAGCTGCAATAAAGGTAAACAAAACAATATTGAAAGAGAGAATTCTGCCTAAGCTGCCAAACCTACAGGCATACTATTGAGGTCGAGAGGTAGTGCTTGTCTTCGCGAAGGATATTGGGAAAGCACTTGCAACTGCATGCGAGTATACTGACGCCATGTATTTGGCAAAGGCAGCAGAAATTGATCGGAAAGAAATGACACAGCACAAGGTTCAATTTACTGGTACTTTCAAACCTGAAATGATATCAGAAACTATCCCAGATACATTGCTAGAATTAGTATCTATGATTGAACATGGCCCCGACATCGAATCCCAGATTGAAAATGGGGTCACGGATTCTGATCTCGCAATTGCTCAGTTATTGCTGTTCAATTACCATAAAAAGGGAGACAAAGATAGCAGCATTCGCTAAAAACATTCTTCAGATCGTGAACCTCCACTTGCAGTTTGTCGGGCTCCTTATATTTGCAAAGTCGAGGAAACGTAATCTCATAGATATTCTCTTTCAACCGAATTTGCATTTCGTATGACCGTGTTTTGGAAATATCTACAAGGCTCGGTGATGGTGCAGTGCAAACATATCTAGAGGAAGGAATAGTTTGTTCAGCTGATTTACAGAAAGGTATATTCACCACATCAGCTGCAGATAATATTGACCACAATCTCTCTTCAACAACTGCTATGACATCATTTCATGGAACAGGGATATCTGTTTCAACATCCAACAAGAGCACAAAGTGTAGAAAATCCTCGCGTATTTCCATTTCTAAAACAGAAACCTCAATCAAAGAAAGTATCAAATCTGCCTGAATCGTACACCAACATACCACCAGCTTTTCTGAAGTCCAAACCGACACCTCCAGTAGTAGAGACAACACCAGTTACAGTTCAGAACCAAGACTATGACAATGTTTGAACGCCATATTGGACCAGCTTGCAGCCAATAGCAGCGTCATGTTAACAGCTCTTAAAATGTGGATGTAAAAGGATTTGTACTGGGAATTGTAAGTGCTCTAGGTCAGGATTGCAATGCACAGCATTATGCCGCTGTACATGCGAAGGTACATGAATCAATATGACTTTGTCAGTCTAATTTCGTGCATGCCCTTTGCAGAGTTCTCACAAAATTGTATTTACAGTGAATGCTGACTTAAATATAGATGTTTCACCTAAAATTTAGGCCACTGGTCATCAAAATTACTTCGTATGGTCAATTTGCCAAATTCTGGAATGGGATTTTACTGCCATTTTAAAAAGTGGCGGCCATCTTGAAGTGAAAAAATTGAGTGGCTTACAGTTTTATTTCTCTAAGAACATCACAAGGAAGCTTTGTGAAAAGTTTTATGCTTGTATCATAAAACGAACTATTTTGTCAGGCCTCTGCTCCACTAATATATATATATATATATATATATATATATATATATATATATATATATATATATATATATATATATATATATATATATATATATATACATACATACATATATAAAACCACCAAATTAAAATGCAGCCGTTTCTATAGTCCACTGCATAAAAAAGATCTCAGACATGTCTTTATTCATGTCTGGAGTTTGGCCAGTTTTCATCACCACGCTGGCCAACATCGGATTGGTGATGGTGGGAGAATAGTCTAATCGCACAGAGCAAACCAACCTAGTAAGGGTTTCACTGACTAGTACAACTTTGCTGATCATGGCGATACGCAAACCTTTTAACTTAGTTAAGGTATCCCCAATCAGAATCAAGATATAGCCTATATATATATATATATATATATATATATATATATATATATATATATATATATATATATATATATATATATATATATATATATATATATAATATGATAATTCTAAACATTTAGACGTGTTTTTATACTCACATAAGCCGTATATTACACTCCTTCTAATATCTTGATTCCCTCTACCTCGGGATCAGAGACCCAAAAGGTAATCAACGCAAAGATAATAGCTTCTGGTCGGCCGAGGTTTCTGGAATCCCGGTTCGATTCCCCGGCCGACCAGAAGCTATTATCTTTGAGGTGATTCCCCACTTGGGTCTTTGATCCAGAGGTAGGGAGAATCCAGATATTAAGAAGAGTATGATATTAGTAGTATTATTATCATTATTATTACTTGCTAAGCTTCAACCCTAGTTGAAAAAGCAAGATGTTATAAGCCCGAGGGCTCCAACAGGGAAAATAGCCCAGTGAGGAAAGGAAATAAGGAAACTACAAGAGAAGCAACTAACAACTAAAATAAAATATTTTAAGTTCTGTAACATCACCAAAATAAATCTTTCATATATATAAACTATAAAAGTTTAAAAAAACACACACAAGAGGACGATAAATAAGACAGAATACTCTCGAGCAAGAGAACTCCACCCCCAAAACAATGGTTTGATTTTGTAGTGTCCTCCTAGAGGAACTGCTTACCATAACTAAAGAGTCTCTTCTACCCTTACCAAGAGGAAAGGAGCCACTGAACAATTACATTGCAGTAGTTAACCCCCTGAGAGAAGAATTATTTGGTAATCTCAGTGTTGTCAGGTGTATGAGGACAGAGGAGAATACGTAGAGAATAGGCCAGACTATTCGGTGTATGAGTAGGCAAAGCGAAAATGAACCGTAACCAGATAGAAGGATCGGACGTAGTACTGTCTGGCCAGTCAAAGGACCCAATAACTAGCGGTGGTATATCAACGGGTGGCTGGTGCCCTGGCCAACCATCTACCTATATTTACACACACACACATCATATATATATATATATATATATATATATATATATATATATATATATATATATATATATATATATATATATATATATATATACATATAACCGTCTCTCTCAGCATGTAATGTACTCAGCATCCGCACATCTAATTACGGCCTCGTTCTGACTGCATGAATCCTATTATTCGAATGGAAACCTCCGTGACCATAATTCCCTCATAATATAATGAGCGACGCCCCCCCCCCCCAACTCAGGAGGGGGGAGGGGGGGCTTAACCCATTTATGCAAAAATCATACGGGAAAACATAATTGCTAATTGCATTCCTCAATCAGCTATTTTCCTTTTAATTACCTCAGATTTCAATAACTTAATCACTTATTAGCGATGCCGCCAAAGGGGTAATGTGGAAATTATAGGATGTATAATTATGAATTGAAAGGATATTGAAGGTTGTTTATAGTTGCTTTTTGGTGTTGTTTTGTATAACACTACTAAAAATGGGTTTGAAGATGTATAGGATGAATAAAACATGAATTAAAAGATATATGAAAAATTATATCCACCGTTACTTGTTTTTGGTATAATTTAGTATAGCATTACAAAAAAAAAGTTTAAAGATGTATTGGAGGAATGAAAAATTATGAATTTAATGGATATTTAAGGTTATTTTTACTTTTTTTGGTATAATTTACTATAACGCCATTAAATAAAAATTTTAAGATTTATTGTATGAATAAAAAATGATAAATTAAAAGGATATTAAATGTTAAATCTACTTACTTTGGTATAATTTGGTATAACATTACAAAAAAAATTTCAAGATGTATGAGATGAATGAAAAAATTATGAATTAAAAGGATATTAATTGTCATATCTGCTTATTTTGGTATAATTTAGTATAACACGATCCTCCCCCCCCCAAAAAAAAAAAAAATAAAAATTAATAAACACCACCCAAAAAAAATAATTTTTAAAGATAATAGTAATGAATAAAAAAATCAAATGATCTGTGTAATTTCCAAAACCCTAGACTCAATTTTCAAAAGAAAATGGAATTGGAATTAAGAGTAAGGATCCATTTGTTAAATGGTAATATAAAATGGAGATGGTTTGGGCATGCTCTTCCCACTCCCAAAGAGAGATTAGTTCACCAAACATTCAACTAGGCTCCACAAGGCACTAGAAGAATTGGAAGACCCAGCCATACATGACTTAGGACTATGAACCGTGAAGTAGGAGATGATGAATGGAGAAGTATTGATTTAAAAAGCTCAAGATAGAGACGACTGGCGAAATCTAACCGAGGCCATTTGCACCAATAAGCGTGGGAGGAGATTATGAATAGAAAATGCAGTGGAAATCAGATATTGTTCAGTTTAGTAAGCTGGTCTAAAGTAAAGTCATAATGCACATCATAACAAATGGTCATTATGTAACTTTGCATTCTAGTGTGTTAAAACAAGTATTCTGGAATATTATAAATTGTCGGGGTATTATGAATAGTGTAAGAGAGAGAGAGAGAGAGAGAGAGAGAGAGAGAGAGAGAGAGAGAGAGAGACTTTGCCTTGGAACGTATATATTCCAAAGAAGAAACAAATTTCTTGAACCGTTACTCGCTAATACTGAGAGAGAGAGAGAGAGAGAGAGAGAGAGAGAGAGAGAGAGAGAGAGAGAGAGAGACTTTGCTTGGAATGTGTATATTTCAAAAAGATGAAAAAAAATTGCTTGAACCATTACTTGCTAATACTGAGAGAGAGAGAGAGAGAGAGAGAGAGAGAGAGAGAGAGAGAGAGAGAGAGAGACTTTGCCTTTGAATGTATATATTCCAAAGAATAAATAAGTTGCTTAAACCATTACTAGCTAATACTGAGAGAGAGAGAGAGAGAGAGAGAGAGAGAGAGAGAGAGAGAGAGAGAGACTTTGCTTGGAATGTTTATAATTTAAAAAGATGAAAAAAATTGCTTGAACCATTACTTGCTAATACTGAGAGAGAGAGAGAGAGAGAGAGAGAGAGAGAGAGAGAGAGAGAGAGAGAGAGAGAGAGAGAGAGATACTTTGCCTTTGAATGTATATATTCTAAAGAAGAAAAAAGTTGCTTAAACTATTACTAGCTAATGCTGCGAGAGAGAGAGAGAGAGAGAGAGAGAGAGAGAGAGAGAGAGAGAGAGAGAGAGAGAGAGAGACTTTGCTTGGAATGTATATATTAAAAAGATGAAAAAATTGCTTGAACCATTACTTGTTAATACTGAAAGAGAGAGAGAGAGAGAGAGAGAGAGAGAGAGAGAGAGAGAGAGAGAGAGAGAGAGAGACTTTGCTTGGAATGTATATATTATAAAGATGAAAAAAATTGCTTGAACCATTACTTGTTAATACTGAAAAAAAGAGAGAGAGAGAGAGAGAGAGAGAGAGAGAGAGAGAGAGAGAGAGAGGGAGAGAGAGAGACTTTGCTTGGAATGTATATATTATAAAGATGAAAAAAACTGCTTGAACCATTACTTGCTAATACTGAGAGAGAGAGAGAGAGAGAGAGAGAGAGAGAGAGAGAGAGAGAGAGAGAGAGAGAGAGACTTTGCCTTGGAATGTATATATTCCAAAGAAGAAAAAAGTTGCTTAAACCATTACTAGCTAATACTGAGAGAGAGAGAGAGAGAGAGAGAGAGAGAGAGAGAGAGAGAGAGAGAGAGAGAGAGACTTTGCTTGGAATGTATGTATTAAAAGGATGAAAAAAAATTGCTTGAGCCATTACTTGCTAATACTGAGAGAGAGAGAGAGAGAGAGAGAGAGAGAGAGAGAGAGAGAGAGAGAGAGAGAGAGAGAGAGAGAGACGTACAACAGTGTTTTATTGATATATGCCTTTCTAAACATGTATATATATATATGTATATATATATATATATATATATATATATATATATATATATATATATATATATATATATATATATATATATTTCACCGCACGCAAGCAAACAAGAACTTTGCCCTAAAAAAATAAAAAATGATTGAACACAATAGCAAGCTAATACCTTTGTTAACTCTAATTTACAGCTGGATGTCTGAAAGCTGATTAAGTCGATTTATTTCCTTCCCATTAAATATCAAATCCCCAAAAAGGCAACGACCCACACTGTAATGACTGTATTATCTCATTCTCCTTTGTAACGTTCCATAACATATGTATTTCTTTGAAATTTCGCCAGCGAAACCAAAATCCAATTTTTAAAAAATGTGAATTGGATATTTTTTTTACCGTGACCTTGCCTTTGACATTGACCTTCTAAAATTTAATAATGTCCAGCATTTTACGTAACAGTAAATCCCTGCAAGTCTCATTACTCTACGATTAAAATCGTGGCCTGGAAGCTGTTCACAAACAAACACACACACACAATCAGCGGTAAAACATAACCTCCTTCTAACCTCGTTGGAGGAGGTATTAATAATAATACTATATAATAATAATAACAATAATAATAAAAATAATAATAACGATAATAATGATAATAACAACAACAACAATAATAATACAAAATAATAATAATAATAATAATAATAAATAATAATAATAATAATAATTACAATAATAATAACAATAATAATACAAAATAATAATAAATAATAATTACAATAATAATAATAATAATAAATAATAATAATAATAATAATAATAATAATAATAACAATAATAATAATAATATTAACTTACCTGTTTCTGATGAGAACTTCATAACTACAGACCTGGAATCCTGTCTATCTCTCTACAGCTGAAATAAATCAAAATATCGTATTAATATTTTATCCTTTCCAATTCTGTTTGTAATTAATTTCTCGTTTAGTTCGTCTCAATAATGAAAATTAAATATATCAAGTTTTATTTTTTTATACACCAAATTCTCATTTTTTATTTTTTATGCTTATTATAAGTATATTCAGTGAGCCCGAATATATAAATAAAAAATCTATTAATTTATGGGCTTTCCTAATGAAAACATATTCATCGTCATATTATTCCATCAAAAATATCTCATGATGCAATGAACCCTTTAACGATGCTTTAACTTTTTTCAAAATATATAACAACTATCAGTCAAAAATAACGAATTATAAAATGAGAGCATTGTATTATGGAAATATATTTAATAGGAATAATATTTGACTGGCCAGACAGTACTACATAGGACCCTTCTCTCTGGTTAAGGTTCTTTCCCTTTGCCTGCATAGACACCGAATAGTCTGGCATATTCTTTACATATTCTTCTCTGTCCTCATACACATGACAACACTGAGATTGCCAAACAATTCTTCTTCACCCAAGGAGTTAACTACTGTACTGTAATTGTTCAGTGGCTACTTTCCTCTTGGTAAGGGTAGAAGAGACTCCTTAACTATGATAAGCAGCTCTTCTAGGAGAAGAACACTCCAAAATCAAACCATTGTTCTCTAGTCTTAGGTAGTGCCATAGCCTCTGTCCCATGGTCTTCCACTGTCTTGGGTTAGAGTTCTCTTGCTTGAGAGTAAACTCGGGCACACTTCTATCTAGTTTTCTTCCTCCTGTTTTGTTAAAGTTTTGATAGTTTTTATAGGAAATATTTAATGTTGTTACTAAAAATATTCTGTTTTTCTTTATTTCCTTTCCTCTCTGGGCTATTTTCCCTGTTGGGGTCCCTGGGCTTATAGCATCCTGCTTTTCCAACTATGGTTATAGCTTAGCATTTAATAATAATAATAAAAAGACCGACGGAGAGAGAGAGAGAGAGAGAGAGAGAGAGAGAGAGAGAGAGAGAGAGAGATTCAACTATTCCTTGGGTTGTGGTGGCCGATGTGGTAAAGTCCCTGATTGTTGAACACCAGACTGGGTTTCCAGTCCCGCTCAAACTCGTTAGTTCCTTTGGTCGCTGCAACCACACCATCTTTGTGAGCTAGGGATGTGGGGTTTGGGGGAGCCTACAGGTCTATCTGCTGAGTCATCAGCAGCCATTGCCGAGCCCTCCTTGGTCCTAGCTTGGTGGAGGAGGGGGGCTTGGGCGCTGATCATATGTATATATGGTCAGTCTCTGGGGAATCGTCCTGCTTGATAGGGCAATGTCACTGACCCTTGCCTCTGCCATTCATGAGAGGCCTTTAAACCTTTCAGGAACTTCAGAATATACTTTTATTCATCAGACCGCACAATATGATTAATGTATGAGTTTGTCAAAGATTTTATTCAAATTAACATAAAGAGTTTGACTCTTGGGTTAGAACCTACAGAAATATAAATTCAAGTTAAACCAAAATATGTCTGGCTTAGCATAAGCAGTTCATCACGTGTATGTGTATGTGTATATGCGTGTATGTGTGTATGTGGGTAAATACCTTAAAGTGGTGAAAGGATTTTCATATCACCATGATCAGCAAGGCTGTACCAGTCAGAGCCCCCCATACTAGGTTGTTTGCTGTGAGCGATCAGACGAAAATCTCCCATCTTCACCAATCTGCAGTGGTAATGAAAACTGACCAAACCCCAAATATGAATCGACATGCCTGAGGCCTTTCTCCTGCAGTGCACTAGAAACAGCTGCATTTGTTGTTAGTTGTGTGTTAGTAAGTCAAGTGCAAGAGAACTGTTGAACCAACTCCGCATTATGGAAGGAAGTGTGGATATTGAATGCAATTGAAATAAAAAAGTATAAAGTTACTTAGATGACATTTTTCTTGCATTGTTTGTTGTTTATGAAAAAAACTATGAGATAATACATGCAGATTTCAGCAGGAAAAACGACCCAGATGTATAACGATGGTTCGTTCATGTGTAGAGAATGGTGAAAAATGTATAATCAAAAATCACTAGAAGTTTTAGAAAGGAAGGACCTTGATATCTAGGGATAAAATGCACATTTTGTGTACGGGTTCAATAAGCTGCAGAGGAACCTTCTGTGTAAGTGATCGGGATAATACTATGCAGTTTTACTGTTTATTCCGCGATTCATTAGTTACAAAATGCATGCGACAGTGACACGTGTGTTGCCTTTCTCTGGATCCACCCACAAGAAGTCAAAAAGAGCGGAGTTAATGACATCACCCTAAATTACAAGCCGATAAGGACAATCATAGAATCATTACAAAATAGGACTCTTTCATAGATTATTGCTTCCATAACTGTGCTAAATAAAACTATTTGAAATTATTACAGAGAGTACATTACGCAATTTAATTTTCATGAATTAGGAATTACAGGTGGGGGGGGGGGAGATATTCCCTTGGGTGCAAGGAGCAAATAAACAGAATTTAAAAAGGATTTTGACTAATTCCATAAATCAATGGTTTCGATAACCGAGTAATTAATGTTTTCCATAGTACACAATCGGCATGTTCAATTAGACATACGGAAGCAGATTTGATGGATGGATGGAATTTGGGCCTTATAATCCAGCGCTGGGGCCAGGGAGGACATACAATGCTACGGAGCATCTGTGAGAAACGCACCCCCCCCCCCTAATATGTAAAAGTTAAATGGGTTTGGACAGTAAGACAAAAGAAGAGATGTAAGAACAGCGGTAAAATAACGGGATAAACACCAATGCAAGATACGGTAAGGTGGCCTGTTGGTAACGTCCTTGTCTGGTGATCGCCAGATTGGGGTTTGAGTCCCGCTCAAACTCGTTCGTTCCTTTGGTCGCTGCAACCTCGCCAATCTTGTGCGCTAAGAATGGGGAGTTTGGGGGAGCCTATAAGTCTATCTGCTGAGTCATCAGCAGCCATTGTCTGGCCCTACTTTGGTCCTAGCTTGGGTGGAGAGGGGGCTTGGGCGCTGATCATAATATAAATATGGCATTGTCTTGCTTGATAGGGCAATGACATTGTCCCTTGCCTCTGCCACTCATGATCGACCTTTAAAACCCTTTAAATCTTAGGCGTGGCCAAGCTAAAAAAAAAAAAAAAAAAAAAAAAAAAAAAAAAAAAAAAAAAAAAAATGCAGAGTTCTCTGCGCTAGCCATAGTACCAATTATATAACCATTTCATCATTATTATAAAATGGCCATCAAATAACTACGACAACAATATAAGTAAAATGTATGGAATAGTTTATAAATGAAATTTCATAGCGATCACAAAGAACGGATTACCACTTCTATTATCATCATCATCATCATCATTATTATTATTATTATTATTATTATTATTATTAGTAGTAGTAGTAGTAGTAGTAGTAGTAGTAGTAGTAGTAGTAGTAGTAGTAGTAGTATCATTAATATTATTTGGAAAAACAGGACGCTATAAGGCCAAGGGCTCCAACAGGGGAAAAATAGCCGAGTGAGGAAAGGAAATAAGGAAACAAACAAACAAACAACACGAGAAGCATTGAACAAATAAAATTAAATCCTTTTAAGAATAGTAAAAACATTGAAATAATCTTTTATTTATAAACTAAAATCTTAGAAAAAAATGACAGAAAAGCGTGGCCGCCAACTAGGGTTGTAGCTTAGCATTCAATAATAATAATAATAATAATAATAATAATAATAATAATAATAATAATATCCTAGTTTGATACATCATCCAATGCATAATCATTTGTAGAGTTTTATTTTTACGTGGAGTCACGAGGTCGTGTAAGCTCTGTTATATCACCAATAGTGTATATACGGGAGCTACATTACATCATTGCGAGGCAGAGAAGGGTTACCCAAGTAAATCAGAATTATGGTGAATACACAGGTTCAGTAAAGTAAATGGCTAAAAATAAGTCCTTTCAGGATGTCGCAATTGGGTGCAGGAACGTTACTGCCATCCTACGATAGCATGAAACTAATTCTAAATTCTGAGAATTGAAATATAGAATATAATAAAATAAAAAGTATATCAAAATATGCATAAAATACACTGGCTTGAAATCCGCTTACTTTATATTCATAGCCTAATATTCGAAAGTCTCGTGGTTTTATAGGCATACATTTATTTCCTTATTTCCTTTCCTCATTGGGCTATTTATCCCTGTTGGAGCCCTTGGGCTCATAGCATCTTGCCTTTCCAAATAGGGTTGTAGCTAATAATAATAATAATAATAATAATAATAATAATAATAATAATGAATGGAATATAAATTTCCTCACTAGACTATTTTTCCCTGTTGGAGCCCTTGGGCTTATAGCCTCTTGCTTTTCTAAATAGGGGTGTAGCTTAGCTAATAATAATGATAATAACATTAATAATAATAATAACAACGATAATGATATTAATAATAACAATAATAACAACAATAATCATAATAACTTCTTTCCCACTGTTATCCATATATTCAGAGTCGGTTGCCTGATGCGTCCTCTCCGATGTCTTTTATACCTTCCAATAAACCTATTCTCTCCATTGCATCCTTCACATTATCTCTCCATCTAATTATCTGCCTCCCCCTCGATCTTCCCACGTCTTATTTTTTTATTTCCTTATTTCCTTTCCTCACTGGGTTATTTTCCCTATTGGGGCCCTTGGGCTCACAGCATCTTGCTTTCCCAACTAGGGTTATAGCTTGGCTAATAATAATAATAATAATAATAATAATAATATTAATAATAACAATAATAACAGGTTCCTCCCAAGCCCTCATGAACCCCCCCCCCCACCTATCCATCCACAACACTTGGCCACGCCATCTGTCTTGACCCTACTTGGAAAAGCAGGATGCTACAAGCCCAAGGACACCAACAGGGAAAATAACCCAGTGGAAAATGGGAAATATACTAATCTAGTGACGCAATTAATAGAAAATATAGAATATCTAAAATTCTTTATAATACAGAAGTATACGTTATCAATTCATCACAGAGTATGCATCTGAGTAGAGGTGGCTTCATTAACTAGTATTATAATAGTTAGTATTATTCTGAACCGGACAAATTAAAAAAAGTTCTGATCCCTTTAATTATGAGTTAACTAAGTTCTATTGAATTCAACCTAAAAATTGTGAAACACCTCTTATTAATATCTCGGCCAATCGGATTTAACCCGTTACTAGATTGTAATTTAGGAGATACATTACCAAGAAAACATGTGGTACTTTACGATAGGGCAATTAAGCTACAGTAGCATCGTTAACAATAAAAACAATTGTAAATAAAGGAAGTTTACTCTGTCCGGAAGTCATGTACAAAGTAGAAGAATTAAGTATAGGCAAAAGACAGACAAGAAGAAGAATGAACAAGGCAGAAATAAAATCGGAAACCAGAAAGTGGATTACTGAAAAGTGGAAAGAAGAAATAGAAAGTAAAGTGAACTTAGAAATAGATAGAATGTGGAAGAAATAAATTAAAGAAGAGTTACTTTACTTTATGACAATACATTTGCTTCAGTAATATTTTTTTAGAGTTACGTTAAAACTAAATATTGTAAATAGACACAATGGGGGGGGGGTGTAAACTGTAATTTTTGTGAAACTGAGGAAGATTTAATACATTTTTCGTTTTGTCAGGAATATAGAAAAGAAAGGACTGAAGTAATTGAGCTACAACAACCATACGAGGAAGACCTATTTAGTGAAACAAATATAGAAAAGAAAAAAGAAGTATTAAACCTGATGTGGAGGAAAAGACAAAACAGGCGCCGATGCAAAGGCTATGCCTCACCTCTGAACCTGAACCTGGCCACAAACAAATCTACGAATCAGAAATCCCAGTAATTTTAGCACATACTGAATGTTTTCGAGAATCATAATAAGCACAATTCTTCAACATACCTTAAACTATATATTGTGACAGTAGGATCTTCTAAATAAAGCCTTTTAGGGTGAAAATAAGTCCTAATCATCGCGAGATTACACAGAACACAAACAACTAAAACCGCCGGGACTATTATGATGACGTCACGTAGGGAAGCCAACACCGATTTTTTTATATTGGAACCTGATGTTGCCACCAATCCAAATGACTTCTTTTTATTTCTCTTTTTTACGTCACTTATGAGTGTTTAGGCGTGAACTTCAAATAATTCATTAAGCAAGTACTGATACATTATCCGTTACGTATATTATTTGTCAGCGAATCACAATCATATATCTGAATACCACAAGCATAGAATAGGGGACATTGAAATACCCAATGTAAGCTGTGCTTAGCCTTTTGTATAAAACAATCGAATATTCTGAAAAAAATAATTTCTAAATATTCGATTTTATTTCAATAACAAATAAAACTATTTTCAAACACTCCTGTTAAACAGTCTTAGTGGCCTTTGTTATGTTTTCTAAAGAGCATATTTCCTGCTCGATGATTGCAGGTACAATCAGTTAATCTAAAACATTCAAAGCTAGTTGTAGTTCATAATTAAGGAGATTTTTCGTTGATATATATTTTTACTCTCGGGCAATTCTTAGTATAATTACTCTTTTGAACTTACATGATGGAATACCTAAAATTAAAGAAATCACCAAATTATAGTAACTCTCAAACTCCTAGCCATAGTAAGCTACTTATTAATCACGCATATAAACTATTCATTGTGAGCATTCACAGTGTTTTTAATCATAGTCGTTGTAATTCCTTTATATTTGTTATGATGATCACTGTGTTATAGTTCTAGGATATAGAATAATCATAGTTACACTAAACTCAGATTGGCAGGAGTTACTGTTGGATTTCATAGCCTCTCTCTCTCTCTCTCTCTCTCTCTCTCTCTCTCTCTCTCTCTCTCTCTCTCTCTCTCTCTCTCTCTCTCTCTCTCTACTAGAACTAGCAGTAGTGAGGCTGGTCGCAGTTGAATAAATTATCATTTATAATAGATGAATAGAAATAGCTCGAAAGAAGAGAGAGGGGAAATTCTTGTATACATAAATAACACAGAAACAGTAGTTATATTATGTCATGTTCAGTCAACTTATAAAATGGGATGAAATATTTATTAGTATGGTAACTGCTAATAAAGTCTGTATCAAGTTATATTATTAGAATAGATATTCTATATTATTTTCAACAATATCATAGAGGTTTAGTTGTGGTCTTCTTGAATCTCCATCTCTCTCTTCTTACGAACTTTTTTCTATATATCTTTCAATAGCTACTACTAGTTCTAATATATACCAGTAACTCAGTGCAGATTTTAATGAAAGAGGATATCAAGATGATTGGAAATTGTGGAATAAGTAAGTAAAATAAACGTTAAATTTGCCTGAACATTATTATTAGAAGAAGAAACAAGAAGACTACTCACGAGTACGACTGTGCTGTCTCCCGTTCAACTGTTCGTCAGTTGTCAACAACTCGATTGTCAATTGTGGACGACCATTTATGCTGAACTCTTACTTTGCAATTCTTCTGTGTACTTGACTGTGAAGGTAATGCGCAACAATCAGTGATATTCAAAGGATTTTACAGTTAAACTTGTCTTTTTTTATGTGAGATTACCCTGATGTGTGTTTTATAGAGTAGTCCTGTATTTTTTTTTAAATTGTTAGGTTACTACAATATTAACAGAAGAGTTTGGTTTGTAAATTTTGCATTATTCGTTATTCTGTATTTATTGCATTTTTTGGAATCATTCTAAAATATTCCTGTAAAATTTCAAGATGAGCCCTGAGCGAACCGGTTTATTTATAGTTAAGGACAGGACAACATTTTCTACTTTAAAAAAGTCGTTTCCAAAAGAAAAATGCCAATTTTCTTCGGTACCTCGAATTACTGGCATCCCCCGGAATTACTGGAATCCCCTTGAGAATTACTGAAATCTATTACGATATCACTGCAAACCCTTCGAAATCGATTTAATATGTGTTTTTAATAAAATACGTTTTTATGTTTTTAGCATTTATAATTTTTATATATTTGCAGGTAGAACCTTGGCTAGGGGTTGTGACCTGGGAAGGGGGTCTGGGGTTGTGACCTGGGAAGGGGGTCTGGGGTTGTGACCTGGGAAGGGGGTCTGGGGGCTTGGCCCCAACTAGGGGTTGTGACCTGGGAACTACTAGGTTAGGTTAGGTGGGTTTGTTAGGTTCTGTACCCCTTTGTACCCTTTTATATATTGTGTAAAAGGTATATAGAAAAATGCTTTAAAATACACATTTTATATAATTAATTTGGTATTGTTGTACTGTATTACAGGGTAATGTAACCTAGGGAAAAAACTACTTTTTTCCATAGAAAAAAATCCAGTAGATCCGGGGGATTCCAGTAATTCGTGGTTCCCAATTTTCTTTGAAAATAACAAATTTTCACTGATATATATATATATATATATATATATATATATATATATATATATATATATATATATATATATATATATATATATATATATATATATATATTTATATATATTTATATACATATACATATCCATATCCACTAGAAAAGGTTCATAGAGAGGTGATGCAAGAACTGCTTAATAAATCATTTTCTTTTAATTTCCTATAGGCATGACTGTATCACCCATAATCTTGATTAGATTAAAAAAATGTTGATTAAATGTATTGATCTCATAGCTGGAACTTGAAGAGAATTATTGCTAAGACTAAGTGGCTTTTGTGGGGCCTGTCAATTTGACCTTCCAGTGAATAAATCAAGTTTGGGCGGTAAAAATGTAACTGAGAAAGACTTTTGTCTGGTGTGTAGATGTATGGTGACATAAAGCAGAAGACTAAAATCTTTCTAATGATTTCATTTGGGAATTAATTAATACTCGAGTGCCCAAGAAAAAGTATTTTATCAAACTGGAGTAGGTAAGTCAAAATATACCCCAAATATTGAGAGGCTATTATCAGATTTGGAGATATGTACTCTGGAAATAAACAAGTTATGTTTTAACTAATACCCTTTCTGTAACATCAAGTTTTAAATATTTAACTTAGCCGGTGAATATATAATAGCTGCTGCTCCAGCGGCTCGACAGAAAAACACACAAAAAATTGAGCGATCGCTATGAAGGTTGCGGGTGTGCCCACCAGCGCCAACTATCGGCCAGATACCGCACATGCATGTAAACAAGCCTCAATTCTTCTCTGTCGGCCTTAACGACAAGACGTATCAATACTCGCTGTATAACCTGGAGTTTTCTCAACATATTTGGTGAAGTACTTCATTTTGGTTTGAGCTTTCGCAGTGCAGGTGTTTTTCCTCAACTTAAACTCTTGAACTCTATATTGGACAGATTTAATTGTTGATGACTTGGATTGTTTTTTGGACTTTCTTTGACTAATTCAAAATGGCTGACGCTTCTCAAGCCCCTAGATTTCGTAAGTGTAATGCTAGGGATTGCAATAGGCGTCTTCCAAAGGCCTCTCTCGACCCACATACTGTGTGTTCTAATTGTCGGGGTAAAACCTGTCAATTAGGAGATCGGTGTGAGGAATGCGTGGGCCTTTCGGAATTCGATTGGCTCGAATACGACAAGTATTCTCGTAAGCTAGAGAGAGATAGGGTAAGGAGGAGTTCCTCTAGATCAGTAGATTTTTCCTCTCCACATGCCCCTGAACCTAATCCTTCCCCTGTAGTGGTTGTGCCTGAACCCCCTACTGGCACTCAGGAACCATCGATGCGAGACATGTTACGTGCCATTCATGCCTTGGGTGAAAGAGTTGAGTCGTTAGCAACAGATCGTAATCAACTCATGGCTGACGTTAAAGAGCTAAAGTGTCAGAGTGCCACAGCGGAAAATCGTGGGAAAGTGATTAGTGCGCAAAGTGTTTTCAGTGTTGCGACCGAGGGTTCGTCTGTTCGTGCCTGTCGTTCGCCTAGTCCGAGACCTCTTGCAAGCTCCCAAGCCCAGGGGAGAAGTAATGTCGTACGACTTATGGGTTCGAGAGGCCTTGATCAGCGAACAGACGTTCCCTCTATGGTAACAGGCGTGTCTCATCAAGATCGCCCCTACCATAAGACGAGAGAGACCATTTTCTCCTCGTCATCCGAAGGCTTTTCGCATAAGAAACCGTGGAGCAAGGTTTCTAGGCCCCTTAAGCGAAAGTCGGTCCCTTCAGGACAGGTCCAGCATCCTGGTTGTAGCCATTGGGACAGCTCTGACCCTTTGCAGTCATCGGAAGACTGCTCACCGCCTAAGCAGCAACGTTACACAGGCTCAGAGAGTCTTGGTGTAGGCAAGGTTGTGCAGTCTCAGACGTTAACCCCGTCTTTTACCGCACCCATTCCCGTTGATCCTAAATGGGTTGTGCTGCAAGACATGCAGATCAAGCTCGCCTCCCTTATGGAAGACCATTCTGCTGAAAAGGTTCACGATGATCCTCGCCGCTTAACTCATCGAGATCCTGGCCTTCAGCCGCCAAAACGAGCCTTTGCTCGTCCTGTTGACGTTGGCGTTGCCAAGTCACGTCAGTCTCGCTTTGTAGAGCCTCGCTCGATGCAGTCACGTGTTGACTTTCAGCCACTTCCTAATGCTCTTGTTGACGTTCAGGACGTTCGCCAACCAGCGGAGTTGACTTGTTTTGACGCTGAGCGTCAACCACCGCAGTCTAGAGTTGTTTTGACTGCTCAGTCTAGGCAGTCAAAACAGTCTCGAGTTGACGTCGAGCGTCCTCCCGCTCCTGTTGTTGTTGACAGTCAGGCTGTTAAGCAGTTACATGACGTAGCGTCCTGGACTGCTACTAACGCACCAGTGCGTGTGGACTCTGCGTGTCAAGCATTGCCAACCCCTTTGCTTGTTTCTCAGCAGTTGTCGGATGAGGATCCTTCAGATGAGGACGTTGCTGACCCTCATCATGATGATCATCCTTCGGATGTAGACGAACCTAGAACGGTTCCTCCCTCAATGGACTTTAAGAAAGTCATGTTAATTTTCAAGGAGCTTTTTCCCGATCACTTTGTCACTGTTGCTCCTCGTTCGCCACCGTCTGAGTTTGCTCTAGGCTTACCTGCTAACATGCCAGCCTTTACTAAGCTAGTGCTCTCTCGCTCTTCCAAGAGAGCTTTACGACTTTTAGGCGACTGGTTGGATACCAGGAGGAGTTTGGGGAAGACAGCCTTTGCCTTCCCTCCGTCAAAGCTCTCGTCTAGATCGAGCGTCTGGTATGCCACGGGAGAAGTTCTCGGCTTGGGAGTCCCTGCCTCTGCCCAGGGTGACTTCTCAAGCCTCGTAGACTCTCCCCGCCGCCTAGCCATGAGACGCTCGAAGATTAGTTGGTCCTCCTCGGACCTTGACCATCTGCTGAAAGGCGTATACAGGGCCTTTGAAGTTTTCAACTTCCTTGACTGGTCATTGGGAGCTTTAAGTAGGAAAATCTCATCGGCTGATAGAGATGTTTCCTTACTGATAATGTCTTGTATGGATAAAGCCATCCGCGATGGTTCCAATGAGCTCGCCTCCTCTTTTACGTCGGGAGTCTTAAAGAAGCGAGAGTCCCTTTGCTCTTTTCTTTCGGCAGGAGTTACTCCCTGTCAGAGATCAGAACTGCTCTTTGCTCCCTTATCAAAGTTTTTGTTTCCGCAACAATTGGTTAAGGACATAGCTTCTTCGCTTGTGCCGAAGGACACCCATGACTTGATGGCGTCCTCTGCTCGCAAGGGGACTCCTTCTACATCCTTTGCTGCTAGACCCAGGATCGACACTCCGGCATCCAGATTTATCCCGCCCTTTCGTGGCAGAGCTCCCAGCAGGGGAAGTACTCGTGCCGAGGGAAAGATAGGAAAGAAGAGAGGAGCCAAGTCCTCACGTGGCAGAGTCTGACTGCCTACAGCCTCAGACAGCAGTAGGAGCCAGATTGAAGAACTTCTGGCAGGCCTGGGAGAAGAGGGGCGCAGACCAACAGTCTGTTCGGTTGCTCAGAGAGGGGTAAAAAATTCCGTTTGTACGCAAACCTCCTCTAGCGACATCCCCATCGATCTCTCTCCCAGGTACCGAGAGGAGTCAAAGAGACAAGCCCTAAACCTAGAAGTGTCTCTGTTGCTAGAGAAGGGAGCGATGGTGAAAGTCTCGGACCTTCAATCACCGGGGTTTTACAACCGTCTCTTCCTAGTCCCGAAGAAGACAGGAGGTTGGAGACCGGTGCTAGACGTCAGTGCGCTCAACGTCTTTGTTACGAAAACAAAGTTCACTATGGAGACCACGAAATCAGTCTTAGCAGCAGTCAGAAAGGGAGACTGGATGGTCTCTCTCGACCTACGAGACGCGTACTTCCACATCCCTATACACCCAGATTCCCAACCGTTTCTGAGGTTTGTTTTCAAGAATGTGGTATACCAGTTTCGGGCCCTGTGCTTTGGCCTAAGTCCTGCTCCTCTCGTGTTTACGAGGCTTATGAGAAATGTAGCAAAATTCCTCCATTTATCGGGAATCCGAGCCTCCCTTTACTAGGACGACTGGCTTCTCAGAGCTTCGTCCAGTCATCGCTGTCGATCTTCATTGGACATTGGATCTGACCAAGGAATTGGGACTTTTGGTCAACCTAGAAAAGTCCCAGCTGATTCCATCCCAAACTATACTGTATTTAGGGATGGAGATTCGCAGTCCAGTTTTTCGGGCTTTTCCGTCTGCCACCCGAATAGATCAAGCCCTGCTCAAAGTCCAACTAATGTTGAAGAGAGAACGGTGCTCAGTCAGGAATTGGATGAGTCTAGTAGGAACTCTTATCATCCCTGGAGCAGTTTGTCTCGCTAGGAAGACTACACCTTCGACCTCTCCAGTTCCATCTAGCCTTTCACTGGAACAAGGACAAGACGTTAGAGACGGTCTCAATCCCGGTCTCCGAACCAGTAAAGGCATGCCTGAAATGGTGGAACGACAATATCAGTCTGAGAGAGGGACTTTCCCTAGCAGTTCAGAACCCAAACCACGTACTATTCTCAGACGCGTCGGATTTGGGTTGGGGTGCGACCCTGGACGGTCGGGAATGCTCAGGTCTGTGGACCTCAAGTCAGAGGAGCATGCACATCAACGGCAAGGAGCTTTTGGCAGTCCACTTGGCCTTGATGAAATTCGAGTCTCTCCTTCGAAACAAAGTGGTAGAGATTAACTCCGACAATACCACAGCCATGGCGTACATCTCCAAGCAAGGAGGCACCCACTCCCGCACGCTGTACGAGATCGCAAGGGACCTGCTCATTTGGTCAAGAGATCGAGGCATCTCCCTGTTAACGAGGTTTATCCAGGGCGACTTGAACGTCTTAGCAGACTGTCTCAGTCGGAGGGGTCAGGTAATTCCTACGGAATGGACCCTCCACAAGGACGTGTGTAAGAGTCTTTGGGCGACTTGGGGTCAACCCACCATAGACCTCTTTGCCACCTCGATGACCAAGAGACTTCCAATCTATTGCTCTCCAGTCCCAGACCCAGCAGCAATACACATAGACGCATTTCTCCTAGATTGGTCTCATCTGGACTTATATGCATTCCCACCATTCAAGATTGTCAACAAGGTACTGCAGAAGTTCGCCTCTCACGAAGGGACAAGGTTGACGTTGGTTGCTCCCCTCTGGCCCGCGAGAGAGTGGTTCACCGAGGTACTTCGATGGCTGGTAGACTTTCCAAGAAGTCTTCCTCTAAGGGTAGATCTGTTACGTCAGCCCCACGTAAAGAATGTACACCAAAACCTCCCCGCTCTTCGTCTGACTGCCTTCAGACTATCGAAAGACTCTCAAGAGCTCGAGGCTTTTCGAAGGAGGCAGCCAGTGCGATTGCAAGAGCGAGGAGAGCTTCTACCATTAGATTATACCAGTCGAAGTGGGAAGTCTTTCGAGACTGGTGCAAGTCAGCATCTGTGTCCTCGTCCAGTACCTCTGTAGCCCAAATCGCTGATTTTCTTTTACATCTGAGAAAGGTTCGCTCCCTTTCAGCTCCCACGATCAAGGGCTACAGGAGCATGTTGGCTTCGGTCTTTCGGCATAGAGGCTTAGATCTTTCCAACAATAAAGATCTCCAAGATCTCCTTAAGTCTTTCGAGACCTCTAAGGAACGTCGTTTGGCAACTCCTGGATGGAATTAGACGTGGTCCTAAGGTTCCTCATGTCAGACAGGTTTGAGCCATTACATTCAGCCTCCCTGAAGGATCTCACCCTCAAGACACTTTTCCTAGTGTGCTTGGCTTCGGCTAAAAGAGTCAGTGAACTTCATGCCTTCAGTAAGAACATCGGCTTTTCTACAGAAAAAGCCACTTGTTCACTTCAACTTGGTTTCCTGGCCAAAAATGAACTGCCTTCTCGTCCTTGGCCTAAATCTTTTGATATTCCTTGCTTATCAGAGATCGTAGGCAACGAACTGGAAAGAGTATTATGTCCTGTTAGAGCTCTTAAGTTCTATTTAGCTCGTACTAAGTCATTACGAGGTAAATCTGAGGCATTATGGTGCTCAGTTAAGAAACCATCATTGCCTATGTCAAAGAATGCTTTGTCATATTTTATCAGATTTTTAATACGAGAAGCTCATTCTCACTTGAATGAGAAAGACCGATGTTTGCTTAAGGTTAAGACGCACGAAGTTAGAGCTATAGCAACCTCCGTGGCCTTCAAGCAAAATAGATCTCTGCAAAGTATCATGGACGCGACTTTTTGGAGAAGCAAGTCAGTGTTCGCGTCATTTTACTTAAAAGATGTCCAGACTCTTTACGAGGACTGCTACACACTGGGTCCATTCGTTGCAGCGAGTGCAGTAGTGGGTGAGGGTTCTACCACTACACTTCCCTAATTCCAATATCCTTTTTAATCTGTCTCTTGAAATGTTTTTAATATTGTTTTTTGGGTTGTACGGAAGGCTAAGAAGCCTTTCGCATCCTGGTTGATTTGGCGGGTGGTCAAAGTCATTTCTTGAGAGCGCCCAGATTAGGGGTTTGATGAGGTCCTGTTTGTATGGGTTGCAGCCCTTGATACTTCAGCTCCTGGGAGTCTTTCAGCATCCTAAGAGGATCGCTGGGCTTCGTGAGGAAGACAGACTTACAAGGCAGAGTAATCGTCTAAGTCAACTTCCTTACCAGGTACCTATATATTTGGGTTTTGTTATATTATAACTATCAAAAACTCTAAGCATATACGCTGTAAACTTAATTAACTCTGGTCTCTACCCACCACCTTGGGTGTGAATCAGCTATTATATATTCACCGGCTAAGTTAAATATTTAAAAATGATATTTTAATTATAAAATAAATTTTTGAATATACTTACCCGGTGAATATATAAATTAAAGGCCCTCCCTTCCTCCCCAATAGAGACGCAGCAGGACGAGAAGAATTGAGGCTTGTTTACATGCATGTGCGGTATCTGGCCGATAGTTGGCGTTGGTGGGCACACCCGCAACCTTCTTAGCGATCGCTCGCGAGTTTTTTGTGTGTTTTTCTGTCGAGCCGCTGGAGCAGCAGCTATTATATATTCACCGGGTAAGTATATTCAAAAATTTATTTTATAATTAAAATATCATTTGTTCCGTAACCGAAATACAAACCACGCTATTTACAAAGGGTTTACTTTTAGCGCAGCTGAAATGACGAGCCAATAGTTTTTAACGAGGGTTAATTACCCCCGCGCTAGTTAGCGGGGGGTGGGGAAGGGTAGCTTGCTACCCCTCCCCCCTCCACACACCGGTGACTTGCTTCACTTCACTTTTGGCTCGGCGGTGATCAGACGTGTCTGTTCATCGCCTTCGCTGACAGCCTTTAATTTTCTTCTTTTTCTTTACAGCTTGTGTGATTGGTTGGAAGTTGACCTTCAGTTTTTTTCTTTTATTTAATATGCGGACATGCCCTGGAGTTGCCGGCCGTCCTTGTGGGACTTTCATGTCGGACGTGAGTACGGATCCTCACACCCTCTGCCCTCAATGTCGGGGCCGACGGTGCGACCAGGATAACATGTGCCGTGAGTGTAGGGAGTGGTCTGCCTCCCAGTGGGAGAGGTTTGGCCGTCGGCGTAAGAAGAAGTCCAAGAGAGACCGTTCTCCTCCGGGGTTAGCCTTGAAGGAGGAAGGTTCTCGGGACTCTTCTTCCGCCGCCCAAACCTCCTCCGAAGCTCCCCCTCGTCCGCCTCCTAAGGAGAGTCGTCCGAGTGGGAGCGCAGGCCCTTGTTCTGTTTCCCTACCTTCGGTGGGGGGAGAGGGCGTCGCCTCCCATAGCGAGGCGGTTCCCCCTCCTCCTCCGGGGGAGGTTATTGATAATAATTCTTTATCCAGTGATGATCTGTTGCAGATTTGGTCGTCCCTGGGGCTTAAGGGCTTGCCCTCCAGGGTCGCTCTTATTGACCTTGTCTCGTTGGGGGCCGCTGTTAAACAGTCGCCGGTGGTAGCGGAGGTAGACCCTCTGTCTATTGTCGACGTCGTGGTGACAGAGGCCTCCGACGTGGCTGGGCCTTCCGACGCAGGTGCTGTTGCTGGTGATGGTGCTCTAGGCTCTCCTCCTCCTTCCGTGCATCCTTCGAAGGGGGAAGTGAGTCCTTCGGTCTCGACTGCTGCCCAGCTTCCTTCTGAGGGAAGTGTTTTGAAGGAGACTCCCCTTCGGAGGACCGATGGTCCCGACGATCTCCCCCGAGGCCGCCTCCGCCGTAAGGCTCACCGCCCTCTACGCCACAAGGGCCTCCCTTCCCCTTACAGGGGGACTAAGAGGCGCCTTTTTGGGTCTTCGTCCTCCGGGGGGGACTCTCCTCGTCAGCCTCAACCGACTACTCCGCCCTCCTTGAACCTCTCTGCGGACCGCTCTCCATCTCCTGCCGGATCTTCGCCTTCTGGAGAACTCGTCACCCGACGGGCAACGGTCCCTTCGGGGCTAAGGGATTCTTCCCTTACGCGAGCAGGGCCAGCGCACAAGCGCTCTCCTGCTCGCCAGCGATCTCCTGCTCGTCGACGATCTCCTGCTCGCCAGCGATCTCCTGCTCGTCGACGATCTCCTGCTCGCCAAGACTCTCCTGCTCGCCGACGCTCACCTGCTCGTCGGCTCTCTCCTGAGGTTCGCCCCCCTCGCCAGCGCTCTCCTGCTCGTCAGCTCTCTTCCGAGCGTCAGCGCTCATTTGAGGACCATCGCCCTGCGGTCTCTGACCACCCTTTAGTTCCTGCTGAACTCCCTGCTCACCATCGTGTGTCAGAAACACATGTTCGCCAACGCGCCAGCGATCTTCCCGTTCCTGCTCGTGAACCTATCCTCTCACAGGACACGCGTCGACCTTCTGCTCGCCAGCGATCACCAGCTCGCCAGCGATCACCAGCTCGCCAGCGATCACCAGCTCGCCAGCGATCACCAGCTCGCCAGCGATCACCAGTTCGCCAGCGATCACCTTCACATGCTGCCCGCCATCGCACGAACCTGCCTGATCGCCCGCTTACGCATGCTGCTCCTCATCGCAATACCCTGAACGATCGCCCTCCTGCGGATGCTGATCACCATCGCACAACCCTGCACGATCGCCCGCTTTCGCATGCTGCTCGCCATCGCACAACCCTGCACGATCGCCCGCTTTCGCATGCTGCTCCTCATCGCAATACCCTGAACGATCGCCCTCCTGCGGATGCTGATCACCATCGCACCCTTTCACGCGATCATTCACCTGCGCATGCTGCTCGCCATCGCACAACCCTGCACGATCGCCCGCTTTCGCATGCTGCTCCTCATCGCACAACCCTGAACGATCGCCTTCCTGCGGATGCTGATCACCATCGCACCCTTTCACGCGATCATTCACCTACGCATGCTGCTCGCCATCGCACAACCCTGAACGATCGCCCGCTTACGCATGCTGCTCCTCATCGCTCAACCCTGAATGATCGCCCTCTTGCGCGCAATCATTCACCTTCACATGCTGCTCGCCATCGCTTACCCTCACGTGATCATTATCGCCAGCGATCTTCTTCACCTACGCGGCAGCACGATCCCTCGCCGTCGCGCCATCGCTTGCGTTCGTCGCCTCGGACACGTGTTCCTTTACCTGCCCACCCTCACGCCCACTCGCCTGCGCGCCCGCGCGATCGCTCGCCTGCGCGCCCGCGCGATCGCTCGCCTGCGCGCCCGCGCGATCGCTCGCCTGCGCGCCCGCGCGACCGCTCGCCTGCGCGCCCGCGCGACCGCTCGCCTGTACGCCCGCGCAACCATTCGCCTTTGCGCGACCGTTCACCCTCGCGCGACCATAGTTCGCGGCGAATTCCACAGCCGGTGGTAGCAGCAGGGACGCGTGCTCCTAGACGGCACTCGGGATCACCTCCATCCAAGCACAGGTTGGTATTGCAGGACGAGGACAGGTCATTACAACATTCTTCCCCACCTTCTTTTCAGGCAGGTACCGTCGTGTCCACTCCAAAGGATCGCCCGATCCCTTTCACCTTAGCGAGGATTTCGGACTCTGTGTCCTTTGAGCAGCAGACTTGGTTTGGTCCGCTGGCACGGGCGTTAGTGAGGGTTATGAAACCAGCACTCGCCGGCCAGGGTGACAAACCAGCGGCTGTCTCTCCTTCGCTGAAGAGAAAGAGAGGAGTGGACTTCGTGGTGACTTCCCCCAGGGCGAAGTTGGTTCCCAAGAGGTCGGTCTCGAGGGTTCCCTCTCCTGCACGAGTACTCTCTCCTTCTCCCGTGGACGAGGCCTTTCCGTCCTCAGGTGAGTCCAGTGGACCGGTAGTCTTCCCCCCGGCACCAGGGGGGGAGACTTCGCTTCAGGCAGGAGAATTGTCTCGTGAGGAAGGGGCCCCTCGAACCTCGTTGTTGGGATCCTGTATCCCTCCTAGGAGGGAGCCCAAGGATTCCAAGACCATCCCTAAATCCTCTGCAAGGATTCGACAGGAACCCATGACTACCCAGGGGAATGTCCACGTATCACCCCAGGAAGAGATTCCTGGGGCAGGAGACTTAGCTGCCAGCCCACAGGGAGGAGAACAGCAAGAGTCCGAACATGCCTTCTGGCAGGTCCTAAGCCTGATAAGGCAACTTAACAGTCTTACGGATCCAGTCATCCCCCCCCGTGAAGGCAAAGACACAATTCTGGATGAAGTGTTCGACGTTCGGAAGGCCCCTAAGACCAGTGCAGCTCTGCCCTGGTCTCGGGGGCTGAAGAGTGCCAGAGCTAGGGCCAATGCTCAGCTCGCACTTCTTGCCTCCTCCAGTCGTTCCACTGCCGGGAACAAACTCATCCCTCCTCCTCGCCTTCAGCAGAGGAGGTATTTCGAGATCCTGGGTGAGCACAACCTCGCTCTTCCGCTCCATCACTCTGTGGAGGAGCTGGCGAAGGGAGTTCCCTTGGAGAAACTCTCTGCCCGGCAGGTGTCGTTCTCGGCGGCAGAGATCCTTAACCACGAGAAGGTCGCTAAGTGTGCCATGCAGGCCACTTCGTGGCTGGACTTCTGGTTAGGATCTCTGGGCATCCTATTGCGATCTGAGGACTTGTCCAAGGAGACCAATAGGAAGGCCCTAGAGACCTTCTTGCTCTCGGGCACCCGCTCCATCGAGTTCTTGGCGCACCAGGTTACCACCCTGTGGGCCAACTCGGTGTTGAAGCGTCGCGATGCTGTGTCCGAGAGATTCCATCCGAAGGTCCCCGCCGTAGATGTGTGTAGGCTCCGACATGCCTCCCTCCTGGGGGAGAGCCTGTTTGAGCCTCAAGACTTGGAGCGAACGGCTGAGAGGTGGAGGAAATCCAGCACGGACTCCCTCCTCCACAGGGCCCTTACAACTCGGCCCTATAAGCCTCCAGCCCCGCCACAACAGCAGCAACAGCCTCGTAAGGCTCCAAAACAGGCACCGGCAGCTAAGAAAGTGGTGTCTAAGCCCCAGCCCTTTCCAGCCAAGGTCAAGAGGGGTGGTAAGTCCTCCAGGGGAGGCAAGACTTCTAGGGGTGGCGGCCGCGGCCGCAAGCCCTAGGGGTGGCAGTCCCCCTGCGTTTCCACCTGTGGGGGGATGCCTTCAGCGTTGCGTCCGCAGGTGGCAACATCTCGGGGCCGATGCTTGGACGATCTCGGTGATCGGCCAAGGTTATCGCGTCCCGTTCACGTCATCTCAACCTCCCCTGACAGCGAATCCAGTGTCGTTGAGCTCCTATGCCATGGGATCGGCAAAGGGGCTGGCCCTTCAGGCCGAAGTCAAGACCATGTTCGAGAAGGGTGCTCTCCAGGAGGTCGTGGACGGCTCTCCAGGCTTCTTCAGTCGACTCTTTCTTGTAAAGAAGGCTACTGGAGACTGGAGACCCGTCATCGATCTCTCGGCTCTGAACAGGTTTGTCAAACAAACCCGGTTCAGCATGGAGACAGCAGACACAGTCAGACTTGCGGTGAGACCACAAGACTTCATGTGTACACTGGATCTAAAGGACGCGTACTTCCAGATCCCAATCCATCCGTCTTCCAGGAAGTACCTGAGATTCTGCCTAGACAACAAGATCTACCAGTTCAAGGTGCTGTGTTTCGGTCTCTCCACAGCTCCTCAGGTGTTCACCAGAGTGTTCACCCTGATTTCGACTTGGGCGCACAGGAACGGCATTCGTCTCCTTCGTTACCTAGACGATTGGCTGATCCTAGCAGACTCGGAGTCGACCCTTCTTCGACACCGAGACAGGCTTCTAGATCTTTGCCAGGATCTGGGGATCGTGGTAAACCTCGAGAAGTCCTCTCTGCAGCCGTCCCAGCGACTGGTTTATCTAGGCATGCTAATAGACACCAATCTCCACAAAGCCTTTCCATCAGACGACCGGATAGCAAGGCTGAGGAGGGTGGCGGAACCTTTCCTCAGGCGAAAAGAACTCCCCGCCCAATCGTGGTTGCGTCTCTTGGGCCACCTATCCTCCCTGGCCCGTCTGGTTCCAAACAGCCGCCTCAGGATGAGATCCCTTCAATGGCGGCTCAAGTCCCGGTGGAATCAAGGATCCGATTCCCCGGACACTCTGATCCCAATGGGGTCTCTGGAACAGACGGACTTGCGGTGGTGGCTGGCCGACGAGAACCTGCGAAAGGGAGTGAGTCTTCTCGTCCTTCCCCCGGAATTGACTCTGTTTTCGGACGCGTCAAAAGAAGGGTGGGGGGCGCACGTTCTGAACCAGAGGGCCTCAGGCCTTTGGTCAGAATCAGAAAAGTGCCTACACATCAACCTGCTAGAATTGAAGGCCGTCTTTCTGGCCCTTCAACAGTTCCAACGGTTCCTGGCGGGTCACTCCGTGGTGGTGATGAGCGACAACACCACGGTAGTGGCTTATATCAACAAGCAGGGAGGCACTTTTTCGCAACAGCTATCCCATCTTGCAGTAGAGACTCTGAGGTGGACCGAAACCCACTCGATAACACTATCAGCTCGCTTCATTCCTGGCAAGAGGAATGTGCTCGCCGACAGTCTGAGCAGGGCTTCGCAGATAGTGAGTACCGAGTGGTCTTTGGATCCTCAGATAGCCAACAAAGTCCTGACTTTGTGGGGTTCCCCGACGGTGGACTTGTTCGCGACAGCCTTGAACTTCAAGCTGCCCCTGTACTGCTCACCAGTCCCGGACCCCAAGGCACTCTGGCAAGATGCTTTCCAGCAACGGTGGGACAACATCGACGTGTACGCCTTCCCACCATTCTGTCTGATGAGAAGGGTGCTCAACAGGACCAGACTATCGGTCAACTGTTCCATGACTCTAGTAGCTCCGCTATGGCATCACGCGGAATGGTTTCCGGACCTTCTGCAACTCCTGACGGAACTCCCAAGGGAGCTTCCTCCACGACACGAGCTTCTCAGACAACCCCACTCCGGTGTCCCTCACAGGGCCGTAGCCTCGCTTCGGCTTCACGCCTGGAGACTATCCAGCGTCTCCTCGCGGAGAGAGGCTTTTCGCAACAGGTTGCGGAGAGAATGTCTCGGCACCTGCGAAGGTCCTCTGAGGGAGTCTACCAAGCGAAGTGGAGAGTCTTTTGTGGTTGGTGTCGTGGAAGGGGTATCTCTCCACTCGATGCCACTATTCCAGCAATAGCGGACTTCCTTGTGTATCTGCGAGAAGAAATGCGCCTTTCTGTCTCGGCAGTGAAAGGCTATCGCTCAGCCTTAAGCTTGGCCTTCAGATTGAAGGGCGTGGATATTTCTTCATCGCTAGAACTCTCTTTACTCATACGTAGCTATGAGCTTACCTGCCCCCAGTCGGAAGTGAGACCCCCTCCTTGGAACGTGGTTCGAGTTCTCAGGTCTCTCAAGAGACCTCCCTTCGAGCCATTACGCCAGGCCTCCGATCGCCACCTGTCTTGGAAGACGGCTTTCCTACTCGCCTTGGCCTCGGCCAAGCGAGTTAGTGAACTTCATGGTCTCTCGTACGACATCGCCCATTCAAGGGGATGGGGGGAGGTAACGTTCAGGTTCGTCCCTGAGTTTGTGGCCAAGACTCAGAATCCTGGAGTGCCGGATCCTCGGTTCGACTCTTTCAGGATCGCGAGTCTCCGTTCTGTAACAAACGACCCAGACCAGCTGCTACTATGCCCAGTGAGGTGTCTGAGGTACTACTTGAAGAGAACGGCTGCAGTCCGTCCTCATGTGCGAGCTTTGTTTGTGAGCACAGGCAGGACAAAGAGGAGGGTCACAAGGAACACCATCTCTGCTTGGATTCGTAGGGTTATCCACCATGCCCTGAATCCTGACCCTCCTCCGTCACGTCGCCCTCGGGCCCACGATGTCAGGGGTATTGCTACATCCCTGGCCTTCAAGAGAAACTTCTCTGTGACGCAGGTACTTCAAGCGGGGGTCTGGAAGCGTCAAACGACCTTCACAGCCCACTACCTGCAAGACGTGACCCACAGGAGCCTCGATACGTTCTCTATCGGCCCTGTGGTGGCTGCACAACAGCTGGTCTAACCTCAGGCTCCTTTTTGGACAAGTAGCAGTAGGTTGAGGGCGTTGTTACCCGGTCTTAGTCTGTGTGAATGAAAGAGTATGTCTGACCCTTACTTCTTTCTTCATTCTCCCCTCTCTTGGGGAAGCAGCATCCTGGTCCTCGCATAGCTGACCTCGACCTCTGCAGGTAACCCATGCTTCTTTGTGCTCCTAGTATTAAGCTTAATACTGTTGCGTCTCCCATACCCTGACGAGGTGGTATGGGGAACGTCCTATCCTAGAATTCCTATCTGAAGGTCTCAAGGTCAACTTCATAGGACGAGTCACACTCTCCTCCTCACACTACTTATGTAGGCCACTCGTTCCTAGCGATGCTAGGAACCTGTGAGGTACAGGGGCTCCCTCTCTCTAGTGCTGCTCACTAAGGGATCGAGCCCCCGGGCAAGCCGAAGTCAGTAAGGCTGGGGACTTTCCACCCTTCCTAAGGGGTAAGTCACCCTTTGTAAATAGCGTGGTTTGTATTTCGGTTACGGAACAAATGACAAATTCGAAGATAATTTGTATTTTTCCTAACCATACAAACCTTAGCTATTTACACATATGTGCCCGCCATCCCTGACCCCCAAGTCAAGTCCTACCTCTAAGTGAAGTGAAGCAAGTCACCGGTGTGTGGAGGGGGGAGGGGTAGCAAGCTACCCTTCCCCACCCCCCGCTAACTAGCGCGGGGGTAATTAACCCTCGTTAAAAACTATTGGCTCGTCATTTCAGCTGCGCTAAAAGTAAACCCTTTGTAAATAGCTAAGGTTTGTATGGTTAGGAAAAATACAAATTATCTTCGAATTTGTCATTTTTATACCAATTTTTTTTTTCATGCTTGTCTGTTATAATTATAAGAATATATTAATTCAACAGAACAAGAGGCACGGAAAGCTCCACAATTCATGCTGGAAGCAACTGCATTATACCTTCACCTCACAGTAGAAAAACTTTAGTCTTCGACCTCTTAGACTCGTGTAAGGAACAATTCAATTTTGTTTCTTGGGCCAATATTTTAATTATAGGTTTGTATGGGAAACAGTTTTCTGATCAGACTGGCTATTCCAGGATAGTTGAAACCCATTGGTAAGTAAAGAGAAATACCTAGAGTCCTAGGATAGGTAATGTGAGTGTGGTTATCCTAGGTAAAGTCCATGTTTCTTCTTTTTTCAATATATTCCTCATTTTGAACCATAGTTTCCCAAGAAACATAATTTATAACATGTATTTGTTCCGTAACTGGAATACAAACCACGTTATTTAATAGGGGTTTGTTCCGTAACAGAAATACAAACCACGCTATTTAATATGGGTAATTACTTTCGGCGGAGCTGAAATGACGAGCCATTAGATTTTTAACAAGGGTTTACTATCCCACCGCTAGTTAGCGGGGGTTAGGGAGGGGTAGCTTGCTACCCACCCTCACACACACCTGTGATTTAGCTCACTTTGCTATCGGCTCGGGTGGCAGTCGGACGTGTCCGCTTTCACCCACGCTTTTGTTGATCAGCCATTCTTGATCATTCTTTGCTTTTTCTTTTTACAGAGTGTATGTGAAGTTGGCCTCTGCTATGCGTAAGTGTCCTGGTTTACCTGACCGCCCTTGTGGCACATTTATGTCGGCGGTCGACATGGATCCCCACACCTTGTGTCCTTATTGTAGGGGCCAGCGGTGTGACAGTGTTAATGTATGTGGTGAGTGTAGGGAGTGGTCTACCTCCCAGTGGGAGAGGTTTTCTCGGCGCCGTAAGAAGAAGTCTAAACGGGATTTTTTCCGTAACCGAAATACAAACCACGCTATTTACTTAGAGTTTACTTTCGGCGTAGCTGAAATGACGAGCCATTAGATTTTAACGAGGGTTAAACTACCCCCGCGCTAGTTAGCACGGGGGTAGGGGAGGGGTAGCTAGCTACCCCTCCCCCCCACACACCGGTGAGCTACCTCGCTTCACTTTTGGCTCGGACGATGTACAGACGTGTCTGTCTCGTCCTCGCATTGTTGACAGCCTTAATCTTTTTCTTTTTCTTACAGTTGTGTGTTTGAAGTTGGCCTCTACCTTTTCTTCCCATTATGCAGAAGTGCCCTGGACTCCCCGACCGCCCCTGTGGAACATTCATGTCGGCGGTCGATACAGACCCTCACACCCTTTGCCCGCAGTGTCGAGGTCAAGGGTGTGAAAGTGATAATGTTTGTATGGAATGTAGGGAGTGGCCTACCTCCCAGTGGGAGAGGTTTGCCCGGCGGCGTAAGAAGAGTTCTAAGCGAGACCGTTCTCCCTCAGGGGTTGCCTTGAGGAAGGAAGGCTCCAAGGACTCTTCTTCCGTTGCCCGAACCTCCCACTCGTTCGGTCTCTCGCGAGAGGCTGCCGAGTGGTAGCGTAGGTCCTTCTTTTGTTTCCCAATCTCGGGGTTCAGGAGAGGGTGTTGCCTCCCATAGCGAGGCAGCTCCCCCTCCTCCTCCGGGGGAGGACATTGTTGATTTTGTTGATTTTGATGACCAAACTATGTCTAACAAAGATCTTTTCCAGCTTTGGGCTTCCTTGGGGCTTAAGGGCTCGCCCTCCAAGGAAGCCCTGTTTGATCTGATCCAGTTGGGGACAGCTGTCCAACAGTCGCCGGTAATGCCAGAGGTAGACCCTCTGGCTATTGTTGACGTTGTTGTGGCAGAAGCGTCCGACGGGTCGGGTCAAACCCCGGCTGCTGCTGTTGCGGATGTTGCTGAAGGCTCAGGTTCCCCCTCCGAACATCCTGTGAGGGGAAAGCTGGGTCCAACGGTCTCTCCTGCGGGTGTTCCTCCCCTCGGGGGAGTGCACTGACAGAGACTCCTCTTCGGAGGACCGACGGCGGTGATACCCTGCCTCGAGGTCGTCTTCGCCGTAAGGCTCGCCCTCCTCTTCGCCGCCGAGGCCTTCCTTCTTACAAGGGAGTTAAGAGGCGCCTTCTCTTCAGGTCTTCATCTTCTTTGTCCCCTATAAAGGATTCTTCTTGGGAGCAGACCGTGGCAGTGACATCACTGGACCTCTCCGCAGATTGTTCGCGATCTCCTGCGCCTGCCAGATCTTCCTTGATTGTTCAAGCACCGGTCCCTTCGGGGCAGAAGGGCTTATCCCACAATGTGGGTAACTCCCTTCCGCGTCAGGTTACACCTGTGCGCCTTACAGTAGCGCGCAAGCGCCAGCGCGCTCCTGATCGCCAGCACCCTCCTGCTCGCCAGCGCCCTCCTGCTCGCCAGCGCTCTCCTGCGGATGAGTCAACAGACTCTTCTCACCAGCGCTCTCCTGCTCGCCAGCGCTCTCCTGCTTGTCAGCGCTCTCCTGATCTCCAGCGCTCTCCTGCGCGCACTGCGCGTCAACAGTCTACTGAGCGCCGTCAACCTCCTGCTCGTCAGCGCACTACTGCGCACCAAACGCACCAACGTTCGCCCACACCCCCACGACCTTCAGATCTGGGAGCAGGCAAGGACATTGATCCTTTGCCTCGCCAGCGTTCCCCTGCGCGTCGATCACCGCCTGCGCACCACCGTGCGTTTTCTCCTGTGCGCACTTCTAAAGTGCATGCGTGCCCACGAGTCGACTCCTGAGCCCGCCCACGAGCGTTCTGCCCTTGAGCACATCAGCGCCCCCTGGCCCTGCGCCCCAGTTGGCAACTTCTCTCCGCGCTACTGCGCGCCATCCTACGTGTCAGCGATCTCCTACACGCCAGCGTTCTCCTACGCGCTCGCGCGATCCTTCGCCTGTGCGCAAACGCTCGCCAACGCCCCCACGCATCTGATCGCCACAGGTCACCGACTCGCCCACGCGCTAACTCGCCTGTGCGCAGTCGGTCGCCTACTCGCCCCACACATCATCGTTCGCCAACGCGCCATCGCTCGCCAACGCGCTTACACTCGCCTATGCTCCTCCGCCGATCGCCTACGCGCCATCGCTCTTCTGATCGCCAGTGATCGCCTGGGCACTCGCGCGCACCCTCACCTGTGCATCCACGCACACCTTCGCCTGCGCGCCCACTCGCCCGCGCCCTCATCTCCGCGTGCCAACAGTCGCCCGCACGCGACCCAGCGGTTTTGCCATCGCGCGAGCGCCAGCGTGACCCCCAACGCGATTCCCGCCGGGTTTCGCAGCGCGCCCAACCTTTGCCAGTTGGCGGGGCCGCGTGCTTCCAGATCATCCTCGCGATCGCCATCTTGTTAGCGCTGAGCACGCGTCCAGGAGCAGGAAGATTCATCGGAGAGGTCCAGGCAACATTCTTCTTCCCTTTCTTCATTTCAGGCAGGCCCAGTAGTATCCACTCCTAAGGATCAGCCGATCCCCTTCCCTCCAGCGGGAATCGCTGACATTGCGTCAGTCAGCCGCCAGCCTTGGTTTGGTTCCCTGATGAAAGCGGTCGTGCAGGCTATGAAGCCAGCCCTCGCTGATCTGGGACTAAAACCAAAGGCTCCCTCGCCCCCGCTGAAGAGGAGGAGAGGAGTGGATTTCGCGGTAACTTCTCCCAGGGTTAAGCTGGCTCCCAAGAGGTCCGTCGGGAAGGCCCCTTCCCCTTTGCAGGCGTTTTCTCCTTCTCCTGCGGACGAAGCTTTCCCGTCTTCAGGAGAATCCAGCGAGGTGAGGCACTCTTCCACGGCACCAATGGGAGGAACCCCACCTCAAGGAAGAGAAACGTCTCGCGTAGGAGGGACCTTCCAGACCTCTTTGCTAGAGTCCTGTATCCCTCCCAGGAGGGAGCCCAAGGACTCAAAGACGATACCCAAGTCATCTTCGAGGATTCGTCCAGAGCCAACCATTCCCCGGGAGGATGTCCACGTGTCCCCCCAAGAAGAGCCAATGGGGACAGGAGACTTAGCTACCAGTCCACAAGGAGGAGAGCACCGCGAGTCAGAGCATGCCTTCTGGCAGGTCCTTAATCTAATGAGGCAACTCAATAGTTTTAAGGACCCCGAGATCGCCCCCCGCGAAGGCAAGGATACGGTCCTGGACCAAGTTTATGGTATTCAGAAGCCCCCCAAGGCCAGTGCAGCCCTGCCATGATCCGAGGGGGTGAAGAGTGCCAGGGACAAGGTCAAGGGCCAGCTTTCCGAGCTCGCCTCCTCCAGCCGTTCTTCTGCCGGGAACAAGCTCCTCCCACCTCCTTGCGTTCAGCAGAGGAGGTACTTCGAGATCATGGAGGAGTCTTGTTTAGCTCTTCCCCTCCACCACTCTGTGGAAGAGCTCACCAAGGGTCTCTCTAGAGAAACTCAATGCCCGGCAGGTGACATTCTCAGCGTCGGAGATCCTAAGCCATGAGAAAGTCGCAAAGTGTGCCATGCAGGCCACTTCGTGGCTGGATGTCTGGCTGGGGTCTCTGGGCATCCTATTGTGCTCTGAGGACTTGTCCAAGGAGAGCAATAGGAAGGCCCTGGAGACCTTCCTCCTCTCGGGCACGCGCTCCATTGAGTTCTTGGCTCACCAGGTCACTAACTTGTGGGCTAACTCGATTCTAAAGCGACGTGATGCGGTGACTGAGAGGTTCCACCTGAAGGTCCCCACTGTGGATGTCAGCAAGCTCAGACATTCCTCCATCCTTGGAGGAAACCTGTTTGAGCCCAAGGATATAAAACGGACAGCTGAGAGGTGGAGGAAGACGAGTCATGATTCGCTCCTCCAGAAGGCCCTTACATCTCGGCCCTACAAACCTCCAGCTCCTCAACAGCAACAGCAGCCTCGCAAGACATCGAAGCAGGCTCCAGCAGCTAAGACCAAGGTGTCTAAACAGCAGCCCTTTCCTGTCAAAGACAAGAAGGGCGGAAAGTCCTCCAGGGGAGGCAGAAATCCTAGAAGGAGCGGCCGAGGCCGCAAATGCTAGGATTGGCAATCCACCTGTAGGGGGATTCCTGCAAAGTTGCATGCACAGGTGGCAGCAACACAGGGCCGATTCCTGGACGGTCTCTGTGATCGGACAAGGATATCGTGTCCCGTTCATAACATCTCAACCTCCCCTGACAGCAAATCCAGTGTCGTTGAGCTCCTATGCCATGGGATCGGCAAAGGGGCTAGCCCTTCAGGCAGAAGTCGAGACCATGCTCAAGAAGGATGCTCTCCAGGAGGTCGTAGATGGCTCCCCAGGCTTCTTCAGTCGACTCTTTCTTGTAAAGAAGGCGTCTGGAGGCTGGAGACCCATCATCGACCTCTCAGCCCTGAACAAGTTTGTCAAGCAAACTTAGTTCAGCATGGAGACAGCAGACACGGTCAGACTTGCAGTGAGACCGCAAGACTTCATGTGCACACTGGATCTGAAGGACGCGTACTTCCAGATCCCAATCCATCCGTCTTCCAGGAAGTACCTAAGATTCAGCCTAGACAACAAGATCTACCAGTTCAAGGTGCTGTGTTTCGGTCTCTCCACAGCACCTCAGGTGTTCACCAGAGTGTTCACACTGATATCTTCGTGGGCGTACAGGAACGGCATCCGTCTCCTCCGTTATCTGGACGACTGGCTAATCCTGGCAGACTCGGAGTCGACCCTTCTTCGACACCGAGACAGGCTTCTGGAAATTTGCCAAGATCTAGGGGTCATGGTAAATCTCGAGAAGTCCTCTCTGCTCCCAACACAACGACTGTTATATCTAGGCATGATATTAGACACCAATCTCCACAAAGCCTTTCCATCAGACGACAGGATAGCAAGGCTGAGGAGGGTTGCAGAGCCTTTCCTCAGTCGAGAAGACCTTCCAGCCCAATCTTGGTTACGTCTCTTAGGTCACCTAGCCTCCTTGGCCCGTCTAGTTCCCAACGGCCACCTCAGGATGAGATCTCTGCAGTGGCGGCTCAAGTCCCGGTGGAATCAAGGCATCGATTCCCCGGACTCTCTGGTCTCAATAGGACCTGTGGAACGGACGGACCTGCGGTGGTGGCTGACCGACGACAACTTTCGAAAGGGAGTGGATCTTCTCGTCCTTCCCCCGGATTTGATGCTGTTTTCGGACGCATCAAAAGAAGGGTGGGGGCCCCACGTTCTGAACCAGAGGGCCTCAGGCCTATGGTCAGAATCAGAAAAGTACCTCCACATCAACCTGCTAGAGATGAATCCGTATTTCTGGCCCTACAACAGTTCCAACAGACCCTGGCGGGCCACTCTGTGGTGGTGATGAGTGACAACACCACAGTAGTGGCTTATATTAAGAAGCAGGGAGGTACCTTTTCACGACAGCTAACCCATCTTGCAGTAGAAATACTAAGATGGACCGAAGTCCACTCGATACGTCTATCAGCTCGCTTCATTCCGGGCAAAAGGAATGTGCTCGCCGACAGTCTGAGCAGAGCTTCGCAGATAGTGAGTACCGAGTGGTCTTTGGATCCTCAAGTAGCCAACAAAGTCCTGACTTTATGGGGTTCCCCGACAGTGGACCTGCTCGCGACAGCCTTGAATTTCAACCTGCCGCTGTACTGCTCCCCAGTCCCGGACCCCAAGGCACTCTGGCAAGATGCCTTCCAACAACGGTGGGACAACATTGACGTCTACGCCTTCCCACCGTTCTGTCTGATGAGAAGGGTGCTCATCAAGACCAGACTACAGTATTGGTCAACCTGTCAATGACCTTAATAGCGCTATGGCATCATGCAGAATGGTTCCCGGACCTTCTACAGCTCCTGACGGAACTCCCGAGAGAGCTTCTCCCACGACACGAGCTACTCAGACAACCACATTGCAACATCTTCCACAAAGCCGTAGCATCGCTTCGGCTTCACGCCTGGAGACTATCCAGCGTCTCCTCACTGAGAGAGGCTTTTCGCAACAAGTTGCGGAAAGGATGTCTCGACACCTGCGCAGGTCATCCGCAGGGGTCTACCAGGCGAAGTGGAGAGTCTTCTGTGGTTGGTGTCGTGGGAGGGGTCTCTCTCCCCTCGATGCCACTATTCCAGCAATAGCGGAGTTTCTCGTGTATTTGCAGGAGGAAATGCGCCTTTCGGTCTCGGCGGTGAAAGGCTATCGCTCAGCCTTAAGCCTAGCCTTCAGGCTGAAAGGAATAGACATTTTTATGAATAGAACTTACCTGGCAGTTATATATATATAGCTGAGTCTCCGACTGCGGCAGAATTTAATCGAAAATCGCGGCAACCGCCTTGTGGTGGTTGTGTGGTTAAATGGTTAACAACCCTTACAGGGTGGTACTTGGAATCATTCCTGTTTTCTGTTCCTCAGATTATCTCTGCCGGCCGGATCGACAACATCGTTGGTCCGCCTTTCAGAGTTTTTTCGGATCGCTTTCCCTTCATTGCCTTTTTGGACTTCGTTTTTGGTGAAGTACACTGTGTTGGGATTTGGCAATCGTGTTGTTTTTTGTTTTTTTTTACTTTTTTCCTTTATTATCATGAGTGAGAAAATTCATTATTGTATTTGTGCGAATGATATTTGCAAGGTGAGGTTGCCGAAAGTTTCGGTTGACCCTCACACTATCTGTATGGGTTGCAGGGGGTTTGAATGTGCTTTAGATAATAAGTGGAAGGAATGCGAGGTTTTAAGTGATGATAATTGGTTAGCTATGAAGCGCTATGTGCGCAAACTTGAGATTGATAGAGTTAGAAGAGCTAAATCAAAGTCAAAGTCTGCTAGTGAGCCTAGCTTAGATTTATCTATTGAACCTTTGCTTGTAACCCCTTTGGAAGTTATTCCTTCCCCAAATGCAGTGACTCCTGCCCTTTCTACAGGATCTGTGCCTACGGATGACCCTGGGTATGCTAAATTAGCTGCTGAATTGGAGGCCATTAAAGCACAGTTGGAGGCCTTTAAAGGTAAGGGTGTAGGTGAAATTAGTGCTTGTGAAAGTGCAGTGGAGGTGGCGACTGATCGAATCTGTCATACCCCTAGGTCTAGACCTCTACCAAGCTCCCAGGACCAAGGGAGAAGGTACGTCGAAAGCCGAAAGGGGTTGAGAGGTGCTTATTCTCGGTCAGTTGTCGCCTCAGACAGTCCTGTTGCGATCTCCCAGGCTGCTCTTGACCGCCGTAGGAAAGGCGTGTCGGATACGTTTGTGTCTTCGCCTGATCATTCTCCCAGACGTAATTGGCGTTACGAATCAAGACCAACGAAGAGAGGGTGGAACCGGGACGTGCAGTCTCGCTCTCCCTCTCCCGGTTCGAGTAGCCGAGACCCTGATCCTTCGGAAGACGATTTCGATGTTGTTCCTGTTAAAAGGGCGAAACAGAGTCCTTAGCCCAGTTAATCCTGCTAGACTCCCTACTTCTTCTGCCAGCGCTTCCAGTCAAGCCGTACGACAACTGCCGTCTTCGGCACCGCGAGAGCCAGCGGAGGTTGCTAAAGCTTTCATGATTGTTATGCAGGAACAACTTTCATCGTTAGTTGAAGCTTTCAGCCACCCTTCTCAGTCCGTCAGACGTAAGGACGTCTCTTTGCCTGTTAAGAGATCATCTTCTAAGAGAGATTTTAGTATCTCTCCCAAGAAACCTCTGCGCACTTCGTCGGCCCTACGACAACGCACACCCTCTTCATCGGCACGCTGCCAGGAATTTCCTTTCCCCCTCTCCCGGCGCCAGGACGATACTGCCTCTCGTTCTCGGCGCCGTGACGATTCCGTTTCTCTTTCGAAACGCCAGGACGTTACTGCCTCGTTTCTTAGGAAACAGGATGAATGCAGTCTGCATTTTCAAGGCGAAGGCAGCCTGCATCTTCAGGACGCTTCCGTTTCTCGTCATCGTGATGATACTGCCTCTCGTCATCGTGACGATACCGCTTCTCGTCATCGTGACGATACCGCTTCTCGTCATCGTGACGATACCGCTTCTCGTCATCGTGACGATACCGCTTCTCGCCGACTGGATGTTAGCGGCGCTCGGCGCCAGGATTCAAACAGCTCTCGCTGCCAGACTGCTGGCAGCCCAACTCTTCGGGATGTTATCCTTGAGCAGGACCTCGAAGATATTTCGGAAGAGGAAGAAAAACCTGCCGACTCTTCTAGTGATTACAAGGTTCTTTCTCGCTCTCTTTTGGAACTTTATGGGGAGGAATTTCAACCTTCGGCCCCTCGTTCTCCTCAGTCTCAATTTACCAGGAAGAAAGCTACTAAGTCTTCGGCCTTCATCAAAATGAAACTTTCAATTTCGGCCAGGAAAGCTCTCGCTAAAGTGGATGATTGGATGAAGGAACCGAGACAAGCTGTCAAGACCACCTTTTCTTTTCCACCGTCTCGGCTCGCTTCCAAGGCCGGTATGTGGTATGAGACGGGAACCTTTGGGGTTAGGAGTGCCTGCCTCTTCCCAAGGTGACTTCTCGGCTCTTGTGGACTCGGCAAGAAGGCATGCTTTAAACTCTGCCAAGGTGATGTGGTCCATGTCGGAGCTTGATCACCTCGTCAAGGGAATTTTCAGGGTTTTCGAGGTTTTCAGCTTCCTGGACTGGTCTCTCGGGACTCTGGCCAGGAAGTCTGAACTCCTGGAGGACACGAAGGACCTGACGAGTATCATGTCCTGCATGGACAAAGCTCTAAGGGATGGAGCACTTCCCTTTTCTCAGCAGGGGTCTTAAAGAAGAGGGCCCTTTTGTGCTCCTTCACCTCTAGATCTGTGACTGTTGCCCAGAAGTCGGAGCTACTTTACGCCCCTTTTTCACGTCATCTTTTTCCTGAAGCTCTGGTCAGAGATATCTCCCTTTCTCTGGCTCAGAAGGCTACTCAGGTCCTTTTGTCTCGGTCGGCTAGAAAGACCTTACCTGTTGCTCCTGCTCCTCTGAAGAAGGAGGAGAAGAAGTTTCAACAGCCCTTTCGGGGCAGGATCTCCTCGAGAGCGGATTTTAGGGGGAGAAGACAAGAGTCAGGGCCAAGGACCAGCAGGGGTGCGTTTAGGCCCCGGTCCAAAAAATGAGATGGAAGTCCTCCAGACACCAGTAGGGGCAAGACTGTCTCGTTTTTGGCAGTCTTGGAAAAGGAGAGGGGCGGACACCTGGTCCCTCTCTGTCGTCAAGGAAGGTTACACGATCCCCTTTTTAAAGAAACCACCTCTCTCAGACTCTCCCATAGCCTTAGTGGCTCAGTACAGAGCGGGGAAACGAGAGGCTCTTCTGGAGCTAGTCGACCAGATGTTGGTCAAGGGAGCAATAGAGCCGGTTCAGGACCTCGCCTCCCCAGGCTTTTACAATCGCCTGTTTCTGGTTCCCAAGAACTCGGGTGGATGGAGACCAGTCCTAGATGTCAGCTCTCGGAACGCCTTCGTGGAGAAAACAAAGTTCTCCATGGAAACGACTCAGTCAGTGCTGGCAGCAGTTCGTCCAGGAGACTGGATGGTTTCTCTCGACCTGCAGGACGCTTATTTTCACGTCCCCATTCATCCGTCTTCAAGGAGATATCTGAGGTTTGTGTTCCAGGGCAAGTGCTTCCAGTTCAGGGCACTTTGCTTTGGTCTCAGCACAGCTCCCCAAGTTTTCACCAGACTTATGGCGAATGTGGCAGGCTGGTTACACCAGGAGGGGATAAGGGTCTCCTTCTATCTAGACGACTGGCTGATCCGGTCACAGTCGAAAGAGAAATGTCTGGAGTACCTAATGAAGACTTATACAATGACTCAGGACCTGGGACTCATCGTCAACTGGGGGAAGTCTCAGACCGAGCCGAATCAGACTATTCTCTATTTGGGGATAGTTCTGAATTCAGTTCTTTTTCAGGCTTCTCCCTCCCAGGAGAGGCAGACCAGGTGCCTGGACAAAGTCAAAGACTTTTTGAGGAAGCAGGAATGCTCAGCGAAGGAGTGGATGAGTCTGCTGGGAACTCTATCCTCCCTGGAGCAGTTTGTCCCTTTGGGGAGACTGCACCTAAGGCCTCTGCAACACTTCCTCGCAAAGGTTTGGAACAGAAAGATCCAGGAGGACACTTTTTCTTTTCCCATTCCGACAGAGATCAAGGATCTTTTAATGTGGTGGCTGGACCCAGCTCTGTTGGGAAAAGGGATCTCCTTGTTCAAGAAGAACCCCGACCTAGTGTTATTCTCAGACGCGTCCGAGTCAGGCTGGGGAGCAACACTAGGGAACAAAGAGGTCTCAGGTATTTGTGAAGGGAGTCAGATCAGTTGGCATATCAACAGGAAGGAATTGATGGCCATTTTGTTAGGGCTCAAGGCTTTCAAAACCTTGGTGTCAGGAAAGACTGTGGAGATCAATTCCGACAACACCACAGCTCTCGCGTACATAAGGAAGCAAGGGGGAACTCACTCCCTCTCTGTTCTCAACTGCGAGAGAGCTTCTCCTTTGGGCGAACTAGAACGAGACCCAGCTGTTGACAAGGTTTGTTCAAGGGCAGAGAAACATCAGGGCAGACATGCTCAGCAGGAGGGGACAAGTCCTTCCTACAGAGTGGACTCTCAACCCGCATGTCTGTCGGAGCCTCTGGAAGATGTGGGGCAGACCTGTAATACAGTAGACCTTTTTGCCTCCGGTCTAAACAAGAGGATCCCCAACTACTGCTCCCTAGTCCCGGACGAGGAAGCTGTTGCAGTGGACGCCTTCTTGATGGACTAGACGGGGCTGGACATGTATGTATGCCTTTCCCCCGTTCAAGATCATCAATCTGGTTGTCAGGAAATTCACTCTCCTCGATTCGGGACGAATGATCCTAGTGGCTCCATTCTGGCGTGCGAGGGAATGGTTCATCGAAGTAGTAGGGTTGCTGATGGACTTTCCAAGAAGACTCCCGGCAAGTCCAGATCTTCTCAGACAACCCCACTTTGAGAGATTTCACCAAAACCCCCTCGCTCTCAATCTGACTACCTTCAGACTGTCGAGAAGCTCGTTAGATCTCGAGGCTTTTCGGCACAAGCGGCGAAAGCTATTGCCAGGGCAAGGAGGATCTCTTCACAAAGAGTCTACCAGTCCAAGTGGGAGACCTTTAGAGCTTGGTGCAGGAGGCGCAAGGTTTCCTCGTCCTCAACCTCTCTAAGCCAGATTGCAGACTTTCTTTTGTACCTCAGGCAGGATGCTAAGCTGGCTGTATCTACCATTAAAGGATACAGGAGCATGCTCTCAACCGTCTTTAGGCATAGAGGCTTAGAGTTATCTCAGAATAAGGACTTGCAGGACCTCATTAGGTCTTTTGAGACAACGAAGCAGGTGCACTTAAGACCCCCTTCTTGGAACCTGGATGTGGTGCTTAAGTTTTTGTGCTCCAGGAAGTTTGAGCCTATCTCGCAAGCTTCTCTGCGAGATGTGACTAAGAAAACCCTCTTCCTTTTGTCTCTAGCGACTGCCAGGAGGATCAGCGAGGTCCAGACAATCGAGAAGCGTGTAGGCTTCACCCTAAATGGAGCGGTTTGTGCCTTGAGGTTCGACTTTCTCGCCAAGAATGAGAACCCTTCGAAACCCTGGCCCAGGACTTTTGAAGTCCCTAACCTCACGAATCTAGTGGGTCAGGAACAGGAAAGCCTCCTCTGCCCGGTTAGGGCTCTCAAGGCTTATTTGGCCCACACTAAGAGCGTGAGGGGTGCTTCCAACTCCTTATGGTGTTCGGTGTAGGATCCTCAAAAACCCCTGTCAAAGAACGCTTTGTCCTTTTTCCTGAGGGAAACTATTAGGGAAGCCCACCTCTTTTGTGAGGAAGAAAACTTCGCCCTGTTAAAAGTGCGGGCTCACGAAGTAAGGGCCATTGCTGCTTTGCTGGCATACCGGAAAAATATGTCAGTTAGGCAGATCATGGACGCAACGTTCTGGAGGAGCAACTCTGTCTTCGCTTCTCATTACCTCAGAGAGGTAAGAGTGGACTATGACAAGTGTTATACCTTGGGCCCATACATAGCTGCAGCTTCTGTATTAGGCAAAGGAGTTACTACCCCCACTCAACCTTAGTTTATGTACTTGTATATGGGTTTGTGTTTTTTATGGTTGTCTGAGGTCCTCGTCTTGTGGTACGGTTCCCTCAGTCTAGATAGATAGTTTATATCTATTTCTGCAAGGTTAGGTGGTTAGCTTTAGTAAGGTTGCAGGTTTTTATTATATGGGAAGGTAGTTTCTGAAGTCTAGTCAAGTTGTTGGTCCTACCCCTTTGACAGACTCGATTGAGTTGTTTGCAGCGTGGCAGGTCTACTCCTGGCTGAACACTCCTAAGGGAAAGCGACTCTAGAGGCAGTTACCTTTGAAGTCAGCTACCTTAGCAGGTAAGGAATCAAGGTGTTTGTTCTCCTACAACTCTTTTGTTGTTTCCCCAACTATGTTTTTCTGTCTGTTTCCCTCCTCCAAATGTGTGAATCAGCTATATATATATATATAACTGCCAGGTAAGTTCTATTCATAAAAATGGAGTTTTTATGATAAAACAAAGTTTTATGAATACTTACCTGGCAGTTATATATATATATTTTAAAGCCCACCCACCTCCCCTCAGGAGACAGGTCGGGCAAAGATAATCTGAGGAACAGAAAACGGGAATGATTCCAAGTACCACCCTGTAAGGGTTGTTAACCATCTAACCACACAACCACCACAAGGCGGTTGCCGCGATTTTCGATTAAATTCTGCCGCAGTGGGAGACTCAGCTATATATATATATATATATAACTGCCAGGTAAGTATTCATAAAACTTTGTTTTATCATAAAAACTCCAATTTAAAACATAAAAGTTACCCGCTGGTTATACAGTGATGCCTCAGGATACGAAAGTAATCCGTTCAGGATACGGTTTCGTATCCTGATTTTTTCGTATCCTGAGTCGCGTTTTACATGTAAATAGCCTAATCCATTCCAAGCCTTACAAAAAGTCACCTTTTCTTTCATAAACATGCTAAACTGTAGTAATGAACATGCAATGCAGCGATTTCTATCATTCAATAATTAACCCAAACGTTAAAAACAGCCTAATCCATTCCAGAAACCCCCATGAGATTATTCAATAATGTAGTTATAGCCTAGTTATCCCCTCCAAGCCCTAAGAAAACAGTCCATTTTCTTTACTACTGTATAAAAGTTACGGTACTGTATGTAAAGCATTTAGATCAGTGAAGGTGTATTGTTACCTGTACACCTAAATTAAGGGTTGATACCCTGAAAAAAAAGGTTTGTTCCGTAACCGAAATACAAACCACGCTATTTACACAGGGTTTACCTTTTAGCGCAGCTGAAATGGCGAGCCATTAGAATTTAACGAGGGTGTATTACCCCCGCGCTAGTTAGCGGGGGGTAGGGGAGTGGTAGCTAGCTACCCCTCCCCTCCCTCACACACAGATGAAAGCTCACTTTCACTTTTGGCTCGGACTGTGACAGACGTCTCTGTCTTGGTCCTCTCTTGGCAGCCATTGTTTGTTTTGTCTTTACTTAATCGCTTACTTTTCATTTACTCAATATATATTTAAACATGTTTTCATGTTTGTATACATATTTGAGTATAGAAATCAGTAAGTTTCCTTTTCAGATTTGTGTGTGTAGTGTACTTATCCACGTGGTGTCCTCGGCAGTTGGCCGCCACGGCGTTATGGGTGGCGATCGAGTTTGACTTATGTCTTTCTCTCTCTCTCTCTCTCTCTTGAGGTCGTTCACCCTTTTACTACGTGTTACTACGCCCTTGTAGCTTCCTTTCCGTGTGGGGGGGTTGCTACGCCGTACGTTTGTCTCAATTAGTTTATGAATCTAATTGTATTTGTTGATTTTTCAGCTTTGTAGAACGATTCCTTTCGGGGTTTTCGTTCTTTCTTTAGTGTTCATTCATTTTTAAATTACATAATTACATAGTTACATAATTATAATTGTTATAATTCTGTTTTGGTTACAGCTCTACTTCCGTGAGTGTAAGTGGTTGTAAGGGCACGTGCCTGTTGTGTAATTCTTGTTTCCTTTCCTTCGGGATTCCTCTTCGGAGCCTTCCCGGGGGAATGAATGTGTACTAATGTGTTTTTGTTTTATTTTTTTACAGTTACCGATCTAGTTCGTTTCTGTAATATGGCAACGGTGTGAGCTGTCTTGTTGAGTCCTGGGGATTCGGCTGTTGCTGCCTCCCCCCTTGTGTTTTCGTCAGGGGCGTGTCTCCTTCTACTGGAAGTACTCCCGTGACGACGGACAGCTCTCCAGTTCATTTTAGAACTCTCAGGAGGCTTGCCTCCTTGGGCAGGTAACTTTCCTTCCGAGGGAAGTTTTTCCTGTCCAGGCTTGAGTTTTTCCCCTTATGGAGGGTTCTCCTCTTGCCTTTTTTTCGTGGGACTATGCTCTTGGTGCTGAGCGGTCTCACCTGCAGTTTCGCTCAAGGGGCTGGGCAACTGCAGGAGCTCCTCTTCGGAGGATTGCTCCTTTTAGGTCACTGCTGACCAGTCTCTTCTACGAAGTGTTTCTCTTTCGTTCGCGAGAGAGTACACTCATAGAGACTCCTCTTCGGAGGTTTTCTTCTGTTGCTGTTGCTGTTGGCCTCCCTCGCCGTAAGGCCCACAGTCCGCCTCGTCGTAAGGGCCTCTCATCTCCCTATAAGGGTGCTTGAGGCGCCTTTTGAATCTCCATTTGCAGCCTACAACTCCTTTTTCTCGATCTTCCGCCTTGGTGCAATGGACAGCAGTCTGATCTCGTCTTCCGACGGGCAACGGTCTTCCCGACGGACAACGGTCTTCCCGACGAACAGCGGTCTTCCAACGGACATCAGTCTTCCGGCGGACAACGATCCCTTCGGGGCAAAGGGTTGCCTCCCATGGGGGTTCTTCCCTTGCGTGTCAGGGTTTCCCTGCGCGCCCTTCTGCTGTGTTCTCTCCTGCTCCTGCTCAGTGTTAACGCACAGGCGCTCTTCTGCTCATCAGCGCTCTCCTGTTCGTCAGCGCTTTCATGATGATCATCCCTGCTGTTCCTGTTGGTTCCTGTTACGCGCCCTGTGCGCCCACGTTCGCCCTCGCGATCTAGAACTTCGGTTCAGGTCGGGGTCAAGGACTCTTCTTCTATACGCAGGCTTCCACGCGTAGCCTTCTGCTCGTCAGCGATCATCAGCTCGTCAGCGATGATCAGCTCGCCAGCGATCATCAACTCGCCAGCGATCATCAGCTCGCCAGCGATCACCTGTCTCTCGGCGATCTCCGGTTCGCCCACGTGTGTTACAGCCGGCACGCCAACGTTCTCCAACTCTTCTGAAGAAACATGGTTCGCCAGCTACTAGCTCACCTGCGCATGCTGATCGCCATCGCGCGACCCTCAACTGCGGATGCTGATCGCCATCGCGCGACCCTCAACTGCGGATGCTGATCGCCATCGCGCGACCGCAGTTCGCCATCGCGCGACCCTCAACTGCGGATGCTGATCGCCATCGCGCGACCCTCAACTGCGGATGCTGATCGCCATCGCGCGACCCTCAACTGCGGATGCTGATCGCCATCGCGCGACCCTCAACTGCGGATGCTGATCGCCATCGCGCGACCCTCAACTGCTGATGCTGATCGCCATCGCGCGACCCTCAACTGCGGATGCTGATCGCCATCGCGCGACCCTCAACTGCGGATGCTGACAGCCATCGCGCAACCGCCCATCTGCGCATGCTGATCACCATCGCGCGATCGCCCTCCTGCACATGCTGCTCGCGATCGCTCACCTTCGCATATTGCTCGCCAACGCACGATCGCTCACCTACGCATGCTGCTCGACCATCGCGTCGGCATAACACAACGCGCCATCGCCAACCTGCGCGTTAGAGCTCACCAGCTCACCACCGATCGCTTGTTGATCCATATCGCCAGCGGTCTTCCTCGCCCACGCGGCAGGGCGTTTCCTCGCCATCGCGCTAACGCTTGCGTTCGCCGCCTCGGACTCGCGCTCATCCAACTGCCCATCCTCACGACCGCTCGCCTGCGCGCCCACGGGACCGCGCGACCATTCGCCTGCGCGTCCACATGCCCACGTGCCTGCACGTCTACGCTCATGCGCGTCCGCGCCCATGCTCTCCAATGTTCGCCCACGCGCGAACCAACGGTTTTCCATCACGCGGATGGATGGTGTTCCGTCGCGCGAACCTACAGTGTTTCTTCGCACAAACGTCGGCTTATTTCTTGCAGTATCCATTGCTCGTCTATGGGTTATCGCTCGCCGACCACCAGCTCTCGCCCTTCCTACCACGCTCGCCCTCCTTCTGCGCTCCTTCGCTCACCTTCGTTTGCGTTACCGCGCATGGGCGCTTCCACGTTCGCCCACGCGAAAAATCTTTGAATTACCGTCGCGCGAGCTCCAGGGGGATTGCGACCACGATTCCCAATGGGGTTGTCGCAGCATGGCCGGCCTGGCGAGTTCTTCTGGAGCGTATTTCCAGAACACGGCCTCACCCCGTAAACGCAGAGCATGGCACTTGCAAAAATAGGAGAAACTTAAGGGAGATCTGAGCAACACTCCTCTTTCCTGAACCTGGTTAGCCCTTCCCCGTCATTCCCTGGAAGGATTTTTGGCGGGGGGGGGGCTTTCCGTTCGAGATTTCTCCATCGGACAAGGGGTGACTGCTTACCCCTTCCTCTGGGAGCTTACCAGGTTCTTTCCCTCCTCGGTTACGGCCCGAGGTTTGGTTCAAGGAAGCTACAGGAAGATAATGGGTACTTTCCTCCTCTCGAGCTCAGGCACCTTGGCCTTTCGTCGTTAAGTATCTAACTTGCGGACAAGCTCGATGTTGTACCATCTGGACGCTCTGACTAAGGGCTTCCTTCGGGTGTCTCATCTGTGGAGGTCGACGACCTCAGACACCCTTCCATCCTTGAGAAGAGTTTGTTTGTGCCCAAGGACAGAGACTTAGACAGCGGCTGTGCGGAGGAAATCGACTTCCGTTTTCACTCCTCCAAGGCGCTTTCTTCCAGACTCTGCAGGGCTCCAGCGCCCTTTTCTTTCAATCACGTCGGCCTAAGTTATCGGCTACGACAACTGGGACAAGGTGTCCAATTGCAGTTTCCTCCTGTCAGGAACAGATGGCACGGGAGACTCCCCCGGGGGGGCATAGTCCTAAAAGGAGTTCACGAACTCTAGGATTGCAGGTTTTTCTCTGGGAGGATGCTCAAGGTTACTCATCCGAATGACAGCTTCCCGATGCCCATTCCCGCACAATCTCTGTGATCAGCCAAGGATATCGCGCCTGCCGTCTCTGTCAGCGAATTCAGTGTCTCTGAACCTCTATGCCATAGCGTCAGCAGAGTTGCCCGGTTGGGCAGAATGATCCATACCTTAGGCGAAGGTCTTCCTTAGGATCATCGACGGCTTCACCCCCGGCCTCCTCAGTCGATCCTTTCTTGTAAGAAAGGATCTGAGAGGGGATGTCCTTAGTCGACCTCTCAGCCCTGATCAAGTTTGTCGAACAAACTTCGGCCAGCGTAGACCAGCAGAATCGATCAGACTGGTAACGAGGCGACAGGACTCCTTAAACCCTGGATCGGAAGGACGGGTACTTTCAGTTTCCATTCCTTCCATCTTCCAGGGTGCTCGTCGAATTCAGCCTAGACTGCAAGTATTCCTGCTTATGATGCAGTGTGGCTATCCTGCCGTGGCATAGCAGGTTTGTTTCCCCCGATAACTCTCCCTGCCTTCCTCTTGGCCGCTCAGGTGCAGGCTTCCGCCTCCTCTGCTGTTTGGAGGGCTGGTCAACTCCGGTAGGCTCGGGTTCGACCTTCTTCAGCGCCGGGACAAGCTTCCGGATGCTTACCACGAGTGTGGGCTCATGGTATTTTGCTTGGAGCCTTCTCTTCCTCTGCCTCAACATCTGGAGTATCTGGCCATGATATTGAGTCAACGGCATTACCACGTTGGAAACCCCGCTTCTTGTCCGTCCAGCGAGGTTAAGCAACGTCGGTACTTGGATGGGTGACCACCTGGGGACGCCAGATTCTGTTACCACATCCTCCGAGCCTTCCTTTCGGTTGACTGTGGCAAGACTGAGGAGAGTCGCAGTACCTGTTCTCAGTCAAGCAGAGCTTTCAGCCCTACCTTGGAACGTTTCCTAGTTCTCCTTTCCTCATTGACCCGTCTATAGTCCGAACGGTCGCCTCAGGATAAGGTCCATGTGGGGCGATCCAAGTTCCGGTGGCTTCAGGCAATGTTTAACCGTACTTCCTGGCCCCTATGGGACCAGCGTAACTATTAGACCTGCAATGGGTGTTGACCTATGGAGCCTCTTGATGGTAGTGGATATTCTCGTCCTTTCCCCACATTCTTGATGCTGTTCTCGGACTCGTCAAAGGAAAGGGGGGGGGGCATGTTCCGGTCCAGGCCTATGGTCAAGACCTGAGGGATACCTCTCCATCATTCAGGTAGGCTTAGGGGCCTTAGTCTGGCCCCTCTACAGATCCTACAGCTCCTGCCGAGTCGCCCCTTGCGCGTCGACTTCATGATTCTGGCGTATTCTAACCAGCAGGGGACGCATTTTCACACCTTCACATCTTGCAGTAGAGATACCGGGATGATTGAGATTCTCTCAATACCACCATCGGCTCTCTCATTCCAGGCAGGGGAATGTTCTCTCAGACTATCCGAGCAGAGCCTCGTAGAGAGAGTGTACCTGGGGGTCTTTGACCTTGGGTAACCAGCAAGTACTGGTCTGGGGGACCTGATCGCGACAGCTTGGAACCTCAAGCTTCCGCTGTTCTTCCCCCCAGTCTCAGACCCCGAAACTCTGCAAGATGCATTCCGGTGATGGTGGGACAACTTTGACGCCTGCGTCTTCCCTCCCTTTTGTCTGTGGACAATGGGTCTCAACAAGACCAGGTTGTCTGTCAACCTTTCAATGGGAGAGCTCCACTGGGACTATGCGCAGAACGGTTTCTGGACCCTCTGCTTCCCCTGACGGAACTCCCGGGAGAGCTTCTCCCATGGCGCAGACTACTCAAGCAACCACACTGCGACATCTCTCCCGAACCGGGGCGTCCCTTCGGCTTCATGCCTGGAGACACTACGCCTCCTCCTCAAGAAGAGACAACCCGCTACAGTCGCGGTACGGAGGTCGCGTCATCTGCGATAGTCATCCACAGGGGTCTCCCAGGCAAAGTGAAGAGTCTAAGGTGGTTGGTGCCGTGGGAGATATACCTCTTCCCTTGAGGCCTCTTCTCCAGCAATAACGGTCTTATTGCCTTTCGGCAGGAGGAAACTCTTTTCCGCTCTCGGCACTGAAGCCTGTCGCTCAGCCTTTCCCTGACCTTCAGGCTTAAAGGAATAACTTTTTCCTGCCCGCTGGATCTATCCTCGCTCATGCGAAGCTACGATCGTCCCTGCCCCAGTCGGAGGAAGACCTCCAACTTGGAGCATGGCTCGGACTTTTAGTCCTTTAAGAGATCTTCTCAAGACCCTTTACGACAGGCCTCGGATTGTATTCCGCCTTGGGTCTCCTGCTCACTCTGGCCACGGCCAGTGTGTAAGCAATCTTCTTGGTCTCTTACGACTCCCGCCTTCTAAGGAAGAGGGGAAGGCAACATTCAGGCTCTCTCCTGAGTTGTTGGCTAGACTCAGAATCAGGGGGTCCCGGCCCTTCGGTCCGATTCATTCAAGAGTTCGAGTCTCCATTCTGTATCTGATGTCCCAAGACCTTCTCTTTCTTGCCAGTAAAGGAATCGAGAGGTTAGCGCTGGGAACAGCTGCAGTTTGTCCTCAGTTGCAGCCGATTTGGGAGCACAAGGAGGACATGGGGGAGAGTCACCAGTATACCTCTTCAGCCCGGACTCAAGGACATTCATCTCGGCCTGTCTCCAGACCCTCCCCCGTCACGTCGCCCTACAGCACGATGTTGGATACATCGCAACGTCCCTCGCCTTCGAGTAATACTACTCTGTGACGCAGGTGCTACAAGCTGGAGTCTGGAAGCGTCTAATGACCTTCGCAGCCCGCTTCCTGCAGGGCGTGACCCACAGGAGTCTTGATACGTTTTCTATCGCTCTGTGGTGGCTACACAACAGCTGGTCTAACCTCAGGCTCCTTTTTGGACAGGTAGCAGAAGGTTGAGGGCATTGTTATCAGGTTTTAGTCTGCATGAACGAAAGAAGTATGTCTGGCCCTTTCTTCTTTCTTCATCATCCCCTCTACGGGGAAGCAGTATCCTGGTCTCTGCATAGCTGACCTCGAACCTCTGCAGGTAAACCATGCTTCCTTGTGTTCCGAGTATTGAGTCAATACTGTCGCGTCCCCCATACCCTGACGAGGTGGTATTGGGAACGTCCTAACCCAGAGTTCCTTCGGGAACTCCAGGTCAAATGCCTAGGACGGGTCACACTTCTTCCTTCACACACAAGCTTACGTAGGCCACATGGTTCCTTGCGAAGCAAGGAACTTGTGAGGTGCAGGGACTCCTTTTATCGAGTGCTACTCACTCGGATTCTGAGTCCCCGGGTAAAGCCAAAGCCAGTATGGCTGGGGACTTTCCACCCTACCTAAGGGGTAAGTCACCCTGTGTAAATAGCGTGGTTTGTATTTCGGTTACGGAACAAATGACAAATTCGAAGATAATTTGTATTTTTCCTAACCATACAAACCTTAGCTATTTACACACATTTGCCCGCCAGCCCTGTCCCCCAAGACAAGTCCTACCTCTAAGTGAAAGTGAGCCTTCATCTGTGTGTGAGGGAGGGAAGGGGTAGCTAGCTACACTCCCCTACTCCCCGCTAACTAGCGCAGGGGTAATACACCCTCGTTAAATTCTAATGGCTCGCCATTTCAGCTGCGCTAAAAGGTAAACCCTGTGTAAATAGCTAAGGTTTGTATGGTTAGGAAAAATACAAATTATCTTCGAATTTGTCATACTGTACTCTCGGCGACGAGTTGGGATCTTGTAAGCTTTTCGTATCCTGAAAATTTTTTCGTATACTGGGGCTTGAAAATCTTTGTATCGCTTTTCGTATCCTGAATTTTTCGTAAGGAGAAACTTTCGTATCAAGAGGTATCACTGTATAAGAATGGCTAGCGTTCCTGATGCCTCGGTAGAACTAATTCAAAACTCGCGGCCAACGCAGGTATGTCAGGTGTACACTAGTGCCCTGGTGGACTACAGGTAGAACCACCCCCACTTCATCAGATTTTTCCTGCCGGTCGTGCTGGTCGGAACGTTGAAAATTCACTCGCTTATTTACATTCAATTGGACGGTTTATTTGGTGATTTACTCTGTCTTTTTGTTTTGGCTTTCGCTTTGGAGTTTTTCCTTTTCAAATATTCTTGAAATCTTTATTATTGTGAGGTTATTTAGTTATTTTGACCTTTTGTTTAATTTTCTCTGTCACTTTTCAATATGGCCTACCCCTCCCCTTTATATAGGAAGTGTAGTAAAAGTTGTCAGACTCAACTTCCTAAAGGTTCTGTGGATCCGCACACGATTTGTGTTAAATGTAGAGGAAAATCGTGTGCTTATGGGGATCGGTGTGAAGAATGTTCTTCGTTAACGGAAAGTCAGTGGGTAGCTTACGAGCGTTATACTCAGAAATTAGAGAAAGATAGAATTAGGTAAGAAAGGATTAGACGTAGTTCTTCTCGTTCTGTGGATTTATCTAGGTCTGACGTAATTAATCCTTTTACCTCCCCCATAGTGGTAGATCAAGAGCCGAAAGAGCCTACGACGAGGGATATGTTATCCGCAATTCAAGCTCTCGGTGTGAGGGTTGAATCTTTAGCAGTGGTAGACCCGTTGTCGCACAGGTGGCCTGTTGTCTCTGGGACTGTTGTGATATCGCACAGGCGGTCTCCCAAGTCCACTGTTCAGCGGAAGGTTGGAGTAGATTTGTTTCGGCAGAGCGCTGTTTCTCAACAAATATCAAAGAAGTATTCAGCCGATATTCAAGTCAAGCGTGTTAATGTTCGCCAAGTGGCGGAGCGAGCCGCGAAGCGGCATGATGGAAGCAGGCGCAACGCGCAAACGGAGCCGAAGCGGCAGCGCGGCGAGCCTCAGGAGTTAATTGATGAAGGCCAACAGCGCCAGGCAGGCTCTAAGCGCCAGCGCGACGACCTACAACAATCGAGCCATGAATGGACAGAGCTCCAGCGCGTGAGCGCGCCACGCCAGGACTCCTCGGAGCGGTAGCGTGATTATCGCGTGAATGTGGCGCGGCAGGAGGCGGCAGAGCGGCGCCAGCCAGACTCGCCCCATTATAGAATCAATAGTGACAGTAAACGCAAGTCGAGTGACTGTCAGTTCGAAACTAATATGGAACAACGCAAGCGCGCCCATGTCGACACTGTTGAGCCCGCACAGGAGGTTCAACGTTTAGGACAAAACGTAGCCGCAACCTCTGTATTAGAAGATCAGGATGAGGCTCTCTCTCATGAGGAACAGTTTGAGGATATCTCGGAAGATGAGGAGGAGAAACCACCTCAACATTCGGTGGATTTCAAAAAGTTAATGTTAGTCTTCTCTGAGTTATTTCCAGACAATTTTGCACCGGTTACTCCTCGATCTCCCCCTTCTGAGTTTACCTTGGGTAGGACAGTGAAGACTTCTTTTTATACTAGAATGGTGCTTTCCCGCTCTTCTAAGAGAGCATTAAAATTAATGGGAACATGGATGGAAACAAGAAAAGCTATGGGCAAGACATGCTTCGCTTTTCCACCAGCTAAGTTAGCCTCTAAATCGAACGTTTGGTATGAGACGGGAGAGGTCTTAGGTTTGGGAGCTCCGGCGTCTGCGCAGGGAGACTTCTCAAACCTGGTGGATGCTCCTCGTCGCATGGCCATGAGGAGGACTAAAGTGTTGTGGTCTATGTCGGAATTTGATCACCTCTTGAAAGGATTGTTTAGAGCATTTGAGGTATTTAATTTACTGGACTGGTCACTGGGAGCCTTAAGCAGAAGAGTGACTGAGATGAAGGACACGGACACAAGTAGTTTTATCCAGCTTATGTCATGTATGGACAGAGCAGTCAGGGATGGTTCTAATGAGCTTGCTGCTTTGTTTACTGCGGGAGTTATAAAGAAAAGAGCTACTTTATGTTCTTTCCTCTCTGCGGGTGTCACTCCATGTCAGAGATCGGAGTTGCTTTTTGCGCCCATGTCTTCAGCTCTATTTCCGCAGGATTTAGCTAAGGAAGTGGCTGCAAACTTCACTCAGAAGGCTACTCAGGATTTGGTTACTAAAACAGCCAGTAAGGTTTTGCCTACGTCCTTCTCTTCTCGTAGAACTAAAGAAGGGACGTCGTATTCTCATTCTGCTCAGCCCTTTCGAGGTAAAAGTACAGGGAGAAGTACTTTCAAGCCAAAGGCAAGGAAGCAAAGGAAAAGAGGAGCCAAGTCCAGCCGGGGCAGGGTCTGATGGCTCTCTCCTTCAAACAGTAGGAGCCAGGCTGAACAACTTCTGGCAGGCCTGGGAGAAAAAGGGAGCGGATCCTTGGTCGGTACGTCTTCTAAAGGAAGGATACAAAATACCGTTTGTATTAAAGCCTCCTTTAGTCACAGATCCGGTGGATCTCTCGCCCACGTACAGGAGAGGACCGAAGAGGCAAGCCATGCATCTACAAGTGTCGCTTCTACTCGAGAAGAGGGCGATAGAAAGGGTGCAGGATTTGGAGTCTCCAGGGTTTTACAACCGCTTGTTCCTAGTTCCCAAGAGTTCAGGGGAATGGAGACCGGTTCTGGATGTGAGCGGCCTCAACCGCTACGTCCAGAACTCGAAATTTACTATGGAGACTCAGAAGACTGTGCTGGCAGCGGTGAGAAAAGGCGACTGGATGGTATCATTGGACCTCCAGGACACTTATTTTCATGTTCCAATACATCCAAGCTGCAGACGTTATCTGAGGTTCGTGTACAAGGAAAAGGCCTTCCAGTTTCGAGCTTTATGTTTTGGCCTCTGCACAACTCCTCTGATTTTTACAAAACTAATGATGAATGTGGCGAGCATGCTGCACTCGAGGGGCATCAGAGCCTCCCTGTACTTGGACGATTGGTTGATAAGAACTCCCTCGGTCGAGCGCTGTTTGAAGGACCTTCAGTTGACCCTGGATTTGACAAAAGAATTGGGACTTCTAGTGAGTTTAAAGAAGTCACAGTTGACTTCAACCCAGAAGATCCTTTATTTGGGGATGGAGATTCGGAGTCAGGATTTTCAGGCTTTTCCGTCGCCTGCAAGAGTTCAGTCAGCCCTTCTAAGGCTGGAGGCATTTATGGAGAAAAGAGTCACTACGGTAAGGGAATGGATGAGTCTTCTGGGAACCCTCTCGTCCCTAGAAGTTTGTATCTCAGGGAAGATTGCATCTGCGCCCTCTTCAATTCCACCTCAATGCTCATTGGAAAAGGGGACACAGTTTCGACAAGGAGAGCATTCCCGTTACGAATACGATCAAATCACATCTTCAGTGGTGGAACAATGCTCACAAACTCAACGAGGGCCTCTCGTTGGAGCAGAGGAACCCAGACCTCGTGTTGTTTTCAGACGCCTCAAATTCGGGGTGGGGAGCAACATTGGGAAGAAGAGAGATCTCAGGGTGTTGGACAAAAGATCAGAAGGCTCTTCATATCAATCAGAAGGAGCTATTAGCGGTACACTTAGCCCTAAAAGGATTCGAGGGGCTGGTCCTGGACAAGGTGGTACAGGTCAATTCGGACAGCACCACGGCCCATGCGTACATAGCGAAGCAGGGGGGCTCCCACTCGAAGCTGCTGTACAAATTAGCGAAATCTCTGCTCCTTTGGGCATAGGAAAGGAGGATTCTTTTATTGACTCGATTCATTCAAGGAGCCAAGAATGTGAGGGCGGACAGGCTCAGCAGGAGAGGCCAAGTTCTGTCCACGGAATGGATGCTGCATCTGGAGGTTTGCAAGAAGCTGTGGCGATTATGGGGTCGCCCCCTCATAGATCTCTTTGCAACCTCAAAAACAAAAAGGTTGGGAATGTATTGCTCTCCGGTACCAGATCTCGAGGCAGCTCACATAGACGCGTTTCTGCTGGATTGGACACACATGGATGTTTACACGTTTCCACCCTTCAAGATCCTATACAAGGTAGTGCAAAAGTTTGTGTCCCACAAGGGGACCAGGATGACTCTAATCGCTCCCATTTGGCAAGAAATCACCAAAACCTCCGAGCTCTACGTCTGACTGCCTTCAGACTATCGAAAGACTCACAAGATTTAGAGGCTTTTCGAAGGAGGCAGCCAAGGCTATTGCAAGAGCAAGGAGAACCTCTACCATTAGAGTATATCAGTCCAAGTGGTAGGTTTTCAGAGAATGGTGTAGAGCTAACTCGGTTTCTTCATCCAATACCTCTATAGCACAGATTGCCGACTTCCTTTTAGATCTGAGGAATAAGCGTAACTTCTCGGTCCCAACGATTAAAGGATACAGAAGTATGCTGGCAACAGTTTTCAGACATAGGAATCTGGATCTCTCCAACAATAAAGATTTACAAGATCTACTTAGGTCTTTCGAAACATCTAAGATATGTCATCAAGTATCACCAGCTTGGAACTTGGATGTGGTACTTAGATTTCTTACGAGTGGCAGGTTCGAGCCTCTGCACTCGGCTACTTTTAAAGATATGACTCTGAAGGCCCTGTTCTTGGTGAGCTTGGCAACGGCTAAGAGAGTAAGTGAGCTCCATGTTTTCAGCAAGAACATTGGATTTAGAAATGGAAAAACAATATGTTCTTTGCAGTAGGGTTTTCTGGCCAAGAATGAACTTCCTTCTCGGCCATGGCCAAAATCTTTTGAAATTTCTAATCTTTATGACTTAGTGGGGGATGAGTTAGACAAAGTGCTCTGTCCCGTTAGAGCTTCAAGGATATATTTAGAAAGAACAAAGAGCTTGAGAGGCAACTCGGAGGCGCTCTGGTGTGCTGTCAAGAAGCCCTCGCAGCCTATGTCGAAAAATGCGCTTTCCTTTTTTATAAGGCTTTTAATTAGAGAAGCTCATTCACAGTGTAATGAGGCAGATCTTAGACTGCTCAAGGTGAAGGCTCACGAAGTAAGAGCAGTGGCTACTTCAGTGGCTTTTAAACAGAATCGTTCTCTGCAAAGCATAATGGATGCGACTTTTTGGAGAAGTAAATCTGTATTCGCATCTCATTATTTAAAACATGTGCAGACTCTTTATGAGGACTGCTATACTTTGGGTCCATTCATTGCTGCGAATGCGATAGTAAGTGAAGGATCTACCACTACGTTCCCCTAATCCCTAGTACCCTTTTTCTTTCTCTTGGAACTTTGTTGTCTTTAAGGTTGTATGTGTAGACTGGTCGACAGTCTTCCGCAATCTATTGATTTGGTCAGGTGGTCATGTTGTTCCTTGAGAGCGCCCGGAACAAGGGTATTAGTTGAGGTCCTGTCATGTTAGAGGTTATGGTACCGTTTGACAGCTCCTAGAGATCTTCAGCCCCCTGGGTGGACCGCTGGATCTTTTAAGGATAACAGACAGAATAAGGCAGAGAACCATTGTAGTCTGTTTCCTTATCAGGTACGGACCGCTTATTTTAGTTATATATGTAACTATTAAGTGAATTTTCAATCAAATTGCTGTCTCAGACCCACCACCAAGGGTGTCAATCAGCCATTCTTATATAACCAGCGGGTAAGTTTTATGTTTAAAAATGATATTTTCATAATAAAATAAATTTTTGAACATACTTACCCGCTGGTTATATAAGTTATAATCCCACCCTCTTCCCCTCTAGAGACCTAGAGGCAAGAAAAATCTGATGAAGTGGGGGTAGTTCTACCTGTAGTCCACCAGGGCACTAGTGTACTCCTGACATACCTGCATTAGCTGCGAGTTTTGAATTAGTTCTATCGAGGCGTCAGGAACGCTAGCCATTCTTATATAACCAGCGGGTAAGTATGTTCAAAAATTTATTTTATTATGAAAATATCATTTCCTCCTTGCTGGAACTTTCCTTACTCATACGAAGCTACGAGCTTACCTGCCCTCAGTCGGAAGTGAGACCTCCTCCATGGAACGTGGTTTGGGTCCTCAGGGCTCTGAAGAGACCCCGTTCGAACCATTACGCCAGGCCTCTGACCAACACCTGACTTGGAAGACGGTATTCCTGCTCGCTCTGGCTTTGGCCAAGCGGGTCAGTGAACTTCATGGTCTCTCATACGACATCGCCCATTCAAGGGGATGGGGGGAGGTAACGTTCAGGTTCGTCCCTGAGTTTGTTGCCAAGACTCAGAACCCTGGAGTGCCGGACCTACGGTTCGACTCCTTCAGGGTTACGAGTCTCCGTTCTGTAACAGATGACCCAGATCATCTGCTACTTTGCCCAGTAAGAAGTCTGAGGCATTATCTGAAGAAACAGCTGCAGTCCGTCCCCGCGTGCAAGCTCTGTTTGTGAGCACGGGAAGGACAAAGAGGAGGGTCACCAAGAATACCATCTCAGCCTGGATTCGACGGACCATTCATCATGCCTTGAATCCAGACCCTCCTCCGTCACGTCACCCTAGGGCACATGATGTCGGGCATCGCTACGTCCCTGGCCTTCAAGAAAAACTATTCAGTGACGCAGGTGTTACAAGCTAGGGTCTGGAAGCGTCAAACGACCTTCACAACCCACTACCTGCAGGACGTGACCCACAGGAGCCTCGATACTTTTTCTATCGGCCCTGTGGTGGCTGCACAACAGCTGGTCTAACCTCAGGCTCCTTAATGGACAAGTAGCAGAAGGTTGAGGGCACTGTTACCCGGTTTTAGTTTGCGTGAATGAAAAAGTATGTCTGGCCCTTACTTCTTTCTTCATCCTCCCCTCTCTTGGGGAATGCAGCATCCTGGGTCTGCATAGCTGACCTCAAACCTCTGCAGGTAAACCATGTTTCCTTGTGTTTCTAGTATTAAGAATAATACTGTCGCGTCCCCCATACCTTGACGGGGTGGTATTGGGACGTCCTAGCCTAGAATTCCATCTAAAGGACTTCAGGTCAACTTCCTAGGACGAGTCACACTTCATTTCTCCACACACAACTTATGTAGGCCGCACGTTTCTTGCGTAGTAAGAAACTTGCGAGGTGCAGGGATTCTTTTTCTCGAGTGCTGCTCACTCGGATTCTGAGTCCCCGGGCAAAGCCAAAGCCAGTAAGGCTGGGGACTTTCCACCCTGCCTAAGGTTAAGTCACCCTATGTAAATAGCGTGGTTTGTATTTCAGTTACGGAACAAATGACAAATTCGGAGATAATTTGTATTTTTAAATATTTAACTTAGCCGATGAATATATAATAGCTGACGTCTCCGGCGGCTCGACAGAAAAACACAAAAACTCGCGAGCGATCGCTATGAAGGTTGCGGGTGTGCCCACCAGCGCCAACTATCGGCCAGATACCGCATATACATGTAAACAGCTCCAATTCTTCTCTGTCGGTCTGATCGACAAGGTGTTCCATTACTCGCTGTTAACCTGGAGTTTTTCAACAGTCTTGGTGAAGTACTTCCTTTTGGTTTGAGCTTTCGCAGTGCAGGTGTTGAATCTTACACTTAAACTCTTGAACTCTTTTTTGGATAGATTTAATTGTTGATGACTTTGGATTGTTTTTTGGACTTTCTTTGACTTTTCAAAATGGCTGACCCTTCTCCAATTCCTAGATTTCGTAAATGTAATGCTAGGGATTGCAATAAGCGTCTTCCAAAGGCCTCTCTCGACCCACATACTGTGTGTTCTAATTGTCGGGGTAAAACCTGTCAATTAGGAGATCGGTGTGAGGAGTGCATGGGCCTTTCGGAATTCGATTGGCTTGAGTTTGACAAGTATTCTCGTAAGCTAGAGAGAGATAGGGTGAGGAGAAGTTCCTCTAGATCGTTAGAATTTTCCTCCTCCCATGCCCCTGAACCTAATCCTTCCCCTGTAGTAGTTGTGCCTGAACCCTCTACTAGCACTCAGGAACCATCAATGCGGGATATGTTACGTGCCATTCATGCTTTGGGCGAGAGAGTTGAGTCATTAGCTACGGACCATAATCAACTCATGGCGGACGTAAAAGAGTTAAAGTGTCAGAGTGTCACATTAGAAAATCGTGGGAAAGTGATTAGTGCGCAAAGTGTTATCAGTGTTGCGACCGAGGGTTCGTCTGTTCGTGCCTGTCGTTCGCCTAGTCCGAGACCTCTTGCAAGCTCCCAAGCCCCAGGGAGAAGTAATGTCGTAGGACTTATGGGTTCGAGAGGCTTTAACCAACGAACAGACGTTCCCTCTATGGTTTCAGGCGTGTCTCGTCAAGACCGCCCCTACCATAAGACGAGCGAGACGGTTTTCTCATCGTCATCCGAAGGCTTTTTGCGTAAGAAACCGTGGAGCAAGGTTTCGAGACCCTTAAAGCGAAAGTCAGTCCCTTCAGGACAGGTCCAGCGTCCTGGTTGTAGCCATTGGGACAGCTCTGACCCTGTGCAGTCATCGGAAGACTGCTCGCCGCATAAACAGAAGCGTAACACAGGCTCCGAGAGTCTTAGTGTAGGCAATGTTTTGCAGTCACAGACGTTACCCTCGTCTCTTACCGCACCCATTCCCGTTGATCCTAAATGGGTTGTACTGCAAGACATGCAGAATAAGGTTGCCTCTCTTATGGAGGACTATTCTGCTGAAAAGGTTCACGATGATCCTCGCCGCTTAGCTGATCGAGATCCTGGCCGTCAGCCGCCCAAACGAGCCTTTGCTCGTCCTGTTGACGTTGGCGTTACAAAGTCACGTCAGTCACGTTTTGTAGAGCCTCACTCGATGCAGTCCCGTGTTGACTTTCAGCCGCATGTGGACGTTCAGCCGCTGCCGAATGCTCTTGTTGACGTTCAGGACGTTCGCCAACCAGCGAAGTTGACTTGTTTTGACGTTGAGCGTCAAGCACTGCAGTCAAGAGTTGTTTTGACTGCTCAGTCTAGGCAGTCAAGGCAGTCTCGAGTTGACGTCGAGCGTCCTCCCGCTCCTGTTGTTGTTGACAGTCAGGCTGTTAAGCAGTTACATGACGTAGCGTCCTGGACTGCTACTGATGCTCCGGTGCGTGTGGACTCTGCTTGTCAAGCATTGCCACCAAGGCAGGTCTCGCCCTTGCTTGTAACTCAGCAGTTATCGGACGAAGCTCCTTCAGATGAGGACGTTGCTGATCCTCATCCTGATGATAATCCTTCAGATGTAGATGAACCTAAGGCGGTTCCTCCTTCGATGGACTTTAAGAAGATCATGATGATTTTCAAGGATCTTTTTCCAGATCACTTTGTTGCTGTTGCTCCTCGTTCGCCTCCGTCTGAGTTTGCTCTAGGCTTACCTGCTACCAAGCCAGCCTTTACTAAGCTAGTGCTTTCTCGCTCTTCCAAGAGGGCTTTACGTCTTCTAGGCGACTGGTTGGATACCAGGAGGAGTTTGGGGAAGACGGCCTTTGCCTTCCCTCCTTCTAAGCTTGCTTCTAGATCGAGCGTCTGGTATGACACGGGAGAAGTTCTCGGCTTGGGAGTCCCAGCCTCTGCCCAGGGTGACTTCTCAAGCCTCGTAGACTCTCCCCGTCGGCTGGCCATGAGACGCTCGAAGATTTGTTGGTCCTCCTCGGACCTTGACCATCTGCTTAAAGGCGTATACAGTGAACCCTCGTTTATCGCGGTAGATAGGTTCCAGACGTGGGCGCGATAGGTGAAAATCCGCGAAGTAGTGACAGCATATTTACCTATTTATTTAACATGTATATTCGGACTTTTAAAACCTTCCCTTGTACGTAGTACTGTTAACAAACCACCCTTTAATGTACAGAACACTTAATGCATGTACTACAGCACCCTAAACTAAAACAGGCACAAATATTAAAGGCGATTTTATATCATGTGTTTCCTAAACACCTAAAAAGCACGATAAAAAATGGCAACCAATGTTTTGTTTACGTTCATCTCTGATCATAATGAAGAAACAAACTCATTTAGTGTACACATATATGTACGTATAGGTTAGTTTTTGCATCGATTATATTGATTATACAGTACTGTATGTTGATTTTTTTATTACCAATGTTTTAGTTTACGTATTTTTCTTAGGACTTCCAAATGAAATCTTTTTCTTTATGACGCCGCCTGAAACGACGGCGTGTACGCTCAGTAAACAACCACGCTCAGAACAAACAAGGCATTTAACGCGCATGATGATAGTGATAAATAATGATACAGTACATACAGTATTTACAGTAAAAGCATTTACAAAATATGTTACCTTACAAATATAAATTACAGTATACAGTACTTGTACGTAGCAAAGCAGGAAAACAATTTACGAGAGAGAGAGAGAGAGAGAGAGAGAGAGAGAGAGAGAGAGAGAGAGAGAGAGAGATTGTTTTACGTACGTAAATGTAAATTTTAAACAAAAAAAATATGATAGGTTACAACATGTAGACTTTTAAAACCTTCCCTTTAACTTAATGCATACAGTACGTACATTACTAAACTATAAAACTGGTTAAAGTAAAAAATAAAGATTGTTACTGTACTCACCACGAAAGAAGTTCAAGAAAAACTTGAATGACGATGGCGATGAATTTGCTGCACAGTAGAAATGATGATGATGAAGCTGATGATGTGTTCTACTGTGCAGTCAATGATAGTATTTTACGTCTCTTCAGACGGAGGTGTCTTTTCCTGGGACACCTCTTCAACTTCTTCAATTTCTTCCGAAGGCGTACTAGCAGCAGGAACTGGCTCTTTTTTGCGAGGCTGAAAAAACATTGTGATCGGAAGTTGTTGCCGCTGCTTCTTTTTTCGATCCAAGAGCATCCTGTAGGGAGTCGTGATGTCATCAACCTTGTTGCAGAATTGCATCGAGCGAACCATATCCTCGTCCCACTCTTGTAACATTTCTTTCGCCTCCTTCATATGGTTGCAGAACTTGGCAAGCCGTTCTAATGTTAAGCCCGTTTCTTCGACATTTTCTTGGGTCTCTTCCTGGGTACCCTCACTCTCTTCCTCACTTGCCGATTTCGTCAGGTCTTCGAGGTCTGCGTCAGTTAGGGGCTGGGAATGGCAGTCCAACAACTCGTCGACGTCTTCAGTCGTCATGTCGCCAAACCCGTCACCCCCAATTATGGCAGCCAACTGCACAGATTTCCGTATTGCAGAGTGTTGGATTTCCGACGGAGTAAATCCCTTGTCGTCGTAAACAATATCGGGCCACAGCTTCTTCCAGCTCGCATTTACGGTTGCAGGTTTCATCTCTTGAAGTGCCTTTTGAATATTCTGCAGGCACGTGGCTATGGTGTACTGCCGCCAGTACGCCTTCAAGTTGAAGTCTTCATCCTCGTCATCTTGGGCAGCATCCACACACGCAACGAGGTCCGCCAAGGTATTCTTCGTGTAGAGGGCCTTGAACGCCCTGATAACCCCCTGGTCCATTGGTTGAATTAATGACATGGTGTTGGGTGGCAGGAACTCAACCTGAACGCCCTCACGCGACAGGTCAGTTGCGTGTCCACCAGCGTTATCCATAAGGAGAAGGATCTTGAATGGCAAGCCCTTCTCTAAGAGATATTCATGGACTTGCGGGATGAAACACTGGTGGAACCAGTTGGAGGTCAGCATCTTCGTAATCCATGCTTTTTGATTATGCATCCAGTACACGGGAAGGAGATTCTTATTTTTATTTTTCAAAGCGCGAGGATTTTTCGACTTATAAATAAGCCCCGGCTTTAACAAAAATCCAGCAGCATTGCCACACATCACGAGGGTAACGCGATCCTTGAATGCCCTAAAGCCAGAGGCTTTGGCTTCCTCTTTGAACAGGAAAGTTCGCGACGGCATTCTCTTCCAAAACAAGCCGGTTTCATCCATATTAAAGACTTGTTCCGGCTTGTATCCACCTTCAGCGATAATGTTCTTGAAAGTCTGGTTCACGTAAGTTTCAGCAGCGGCAGTGTCAGCGGAAGCAGACTCCCCATGCAGGGAAACGCTTTTCAGGGCGAAGCGTTTCTGAAACTTCGCGAACCATCCTTTGCTTGCGGAAAAACGTTTCTGAGGCTGGGAATCAGTGGATGTCCCTGGTTGAGGATCATCTGCATCATCATCATCTTCAGCATGGTTGCCGTCGTCCTCTTTAGGTTCCTTTGCAGCAAAATTCTCATATAAGCTCAAAGCCTTTGTTTGGATGGTGTTCGTATCCAACGCTATGTTCTTCTTCCGGCAGTCGGCAATCCACACAGCTAAAGCACCTTCCATGCGTACGATCGTTTTATTACGCGTTGTAACGACTCGCTTCGCTGATCTGCTAAAGGTGATTGCAGCAGTCTTTCTAATGTTCGCCTCGTCCTTCTTGATGTAGCGAACGGTGGATTCGTTGATGCCAAAATGGCGGCCGGCGGCCGCGTAACTTCTACCATCTTTTAACATGTCGAGAAGCGTAACCTTCTCAGCTATCGTCATCATTCTTCGGTGGCGTTTAGGCTCACTACCAGCCTTACTAGAAGCAGAACGCTTGGGAGGCATTGTAACAGAAAGTTCAACAAAAAGTTCAACTTAAAACAGTCGCACACAGCACAGATTAAACTTCACAAACTTAAGAACGTCTACTCAGCAATACGCGGAAAGAGAAAGTGAACGATGCAGCCCCGCGAGAACTTTGATGCTGCGGGTAGAAGATGCGGGCAAAACACCAATCACAGGCTAGATAACAAAACTTGAGTTTTGATTCGTCATCTATCAGCGCTTGAACCAATCACAACCCGTCTTAGTACTATGGCGCGTTGGTTACTCATAGAAGATGCCCCCGCGCATACTGAACGTACGTAGATTAAGTACAATACAGTACCGTAATAATAATAAATAATGATAATAATACTGTACAGTAATAATAATAATAATAATGATTAATAATAATAACAATAATAATTTTATTAACAACAACAATAATAATAATAATAACAATAATAATAAAAATTTACGTACTGTACGCTATTTTACGCCTCTCTCTCTCTCTCTCTCTCTCTCTCTCTCTCTCTCTCTCTCTCTCTCTCTCGTACGCTTACAGTATTCGAAATGTGATTTTTGCAACAAAGAATATTATGGGATGCAGTACTGTACTACGTACGTATACATACCAAAGATTCATGGAAAAGAAGCACATCCATTACAGTACACACCATTCTAATATGGTATGACTGCATCTGATTTGCGTTTCATGTTCGATTTAATTTTACTACGTACTGAATTATCGTATGATCACATTCTCTTTTCGTGTTTTATTTCTTTCTGTGCTGAATTATATATCATATGTAATGCAATGAACAATCAGTAAGAGCAGATATTACTAATTACAGTATTAATGGAATTACAGGTAACAAAATATCGTATTTGGTTATCTTCAGATTTCGCGGTATTTTCGAATTTTCCGGAAAATCCGCGATATGTATATATATATGGGTTATGGGAAAACCCCGCGAAGTGGTGAATCCGCGATTGTCGAACCGCGAAGTAGCGAGGGTTCACTGTACAGGGCCTTTGAAGTGTTTAACTTTCTTGACTGGTCATTAGGAGCTTTAAGTAGGAAGATCACGTCTGCCGACCAAGATGTTTCCTTACTTATCATGTCCTGTATGGATAAAGCCATCCGCGATGGCTCCAATGAGCTCGCCTCCACCTTTACGTCGGGAGTCTTAAAGAAGCGAGAAACCCTTTGCTCTTTCCTTTCGGCAGGAGTTACTCCCTGTCAGAGATTGGAACTGCTCTTTGCTCCCTTATCAGCGGCCTTGTTTCCGCAACAGCTGGTTAAGGATATAGCTGCTTCGCTTGTGCAGAAGGACACCCATGACCTGATGGCGTCCTCTGCTCGAAAAGGGGCTCCTTCTTCATCCTTTGCTGTGAGACCCAGGATTGAGACTCCTGCATCTAGATTTATCCCGCCCTTTCGTGGCAGAGCTCCCAGCAGGGGAAGCTCTCGTGCCGAGGGAAAGAGAGGTAAGAAGAGAGGAGCCAAGTCCTCCCGTGGCAGAGTCTGACTGCCCACAGCCTCAGATAGCGGTAGGTGCCAGATTGAAGAGCTTCTGGCAGGCCTGGGAGAAGAGGGGTGCAGACCAAGAGTCTGTTCTGTTGCTCAGAGAGGGGTACAAAATACCGTTTGTACGAAAACCTCCTCTAGTAACAACTCCCATAGACCTCTCTCCCAGGTACCGAGAGGAGTCAAAGAGACAAGCCCTAAATCAAGAAGTGTCTCTGTTGCTAGAGAAGGGAGCGGTGGTGAAAGTCTCGGACCTTCAATCACCGGGGTTTTACAACCGTCTCTTCCTAGTCCCAAAGCATACAGGAGGTTGGAGACCGGTGCTAGACGTCAGTGCGCTCAACGTTTTTGTTACAAAAACAAAATTCACGATGGAGACCACGAAGTCCGTCTTAGCAGCGGTCAGAGAGGGAGACTGGATGGTCTCTCTCAACCTACGAGATGCGTACTTCCACATTCCTATACACCCGGATTCCCAACCGTTTCTGAGGTTTGTTTACAGGAATGTGGTGTACCAGTTTCGAGCCCTGTGCTTTGGCCTCAGTCCTGCTCCTCTCGTGTTTACGAGGCTCATGAGGAATGTGGCAAAATTCCTCCATCTATCGGGAATCCGAGCCTCCCTGTACTTGGACGACTGGCTTCTCAGAGCATCGTCCAGTCATCGCTGTCGGCAGGATCTACATTGGACGTTGGGTCTGGCCAAGGAGTTGGGACTTTTGGTCAACCTAGAAAAGTCCCAACTGATCCCATCCCAGACTATTCTATATTTGGGGATGGAGATTCGCAGTCCAGTTTTTCGGGCTTTTCCGTCTGCCACCCGAATAGAACAAGCCCTGCTCAAAGTCCAACTAATGCTGAAAAGAGAACGTTGTTCAGTCAGGAGTTGGATGAGTCTCGTAGGGACTCTGTCATCCCTGGAGCAGTTTGTCTCGCTAGGGAGACTACACCTTCGGCCTCTCCAGTTTCATCTAGCCTCTCACTGGAACAAGGACAAGACGTTAGAGACGGTATCAATCCCAGTCTCCGAACCAGTAAAGGCATGCCTGAAATGGTGGGACAGCAATATCAGTCTGAAAGAGGGACTATACCTAGCAGTCAAGAACCCAAACCACGTGTTGTTCTCAGACGCGTCGGATTTGGGTTGGGGTGCGACCCTGGACGGTCGGGAATGCTCGGGTCTGTGGACCTCAAGTCAGAAGAGCATGCACATCAACGGCAAGGAGCTATTAGCAGTCCACTTGGCCTTGATGAAATTCGAAAGCTTTCTTCGAAACAAAGTGGTAGAGATCAACTCAGACAACACCACAGCTTTGGCGTACATCTCCAAGCAAGGAGGCACACACTCCCTCACGCTGTACGAGATCGCAAGGGACCTTCTCATATGGTCAAGAAATCGAGGCATCTCCCTGTTGACAAGATTCATCCAGGGGGACTTGAACGTCTTGGCAGACTGTCTCAGTCGGAGGGGTCAGGTGATACCCACGGAATGGACCCTCCACAAGGACGTGTGCAAGAGTCTTTGGGCGACTTGGGGTCAACCCACCATAGACCTCTTTGCCACCTCGTTGACCAAAAGGTTACCAATCTATTGCTCACCAGTCCCAGATCCAGAGGCGATCCACATAGACGCGTTTCTACTGGATTGGTCTCATCTGGACTTATATGCATTCCCACCATTCAAGATAGTCAACAAGGTACTGCAGAAGTTCGCCTCTCACGAAGGGACAAGGTTGACGTTGGTTGCTCCCCTCTGGCCCGCGAGAGAGTGGTTCACCGAGGTACTTCAATGGCTGGTAGACATTCCAAGAAGTCTTCCTCTAAGGGTAGATCTCTTACGTCAGCCCCACGTAAAGAATGTTCATCAAAGCCTCCCCGCGCTTCGTCTGACTGCCTTCAGACTATCGAGAGACTCTCAAGAGCTCGAGGCTTTTCGAAGGAGGCAGCCAGTGCGATTGCGAGAGCTAGGAGAGCTTCTACCATCAGAGTATACCAGTCAAAGTGGGAAGTCTTTCGAGACTGGTGCAAGTCAGCATCTTTGTCCTCTTCCAGTACCTCTGTAGCCCAAATCGCAGATTTTCTTTTACATCTGAGAAATGTTCGCTCCCTCTCAGCTCCCATGATTAAGGGCTACAGGAGCATGTTGGCTTCGGTCTTTTGTCATAGAGGCTTAGATCTTTCCAACAATAAAGATCTCCAAGATCTCCTTAAGTCTTTCGAGACCTCTAAGGAACGTCGTTTGGCAACTCCTGGATGGAACTTAGACGTGGTCCTAAGGTTCCTCATGTCAGACAGGTTTGAGCCATTACATTCAGCCTCCCTGAAGGATCTCACCCTCAAGACGCTTTTCCTAGTGTGCTTGGCTTCGGCTAAAAGGGTCAGTGAAATTCATGCCTTCAGTAAGAACATCGGCTTTTCTACAGAAAAAGCCACATGTTCACTTCAACTTGGTTTCCTGGCCAAAAATGAACTGCCTTCTCGTCCTTGGCCTAAGTCCTTTGATATACCTTGCCTGTCAGAGATCGTAGGCAACGAACTTGAAAGAGTGCTGTGTCCAGTTAGAGCTCTTAAGTTCTACTTAGCTCGTACTAAGTCCTTACGAGGTGGATCTGAGGCATTATGGTGCTCAGTTAAGAAACCATCATTGCCTTTGTCAAAGAATGCTTTGTCATATTTTATCAGATTTTTAATACGAGAGGCTCATTCTCACTTGAATGAAAAAGACCGATGCTTGCTTAAGGTTAAGACGCACGAAGTAAGAGCTATAGCAACTTCCGCGGCCTTTAAGCAAAATAGATCTCTGCAAAGTATTATGGACGCGACCTTTTGGAGAAGCAAGTCGGTATTCGCGTCATTTTACTTAAAAGATGTCCAGACTCTTTACGAGGACTGCTACACACTGGGTCCATTCGTTGCAGCGAGTGCAGTAGTGGGTGAGGGTTCTACCACTACATTCCCTTAATTCCAATATCCTTTTAATCTGTCTCTTGAAATGTTTTTAATCTTGTTTTTGGGTTGTACGGAAGGCTAAGAAGCCTTTCGCATCCTGGTTGATTTGGCGGGTGGTCAAATGTCATTTCTTAAGAGCGCCTAGATTAGGGGTTTGATGAGGTCCTGTTGTATGGGTTGCAGCCCTTGATACTTCAGCTCCTGGGAGTCTTTCAGCATCCTAAGAGGATCGCTGGGCTTCGTGTGGAAGACAGACTAACAAGGCAGAGTAATCGTTTAAGTCAGCTTCCTTACCAGGTACCTATATATATTTGGGTTTTGTTATGATATAACTGTCAAAAACTCTAAGCATATACGCTGTAAACTTTATTAATTCTGGTCTCTACCCACCACCATGGGTGTGAATCAGCTATTATATATTCACCGGCTAAGTTAAATATTTAAAAATGATATTTTAATTATAGAATAAATTTTTTAATATACTTACCCGGTGAATATATAAATTAAAGGCCCCGCCTTCCACCCCGATAGAGACCCAGCGGGATGAGAAGAATTGGAGCTGTTTACATGTATATGCGGTATCTGGCCGATAGTTGGCGCTGGTGGGCACACCCGCAACCTTCATAGCGATCGCTCGCGAGTTTTTGTGTTTTTCTGTCGAGCCGCCGGAGACGTCAGCTATTATATATTCACCGGGTAAGTATATTCAAAAATTTATTTTATAATTAAAATATCATTTTTCCTAACCATACAAACCTTAGCTATTTACTGTACACATATTTGCCCGCCAGCCCTGTCCCCCAAGACAAGTCCTACCTCTAAGTGAAGTGAGGCAGCTCACCAGTGTGTGGGGGTGGTGGGGTAACTAGCTACCCCTCCCCTACCCCCGTGCTAACTAGCGCGGGGGTAGTTTAACCCTCGTTAAAATCTAATGGCTCGTCATTTCAGCTACGCCGAAAGTAAACCCTATGTAAATAGCTAAGGTTTGTATGGTTAGGAAAAATACAAATTATCTCCGAATTTGTCATTTTTTAACATACTTACCCGCAGGTTATATAACTTATAATACACCCTCCTCCCCTCTAGAGACCTATGGGCATGGAAGATTTGGTGAAGTATGGAATGGTTCGGCCTATCTCCCGTAAGGGCGCTAGAGTACACCTGGCAACTCTATCTGCAATTGTCGCCAGTTTCTGAATTTTTGCCGGACGTCAGGGACTAAAGCCATTTTTATATAACCAGCGGGTAAGTATGTTAAAAAATTTATTTTATTATGAAAATATTTTTCACCTGCGCACGCGTGCCAATACTCTCCTGCGCGCGTGCCAACAGCCACGGGCGCAGTAACTACTCCCGGCAAGGTCACCATACCCTCATTCCCCTCCCCACAAACGCATTCCAGCGTGCCTTGAGGGAGAAGGGAAACAGGCACCAGCAGAGGGGTTCAGGATCCCTAAACTGCCTTCTAAGGCGGACCCACCTATTTCGGTGACTCTTCGCAGGGAACCTTCAGTCCCTTTTCCTTCAGGGGATCTGTGTGACAGTGCATCAGTCAGTCAGCGGCCTTGGTTCAGTGCCCTAGTTAGAGCTGTAACACAGGCATTGGAGCCTGTCCTGTCCGGCCGCTCGTCAGAGCAGTCTATAACTCTGGACTCACGATATGGAACCATGGCTTCCTTTACCTCTTTGAAGAGGAAAAAAGGAGTTTCCGGCGCAGTCACTTCCCCGAGGGTGAAGCTAACTCTGTGCAGACCATCAAGGCCAGTCCCTCCAGAATCTCCCCAGGGATACTCCCCTTTCCTGTCTGATGAAGAAGAGGGTACTCATCCCCATCCTCCACCAAGGGAATCACGTGAGGAGAGGCGCTCCTCCATTCCACCTTTGGATGAAACCTCCCTTCACACGGAGAGTTCCCCTCAGTCAGAGATCAGGAGGGACACGACACTCAGGCCTTCGATGTTGGAGTCTTAAGACTCCAAGACTCTCCCAAAGTCCTCCACCAGGACTACAAGAACGGAGACAGCCAGCCACTCGAGAAATTTCCGCGACTCACCCATAGAAGAGCTCTTGGGGACAGAAGGAAACTTCGCTGCAAGTCTAACATCAGGAGGAGAGCAACAAGAGTCAGAACATGCATTCTGGCAGGTTCTGACTCTAATGAGGGTTCTCAACGGGTTTTCCGACCCAGAGATACCTCCTTAAGAGGGCAAGGACACGGTCTTAGACGGCATCTTTGGCACTCAGAAACCCTCAAAGACCAGTGCAGCCCCGGCCAGGTCCCAGGGATTGAAGAGTACCTGGGATAAGATCGCCCAACAGCTCTCCGACTTTGCCGGCTCTACAAACAAGGTCTTCCCACCTCCTAGTAAACAGCAGAGGAGGTACTTTGAGATCCTGGAGTAGTCCAGTTCAGCTCTTCCACTTCACCACTCTCTGGAAGAGCTAACCAGGAGAATCCCTCTTGAGAGAGACTCCACCCGGCAGGTCTCGTTCTCGGCGGCCGAAGTCCTTAACCAGGAAAAGGTCACTAAGTATGCGATGCAAACTACTTCGTGGCTGGACATCTGGTTAGGGACCTTAGGAATCCTGGTACGATCCAAGGATTTCTCCAAGGAGCGTACCAGGAAGGCATTGGAGACCTTTCTCTCTTCGGGCATTCATAGATTGAGTTTCTTGCCCACCAAGTTTCGAACTTGTGGGCAAACACCATCTTGAAGCATCAAGATGCAGTGTCTGAAAGGTTCCACCAACAGGTCCCCAGCATGGAGATAAATAGGCTCAGACATTACTCCCGAGAGAACTCCCTCCACGTCACGAGCTACTCAAACAACCACACGCCAACATCTTCCACAAAGCCGTAGCTTCGCTTCGACTTCACGCCTGGAGACTATCCAGCACCTCCTCGCTGAGAGAGGAATTTCGCAGCAAGTTGCGAATAGGATGTCTGGACACCTGCGCAGGTCATTCGCAGGGGTCTACCAGGCGAAGTGGCGAGTTTTCTGTGGTTGGTGTCGTGGAAGGGGTATCTCTCCACTCAATGCCACTATTCCAGCAATAGCAGAGTTCTTCGTGTATTTGCGGGAAGAAATGCGCCTTTCAGTCTCGGCAGTGAAAGGCTATCGCTCAGCCTTAATTCTAGCCTTCAGGCTCAAAGGAGTGGACATTTCTTCCTTGCTGGAACTTTCTCTACTCATACGGAATGAACTTACCTGCCCTCAGTCGGAAGTGAGACCACCTCCTTGGAACGTGGTTCGAGTTCTCAGGTCTCTGAAGAGACCTCCCTACGAACCATTACGCCAGATCGCCACCTTACTTGGAAGACGGTGTTCCTGCTAGCTTTGGCTTCGGCCAAACGAATCGGCGATCTTCATGGTCTCTCATACGACATCGCCCATTCAAGGGGATGGGGGGAGGTAACGTTCAGGTTCGTCCTTGAATTTGTTGCCAAGACTCAGAATCTGGGAGTGCCGGACCCTCGGTTCGTCTCTTTCCAGGTTTCAAGTCTCCGTTCTGTAACAGATGACCCAGACCATCTCCTACTGTGCCCAGTAAGTAGTCTGAGGTTGTATCCTAAAAGAACAGCTGCAGTTCGTCCCCAGGTGCAAGCCTTGTTTGTGAGCACTGGGAAAACGAAGAGGGTCACTAGGAATACCATCTCAGCCTGGATTCGCAAGGTAATACACCTAGCCTTGAATCCTGACCCTCCTCCGTCACGTCGCACTAGAGCACATGATGTCAGGGGCATAGCTATGTCCCTGGCCTTCAAGAAAAACTATTCAGTGACGCAGGTCCTACAAGCTGGGGTGTGGAAACGTCAAGACAACCTTCACAGCCCACTACCTGCAAGACGTGACACACAGGAGACTTGATACGTTCCCTATCGGCCCTGTGGTGGCTGCACAACAGCTGGTCTAACCTCAGGCTCCTTAATGGACAGGTAGCAGAAGGTTGAAGGCATTGTTACCCAGTTTTAGTCTGCATGAATGAAAAGGTTTGTCTGGCCCTTATTCTTTTCTTCCTCCTCTCCTCCCTTGGAGAAAGCAGCATCCTGGGTTCTCTGCATAGCTGACCTCAAACCACTGCAGGTAAACCATGCTTCCTTGTGTTCCTAGTATTAAGATTAATATTGTCACGTCCCCATACCCTGACGAGGTGGTATTGGGAGAGTCCTTGCCTAGAATTCCATCTGAAGAACTCCAGGTCAACTTCCTAGGACGAGTCACACTTCTCACCTTCACACACAGCTTATGTAGGCCGCAGCAGTTAAACAGCAATGCTAGCGAGGCGCAGAGACTCCTTATTTCTTGAATACTTACACACTCAAATATTGAGTCCCCACACACTCAAATATTGAGTCCCCGGGCAAAGTCAAAGCCAGTATGGCAGGGACTTACCACCTTTCCTAAGGGGTGAGTCACCCATATTCAATAGCGTGGTTTGTATTTCAGTTACGGAACAAATGACAAATTCGTAGATAATTTGTATTTTTCCTAACTATACAAACCTTAGCTATTTAATCAAACTTGCCCGCCAGCCCTGTCCCCCATGTAGTCCTACCTCTAAGCAAAGTGAAGTATTCACAGGTGTGAGGGGGGGTAGCAAGCTACCCCTCCCTACCCCCCGCTAACCAGCGGTGGGGTAGTAAACCCTTGTTAAAATTCTAATGGCTCGTCATTTCAGCTACGCCGAAGTAATAACCCATATTAAATAGCTAAGGTTTGTATAGTTAGGAAAAATACAAATTATCTACGAATTTGTCATCTTGTCTCCTCTAATTTAAAAGTAAATGACTTTTCTTATAGTGTTTTAGCATCGCAAATAGTAGTATGGATAAACTTTGCAACTACTCACTGTCTCTCTCTAATTAATTAGTACTTAAGGGTTGTCAGTTCTCATTTGTATGTCGGCTTTATTTTGTCATACCTACTACAATGGCAGTAGACGGCTCTGACTACATTTTGGTGCCTTTTTTTCTTGGCTATGCATAAAAAAATTTATTCTTCAGTCATAGCCACATTTTCCCTTTCTTTCAAAAGGAAAATTTCTAAGATAACACAAATTTCCTTTATGTTTCTCATGTGGATGAACAAGTGAATGCTGAAACTTTTGTGCCCATTTTCAATGCAAGGAGAGTAATTCACAGTGAATCAGAGTAACTCTGATGGTTCCCAAATGGCCACTTCAAAGATTACCTAGAAATGTAGACATTTTTAGTCTAGGTACAAAGAGAACTAGCCTTTTAGCCCAAATTTCTTTGCCAGCACCACCTACAGGGGTACCATAACTTTGTTTCTTCCCTGTTACTTTACGTGTGTCATAGAGGTGTTATGTCTCTGTTCTGAACCTCTCTGCAATTGATAGATTGATGTTCTCATCTACTCTCACTGGGAGAAACTCCTCTCAGTCGGTGATGAAAGGATATTACTCAGCCTAGAGCTATATTTTTAAACTGAATCTTTACCTCTTAGTGAGAGCTTTTTATGATAATGAGGAGCTTCGAGCAGTCTTGTACTCCTGGGGAACTCAAGCCACTTGCAGGGGACATCACACGATTTCTCAGGTCCCCCAAGATTTGAATCATGCGTCTGATAAAGATCTGATGTTCTAGACGGTCTTATTCCTTGTCCTTCATGGCAAAGCAAGTAAGCGAATTTCATAGAATTTCTCATGTCATCAATCATACTGAGGGAGAGAAGTTGGTTTCATTCTGTTTTGTTCCTGAGCTGACAAGGGGGAGTCCCTTCTGCTCAGTCTCTCATACCCCGGACTGTGGAGGATCTGCGAGGTAGTACAGTACTTTGGAGAGAGTACCTCAGCGCGATCACCTTTTTTTGGTGGGTCAGATCAAGGACGAGCTTGCTTGTGCTCAGGCGAGCGTTCCCGTAGTACAGTGAACCCTCGCTACTTCGCGGTTCGACCATCGCGGATTCACCACTTCGCGGATTTTTTCCATAACCCATATATATATATATATATATATATATATATATATATATATATATATATATATATATATATATATATATATATATGTATGCATGTATTTATGTATATATGTAGGTATGTATATGTGTATACATATAAATATATATATATATACACACACACACACACACATATATATATATATATATATATATATATATATATATATATATATATATATATATATATATATATACATATATATATATATATATATATATACATATATATATATATATATATATATATATATATATATATATATATATATATATATATATATATATATATATATATATCTAAAGTAGGAAGATGTGATGTAGTTCTAAGGGAAAAGTATGGGAAATATGTCTGGGTAATAAGCAAAGCTCTACCTCCAGTTTGTTTCTAGGCCTACATTATGATCAGAGATAAATGTAAACAAAACATTGGTTGCCATTTTTTATCGTGCTTTTTTAGCATGTTTAGGAAATGCATGATATAAAATCACCTTTAATATTTGTGCCTGTTTTAGTTTAGGGTACTGTAGTACATGCATTAAGTGTTCTGTACATTAAAGGGTAGTTTGTTAACAGTACTACGTACAAGGGAAGGTTTTAAGTCTGAATATACATGTTGAATAAATAGGTAAATATGGTGTCACTACTTCGCGGATTTTCACCTATCGCGGCCGCGACTGGAACCTATCTACCGCGATAAACGAGGGTTCACTGTATTTGCTTTGGACAGGCTTGCCCGTGTTCTCAGGGGTGACGCTCGGACGAGTGTTCCTCCAGCGGGCTTACCCCTCAGGGGAGTCAGTGAAAGGAAGCATTCGCCCATCCTCCCCTCTCTGAGTACGCTGACCCTTCAGGGACCTTTGGCAGGTGTCCTTGCAAGCACGAGAGGTCGTCCTTACTGGGAGTCACCTACCCAGGTAACTTAGAAGCGCCAGAGCAACTTGTCGCCTGAGCACTATAGCCCTTCGGTGCACACTGATGATTCATTTAGCAACCATTCAGCGGGCATATGGTTTGCCCTGTGTGCCTAGGCTTTCTCGCAAGATTTGCCATGTCTTCAGTGCGGACAGGGTTAAGCTTTCTCTGGATGGAGCTTCTGTAGTCTCTTCCCCATTGAGTGTTATCAACAGCCTGTACGACAAGGTAAAGTAGAAGGCAAACTTGAAGTTCTTCCTTCTCTTCTGCCTCATCTTTGTGAGAGTCTTCACTGCTACTTCTTAAGGAGACCAAGTTGAAGATGTCAAAGAAAACATATTAATAATGGTCACATAGGCATGACTCTGTTCCTCTCTCTGTAGGAGAAACACTGCAATACTGTACCAAGACACTCCCTTCCTAAGTGCTGAAAGATGTTCCATAGCATGAAGGAACGTCGATGCATGTGATGGTGTATGTGATCAATGAGCAGTGTAAAGGTAATGATGTTACCAGACTGCCTCATCTCAGCTGACCTATGATCACCTCAGACATGGTTGCCACATACACAATATCGGCGATTAGTGCTTCCATATCACAACAGGTCTCAACTCAATTTGTCATTGCTTGAGTGGTTTCCGTGTAACCAATCACTACAGTTTCTGTCTTCTACAAACTTGCCGGACACCACACAATCAGACACCTTGCAATTGTATCTCTTGTGCCTGTCCTTCAGTTACTTCCAGGTTACAGAACGTCTCGCATCTGCTTCGTTCCAGTTTTCCAGTCTACAATACCAGTGAAAGAGGAACCTTTAATTATTCTCATAGCTTGTACGGATTATGAGATCTTCCCTTCATATGCACCAGTGTTTCCTTGTGGTCATCCCCTCATGTTTTGTTCGCACAGGAACTTTCTGATTATTTTCTCTCCCCTCAAGACAGGATTCCTGACAGTTTTTTCCTACGATTAATGTTTCCTATGTGATTGGTTGTGAGTCAAAATTGGGAACCGTGTGATCAAGAACCATGTGATCGGGAACTATGCAATCAGGAACCATATGCTTAGAACTTATTACTTTCAAGTTACCAGGAAACTAGTACACCTACCAACTATTATCGGTTCCTTCCCAGTACAGTACAGTCAAACCTCTAGCTACAAAAGAATCGCCTTACGAAATTTTCACTTCACGAAAGGAGATGCGAAGAATTTTACGACTCGGTTCACGAAAATGTATTGGACACCGAAAGGCTGTACGGAGCGGGAGCCCAACCTTATCCGAGACGGATTTTGAAATTCGCCCGCCGCCACCCCGTAAACTCGCTACCATCCTCCTGTGTTCCCATTGGTTATCTCCCTACTCGGATGCTAGTCACCACCATGAGATCCTGCTCTCCTATTGGTTGGCATCTACTGTACTGTATCCCATCATGCATCTACGCATTGGCGTTCCTATGTCTTCTCGTTCTGGCAACGGTATCGTACGTATTGACTTAGTGTTTGTGATTTTGCTTTTGTAACAATTTTACAGTACGTACTGTTAATGTGTGTGATTCTTATGATGCATCATTAGCCATGGGTCCCAAGAAAGTCGCTGATGTCAAGGGAAAGAAGAGGATGATGTTTTCCATGGAGATGAAGATGGAAATAATCAAGAAATACGAGGCTGGCAGGCAGTTAAGTGTGCTCAGGAAAAAATTTAAAAAGCAGGCAGAAACAAGCTTCTTTGGACGAATATTTTAGTAAGAGGCCTTTGGTAAAAGCAGACCAAGCGCCAGCTAAGAAACGAAAGTGTGGCAGTGATGAAGAAAATTTGTAGTGTAATTAGATTTAGAAAATAGAAAACGTAAAGTAAAAAGGAAATAGAAAAAGAAATTTTGTACGTAAACGTTTTCCGCCGTTTTCATCCTCCTCTACCGCCCCGCGCTTCGCTCTCGGACATTGCCTCACTCCAAATGTAAGGTTCCACATTTTTGTTACTGTATTTTTACTGTTTGCTCTGATTAAAAACTAATTTTTCTGGTTATCAATGTTAATTTATTATTAAATGATCAAAATACAGTACTTTTCATATACAGTACAGTATTTAGTACAGTAGGCCCCCGCCATACGACATTAATCCGTTCCGGAGTTGGTATCGTATGGTGAAAATGTTGTATGGCGGGCAATAGAATAGCTAATACTACAGTATACTTATACAGTATATAATATACATGTACTGTACAGTATTTAATTAAATAACATTGCAGGATAAATAAAAATTATATACTGTACTGTAAAGGAAAAATTAAATTTTATTTACCTTTGGAGTGACGTGAATTGAGCTGGTAGTGGGTGGAGGCAGAGGGGGGAGGAGACGGTAGATATAAAAACGTATCAATGCTAATTATGTTATGTACACTTATTATTACTATTAAACACTTAAAATTAAAAATGCTTTTATTTTATTTTGTCTTTTGAAATTTTTTTATGATTTTTTTTTATAACTTAAAAAATTACTCTTTTTTTTTTTTTTTTTTTTAGCTTTTTTAATAGAATCACTATTATCATCTTTGCTTTCTGACACTTCTCTTTTAGAGAAATATCTATCCAAAGAAGCCTGTTTCTGACGATTCCTGAACATATTTCTAAAATGACCCATACACTTGTCATTAACACTCTCCATAAGATGACCTGTGTGAAGTTTTTCTGGGTGTTTTTTTTTTCAATGAAACTCGTAAGGTTTTTATACCAACCGATAGCTTCCCTTATTTCTGCCGATGTCGTTTCTTCAGTCTCCCCCCTGTCCTCGCCACCACTAGAGCTGTGCTCTTCTTGAATGATGGTCAACTGCATTGCCTCCAACTCCTTCAAATCTTCAGTCGTAAGGTCCTCCCTGTGCTCCTCGATAAGGTTATGGACGTCAGCCTCATCGACAACAAGCCCCATGGACCTCCCAATTGAAATCATTTCCTCAACATCACCCTCGGGGGCAGGATTATCAACGGCCTCGTCTTCGGTTGAGGGATCGAAACCTTCGAAGTCTTGTTCTGCCACAACAGCTGGCCACAGTTTCTTCCATGAGGAGTTCAAGGTGTGCCGTGAAACCTCATTCCAAGCTTTGTCGATCATCTTCAGGCATTGAATGATGTCAAAATGCCCCTTCCAAAATTCACGGATAGTAAGTTGAGGGCTTTCGGTCACTTCGAAGCATATTTTGAAGAGATGCTTCGTGTAAAGCTTCTTAAAGTTGGCAATCACTTGCTGGTCCATAGGCTGGAGGAAAGGGGTGGTGTTTGGTGGCAGATAGAGAACCTTGATGAAGGAGAAGTCAGGATGAATGATGTCCTTGAGGCCGGGAGGATGAGCAGGGACATTGTCTAGTACCAGGAGACATTTGAGGGGAAGATTGTTCTCTTCTAAAAAGGTCTTGACAGCAGGACCGAAGCAGACGTTTATCCACTCAATAAATATGGTCCTCGTGACCCAGGCCTTGGCATTAGACTTCCAAAATACCGAGAGCCTCTCCTTCATGATATTTTGTGCCTTGAAGGCACGGGGATTATCTGAGTGGTATACCAGTAGGGGCCTAATTTTTAAGTCCCCACTGGCATTTGCACAAAATGCGAGCGTAAGTCTGTCCTTCATCGGTTTATGGCCAGGAAGTTTCTTTTCTTCAGCTGTGATATATGTACGGCGGGGCATTTTCTTTCAGAAAAGGCCAGTTTTATCACAGTTAAACACTGGCTGAGGAATGTAGCCTTTTCTGGAAATTACTTTCTCAAACTTCTTGAGGAATTTTTCTGTTGCTTTCTTGTCGGAACTGGCCGCCTCTCCATGCCTGACGACTGAGTGAATACCAGTCCTCTTCCTAAAACGATCAAACTATCCATGAGAAGCCTTGAACTCTTGGGGGGCTTGCTGCGACGTTCCTTCGTCTCTGGCCTCTCTCTGGGCTTCCACGAGATCAGCAAAGATGGCGCTCCCCTTGTGCGAAATTACCAATTGCGTGAGTGTATCACCAGTGATTTCCTTCTCTTTAGTCCATAGAAGAAGGAGTCTCTCCATCTCGTTGTTGATTGAGGTCCTTCCACTGGCAAGGACAGTCATGCCTTTAGAAGACTTACTTGCTTTAATGGCTTTCTTGTTCTTGATAATTGTACAATCGTAGACTGGTTACGGCCATACATACTAGCGAGGGTAACAATGTGCATGCCTTCTTCGTATTTCTTTATTTTCTCCAGCTTCGTTTCCATAGTAATCATCATCTTACTTCTACTTTAACATCACTAGCAATCTTGGGACCCATGGCTAACGAATTAAAGTTATAATTAAGCACTAAAATGCACAAAAATTACGATATCGCAAGCACTCACACGAGATCAAGTCTTTACTAAACGCACACGAGATTCTGAACTGAGCGCGCGTATAACAGAGAGAGAGAGAGAGGCAGCATCTCTCTCAGGCATTGTGGGAGGGATTTCGGCCAATAGCGTATCGGCATCTTAGTGACGCCGTGACGCCGACCAATAGCAGACCAGCTTCTTAGTGACGTATGCAGTGACGTATGAGCGTGGTGGTAGGCTAATGACTCACACAGTCGTACCCGTAAAAACCGCCAAGTTTGAGTTTTGGAATTCGATGCCGTAAGGTGGGGAAAAATGTCATAACGAGGGGATGAAAAAACATTGTATTCCACACCGTAACGTGAAAAAAACGTAAGCTGGGGACGCCATACCCCGGGGTCTACTGTACTGTTTAGTGGTGCATATCCTTTTCATAATCATTTAATGTGGTGTTTTACTAGGGTCTGGAACGAATTAGGCTATATGAATGTAAAAGACGACTCGCTACACGAAAAAATTACTTTACGAAAGCCCTTACGGAATCAATCAATTCCGTGTTGCGAGGCATCACTGTACTGTACTTCTGACGTGCTGAAACTGTTTCATGACCTAGTTCTTCAAATGCTTAAAGACCAACCCAGGATGTGATATCTTCCCATGCTCTTGAGATGTTACTAGACAACAAGATTTTCCAACTCGAATCCACAATAGGGATTGGAAAAAGTAACTTTTCAAATCCGATCTCAGCACTCCTCGTACAAACACCAAGATGCCACGTTGTGCTTGCTTGGTTGTCGGCAAGGATTCTCACCAACTAAGGATAGGTACTCTTGTGACTTTGCTACATGTTGTATAGTGCAAAGTTCTCTTGTTTACTCTCCAAACTCTAAGGCACTTGGTGCCCCTTAGTTATGGAGAGCATGAGAGCAAGAAGCTCAGTCATTGAAGAAAACCAGTCAATGCTTGTTAATCCCTTCTTGCTCTACAGGTGTTTGCCCCTTTTCCATCACAGACCAGCCGGCGAGTATCTTAAGGGGAGAATGTCAAGAATCATTGACTATTCTGTTACCTAAGAAGACAGAGATATTCAAAACTTAATCTTCAATTATTAAGGTCATTGCATATATTTGTAAATTGTCAATGATACTACTTTTGTTGACAAGGCAGTTTCCCCAATGATTGATCCAGTAGTTACTGAAGTGTTTCTTATTAGCAACCAGTTCCCCTTTCCTTCTGGTTTTGTTGGAGATGGAATATGGGACAATCTAAACTGGTAGCTGCATGACTATCTTCATTGTGGGAACTCCTCTCGGAAATCCGCCATCCACAGATGTATCTGTTAAGGGGGGGCCACCCACTTGAGTAATATATACACCTGCTTTTCAACCTACCAGTAATACTTATAATGTGGCTACCCGGTTCCTTTGCAAGATTTCCAGGGAATTTGGTAAAGCACCCATTAGTGGTGATGAATTGCAATGCTTGCGTTTGTAACTTACGTCAGTAAGAGGGCTCGATTCATAGACTCCTAACAAGCAAGTACACATTTGGGAAGTCAACAACACCAGAACTATTTGCAAGGTTCATTCAGGAAGGAGGACTGTTCAACCATACACACTTGGGCGACTGGGTCTCGGTGTAAGGGGCAATTGTGATCCATACGTCATTGCATGGAGTAAAGGCTTCTAATTTCAGGTTTTCACCATCACTTGACTGGCTCACCATTCAGTTGGACAGGAAACTTCGTGTTCTACTACCCAGTCCCAGTATGATAGCAGCATTCAAGGATGTCTTCCAATATCCCTAGAAATTTTATAAAGTTCATTCTTTCCAGTAGTTTTACCATTTTGCGATAAGTTGCCGGTTTTTTTTAAGACATCTAGGCTCGGCATGACCCTGATAGCTACCAACTGGTCTCATGTTAAATGGTATCCAAATCTGTTTCCTGTCTTCATTCCCCTGGGAAGGGCATCAATCTTCACTGTGAAGGGTTCAGGAGTTTGTGGTCTGGACCTAGAACCCTGCTGCTCACAACTTCAAGTCTTTTTGCATCATTTCCCTACAAGAAGTGACCAGCAGAGACAGGATGGCTTGTCTTCATCCTAAGTAGACACTGTGACTCCTCCTACAGTGACGGAGGGAATAAGAAAAAATATCTTGGAAAACTTTTTTTTTCTGCCTTCATGGAACATTCAGATGAGCTTTTCTTGGAGGCGAAGAAAAGAAAATATCAACATGGATTTAAGCGCATGAAGTCAATTATATCAGATTCATCCCAGCTCTCAGGAAGAACCTGTCAGGTGCAGTTTTTATACACAAGAGTGGGGTAACAAGAGACAAGTTTCTTTGTCCATTACTTATGAGGGTATAATTCACAGGTCCCTAGATACCTGTAGGTTATCTTTGGCCCATCAGTACTTGCACAACAGATCAAGTAGGAAACCTAGTGCCTTTCCGGAACAGAAACATCGAGTCTTAAGATAGCAGTCACAACGTAAGTATAGAGTGAGAGGTAAGATCAACTAGCCTGTGATGGGCCGAGAGAAGGTTGTGACTCAAAAGGCAGGTTGAAAGCAACTGAGTAACTTTATTATAGAACACACTCTTTTATATACAAAAGTTCAAGGCAACAAGAGTTTTCATGTTAAAAAAACAGACAGTGTTACAGAGGAGAAACAAGACATGTTTTTTGAGGTTCTTTTTAGTGTGAGGGGAGAGCGAAAATACAAGCACAAAATGAACTATGTAAGATCGTGCGACACACGGTTGGTACATGGCTCCCCCCCTAAAAATGACATACTGTACATGTTGAGTAGGGCGCCCTGATCTAGAGAGGCGAACTGTAGGCGGGTCATCTGGCAGGAGATAAGCAGGTTCTAGACGATCAATGGAGACCCAGTCTTCTTTGCCACGAATGTTTAGTAGGAATGCTTTCGGACTGCGGCGGATCACAAGGAAAGGGCCCGTGTAAGGGGGCATTAGCGGTGGCTTGCTAGTGTCGTTGCGCAGGAAGACGTGCGTTGCAGAGTGCAAGTCTGTCGGTATGTGATGCTTCGCAAGGGGCTTGTAAGTCTGGCGGCATGGAGTAAATTTTCCCACGACGTGACGTATGCGCTGGAAATTGTCGGAGGCTTTCGGACTGCTTCGGATCACAAGGAAAGGGCCCATGTAAGGGGGCATTAGCGGTGGCTTGCTAGTGTCGTTGCGCAGGAAGACGTGCGTTGCAGAGTGCAAGTCTGTCGGTATGTGGTGCTTCGCAGGGGGCTTGTAAGTCTGGCGGCATGGAGTAAATTTTCCCACGACGTGACGTATGCGCTGGAGATCGTCGGAGGATGGTATAAGCCCTTCTACCTAGTCTTTCTTACCCTTCCTTGTGCTGAAGCAGTCACTCCTTAATTTGCTGGATTGGATACTAGACGGAGGAAGCTACTTGATTGAGCAACATTTAACAAATATGTTTAGTTTTTTGGTACCTCCTCCATCCTCCCAGACAAAGGGGAGGAATTCTTAGGCCAAATGTAAGCAAACCCATTTCGCATAAATGAACACACATTCAGACAGTGCTTCCCCTAAACAGATACAGTACACTATAGGTTCTTTCTTGACTGTCTACCAGTCCCCGGTAGTGACCAAATCTAACACCTGGTTTGACATCTCTCCAGAAAATAAGCTAAGCAGTTATGGGGGACTTCCTCCCTCCTAAGCATAATTCTCCTATTAAGGAACGAAGTTTTATTAAATTCTTGTAAGAAAAAATCACAAATTTTTTAAGGTAGTTTCATTTTTTTTTCTAACTATACAAACCTTGAGTCCAAATTACACTTCCTGCCACAACCTCCCCGCAAGTCCTAGATTTAAGTGGGAGCTCAGTGGTCTGTCGGGTTGGTGAGGCTCACTCGCCATTCTCCAGCTAACTACCGCCACCTCATAATTTATTTTTCAGTCATAACCAGCTTTGCTGAAAACATATTCCTATCAAAAGACTCAAGTTTGTATAGTTTACAAAAATACAAATTAATATTGAATTTTAAATACAGTATTAAACTTAGCCGGTGAATATATAATAGCTGACGTCTCGGACGGCTCGACAGAAACACAAAAACTCGCGAGCGATCGCCATGAAGGTTGCGGGTGTGCCCACCAGCGCCAACTATCGGCCAGATACCGCATATACATGTAAACAGCTCCAGTTCTTCTCTTGTCGGTCTTGTCGACAAGTTGATTCCATTACTCGCTGTTGACCTGGAGTTTTTCGCCATACTTCTTTTTGGTTTTGAGCTTTCGCAGTGCAGGTGTTTTTATCTTCAATTAAAACTCTTGAACCCTTTTTTGGATAGATTTTATTGTTGATGACTTTGGATTGTTTTTGGATTTTCTTTGACTTTTCAAAATGGCTGACCCTTCTCAGATTCCTAAATTTCGTAAATGTAATGCTAGGGATTGTAACAAACGTCTTCCAAAGGCCTCTCTCGACCCACATACCGTGTGTTCTAATTGCCGGGGTAAAACCTGCCAATTAGGAGATCGGTGTGATGAGTGCGTGGTACTTTCGGAATTCGACTGGCTAGAGTTTAAGTATTCTCGTAAGCTTGAGAGAGATAGGGTGAGGAGAAGTTCCTCTAGATCATTAGATTTTTCCTCCTCCCATGCCCCTGAACCTAATCCTTCCCCTGTAGTAGTTGTGCCTGAACCTTCTACTAGCACTCATGAACCATCCATGCGGGATATGTTGCTTGCCATTCAAGCGTTGGGCGAGAGAGTTGAGTCTTTGGCAACGGACCGTAATCAACTCATGGCGGATGTGAAAGTGTTAGTGTCAGAGTGCCACATTAGAAAATCGTGGGGATAAAGTGATTAGTGCGCAAAGTGTTTTTAGTGTTGCGACCGAGGGTTCGTCTGTTCGTGCTTGTCGTTCTCCTAGTCCGAGACCTCTTGCAAGCTCCCATGCACCAGGGAGAAGTAATGTCGTAGGACTTATGGGGACGAGAGGCTCTAACCAACGAACAGACGTTGCCTCTATGGTTTCGGGCGTGTCTCGTCAAGACCGCCCCTACCATAAGACGAGCGAGGCGGTTTTCTCCTCGTCATCCGAAGGCTTCTCGCGAAAGAAACCGTGGAGCAAAGTTTCTAGACCCTTAAAGCGGAAGTCAGTCCCTTCAGGACAGGTCCAGCATCCTGGCTGTAGCCATTGGGACAGCTCTGACCCTGTGCAGTCATCGGAAGACTGCTCGCCGCCTAAACGAAAGCGTAACACGGGCTCCGAGAGTCTTAGTAAAGGCAATGTTTTGCCGTCACAGACGTTACCATCGTCTCGACCCGTACCGACTCCCGTTGATCCTAAATGGGTTGTCCTGCAGGATATGCAGAATAAGCTTGCCTCCCTTATCGAGGAGTATACCGTTGAGCAGGTTCACGATGATCCTCGCCGTTACGCTGATCGAGATCCTGGCCTTCAGCCGCCCAAACGAGCCTTTACTCGTCCTGTTGACGTTACAAAGTCACGTCAGTCACGTGACTTGGAGCCTCACTCGATGCAGTCCCGTGTTGACTTTCAGCCGCTTGTTGACGTTCAGCCGCCACCGCATGCTCGTGTTGATGTTCAGGACGTTCGCCAACCATCTCATTTGCCTTGTTTTGACGTTGAGCGTCAAGCACCGCAGTCAAGGGTTGTTTTGACTGCTCAATCTAGGCAGTCAAGGCAGTCTCGACTTGACGTCGAGCGTCCTCCCGCTCCTGTTGCTGTTGCTGGTCAGTCCTTTAAGCAGTTACATGACGTAGCGTCCTTGACTGCTACTGATGCTCCTTTGCGTGTGGACTTTGCTTGTCAAGCATTGCCACCACGGCAGGTCTCTTCCTTGCTTGAGACTCATCAATTGTCGGACGAGGTTCCTTCAGATGAGGATGTTGCTGATCCCATGCCTACTGATAATCCTTTGGACGTTTTATCAGACGTGGAAGAGCCTAAGGCTGCGCAACCTTCCATGGATTTTAAGAAAATTATGATAGTTTTTAAGGATCTTTTCCCAGATCATTTTGTTACTGCTGCTCCTCGTTCGCCTCCGTCTGAGTTTGCGCTAGGCTTAGCTGCTGCCAAGCCTTCCTTTACTAAGCTAGTGCTTTCTCGCACTTCTAAGAGGGCTTTACGTCTTCTAGGCGACTGGTTGGTTACCAGGAGGAGTTTGGGGAAGACGGCCTTTGCCTTCCCACCTTTTAAACTAGCTTCTAGATCAAGCGTCTCGTATGAGACGGGAGAAGTTCTCGGCTTGGGAGTCCCTGCCTCTGCCCATGGTGACTTCTCAAGCCTCGTAGACTCTCCCCGTCGCCTGGCCATGAGACGCTCTAAAATTTGTTGGTCTTCCTCGGACCTTGACCATCTCCTTAAAGGGGTATACAGGGCCTTCAAAGTTTTTAACTTTTTAGATTGGTCTCTAGGAGCATTAAGCAGGAAGATCTCGTCTGCTGACCAGGATGTGTCCTTACTTATTATGTCTTGTATGGACAAAGCCATCCGCGATGGCTCCAATGAGCTCGCCTCCACCTTTACGTCTGGAGTCTTGAAGAAGAGAGAAACCCTTTGCTCTTTCCTTTCAGCAGGAGTTACTCCCTGTCAAAGATCGGAACTTCTCTTTGCTCCCTTATCGGCTGCCTTGTTTCCTCAACAGCTGATTAAGGACATTGCTGCTTCGCTTGTACAGAAGGACACACATGACCTGATGGCGAGCAAGGGAGCTCCTTCTTCATCCTTTGTTGTGAGACCCAAAATCGAGACTCCTGCGTCTAGGTTTATCCCGCCCTTTCGTGGCAGAGCTCCCAGCAGGGGAGGCTCTCGTGCCGAGGGAAAGAGAGGTAAGAGGAGAGGAGCCAAGTCCTCCCGTGGCAGAGTCTGACTGCCCACGTCCTCAGACAGCGGTAGGGGCCAGACTGAACAACTTCTGGCAGGCCTGGGAGAAGAGGGGTGCAGACCAAGAGTCTGTGTTGTTACTCAAGGAGGGGTACAAAATACCTTTTGTACGCAGACCTCCTCTAGACCTCTCTCCCAGGTATCGTGAGGAGTCAAAGAGACAAGCTCTACATCACCAGGTGTCTCTGTTGCTAGAGAAGGGAGCGGTGGTGAAAGTCTCGGACCTTCAATCACCGGGATTTTACAACCGTCTCTTCCTAGTCCCAAAGCATACGGGAGGTTGGAGGCCAGTGCTGGACGTCAGTGCGCTCAACGTTTTTGTTACGAAAACAAAATTTACGATGGAGACCACGAAGTCCGTCCTAGCAGCGGTCAGAGAGGGAGACTGGATGGTCTCTCTCGACCTGCAAGATGCGTACTTCCACATTCCTATACACCCGGATTCCCAACCGTATCTGAGGTTTGTTTACAGGAATGTGGTGTACCAGTTTCGAGCACTGTGCTTCGGCCTCAGCCCTGCTCCTCTCGTGTTTACGAGGCTCATGAAGAATGTGGCAAAATTCCTTCATTTATCGGGAATTCGAGCCTCCCTGTACTTGGACGACTGGCTTCTCAGAGCATCGTCCAGTCATCGCTGTCTGCAGGACCTACACTGGACGTTGGGTCTAGCAAAGGAGTTGGGACTGTTGGTCAACTTAGAAAAGTCTCAACTGATTCCATCCCAGACGATTCTCTATTTGGGGATGGAGATTCGCAGTCTAGTTTTTCGAGCTTTTCCGTCTGCCACCCGAATAGAACAAGCCCTGCTCAAAGTCCGACTCATGCTGAAAAAAGAATGTTGTTCAGTAAGAAGTTGGATGAGTCTCGTAGGGACTCTGTCATCCCTGGAGCAGTTTGTCTCGCTAGGGAGACTTCACCTTCGCCCTCTCCAGTTCCATCTAGACTCTCACTGGAACAAGAGCAAGACTTTAGAAGCTGGATCAATCCCGGTCTCCGAGCCAGTAAAAGCATGCCTGAACTGGTGGGACAGCAACATAAGTCTGAGAGAGGGTCTGTCCCTGGCAGTCAAGAACCCAGACCACGTGTTGTTCTCAGACGCGTCGGATTTGGGTTTGGGTGCGACTCTGGACGGTCGGGAATGTTCGGGTCTTTGGACGTCGGTTCAGAAGAGCATGCACATCAACGGCAAGGAGCTATTAGCAGTCCACTTGGCCTTGATGAGTTTCGAGAGCATTCTTCGAAACAAAGTGGTAGAGGTCAATTCAGACAACACCACAGCTTTGGCGTACATCTCCAAGCAAGGAGGCACTCACTCCCACACACTGTTCGTGATCGCAAGGGACCTCCTCATCTGGTCAAAAAATCGAGGCATCTCCCTGTTGACAAGATTCATCCAGGGGGACTTGAACGTCTTGGCAGACTGTCTCAGTCGGAGAGGTCAGGTGATCCCCACGGAATGGACCCTCCACAAGGACGTGTGCAAGAGTCTTTGGGCGACTTGGGGTCAACCCTCCATAGACCTCTTTGCCACCTCGTTGACCAAAAGGCTCCCGACCTATTGCTCGCCAGTCCCAGATCCAGAGGCGACCCACATAGACGCGTTTCTACTGGACTGGTCTCACCTGGACTTGTACGCATTCCCACCGTTCAAGATAGTCAACAAGGTACTGCAGAAGTTCACCTCTCACGAAGGGACAAGGTTGACGTTGGTTGCTCCCCTCTGGCCCACGAGAGAGTGGTTCACAGAGGTACTTCAATAGCTGGTAGACGTTCCAAGGAGTCTTCCTCTAAGGATAGATCTCTTACGGCAGCCCCACGTAAGGGATCTTCATCAAAGCCTCCCCGCGCTTCGTCTGACTGCCTTCAGACTATCGAAAGACTCTCAAGAGCTCGAGGCTTTTCGAAGGAGGCAGCCAGAGCGATTGCGAGAGCTAGGAGAGCTTCTACCATCAAAGTATACCAGTCGAAGTGGGAAGTCTTTAGAGACTGGTGCAAGTCAGCATCTATTTCCTCTTCCAGTACCTCTGTAGCCCAAATCACAGATTTTCTCTTACATCTGAGAAATGTTTTTCCCTCTCAGCACCCACTATTAAGGGCTACAGGAGCATGTTGGCGTCTGTCTTTAGAGATAGAGGCTTAGATCTTTCCAATAATAAAGATCTCCAAGATCTCCTTAAGTCTTTCGAGACCTCTAAGGAGCGTCGTATGGCAACTCCTGGATGGAACTTAGACGTGGTCCTAAGGTTCCTAATGTCCGACAGGTTTGAGCCATTACATTCAGCCTCCCTGAAGGATCTCACCCTCAAGACACTTTTCTTAGTGTGCTTGGCTTCGGCTAAAAGGGTCAGTGAGATCCATGCCTTCAGTAGGAACATCAGCTTTTCCACAGATAAAGCCACATGTTCACTTCAGCTTGGTTTCTTGGCCAAAAATGAACTGCCTTCTCGTCCTTGGCCTAAGTCATTTGATATACCTTGCCTGTCAGAGATCGTAGGCAACAAGCTTGAAAGAGTACTGTGTCCAGTTAGAGCTCTTAAGTTCTATTTAGCTCGTACAAAATCCTTACGAGGTGGATCTGAGGCCTTGTGGTGCTCAGTTAAGAAGCCATCATTACCTATGTCAAAGAATGCTTTGTCATATTTTATTAGATTTTTAATCCGAGTGGCTCATTGTCACTTGAGTGAAAAAGACCGTTGCTTGCTTAAGGTTAAGACGCACGAAGTAAGAGCTATAGCAACTTCCGTGGCCTTTAAGCAAAATAGATCTCTGCGAAGTATTATGGACGCGACCTTTTGGAGAAGCAAGTCGGTATTCGCGTCATTTTACTTAAAAGATGTCCAGACTCTTTATGAGGACTGCTACACACTGGGTCCATTCGTTGCAGCGAGTGCAGTAGTGGGTGAGGGTTCTACCACTACATTCCCTTAATTCCAATATCCTTTTAATCTGTCTCTTGAAATGTTTTTAATCTTGTTTTGGGTTGTACGGAAGGCTAAAAAGCCTTTCGCATCCTGGTTGATTTGGCGGGTGGTCAAATGTCATTTCTTGAGAGCGCCCAGATTAAGGGTTTTGATGAGGTCCTGTTGTATGGGTTGTCGCCCTTGATACTTCAGCTCCTGGGAGTCTTTCAGCATCCTAAGAGGATGGCTGGGCTTCGTGAGGAAAGCAGACTAACAAGGCAGAGTAATCGTCAGAGTCAGCTTCCTTACCAGGTACCTATATTTATTTGGGTTTTGTTATGATATAACTGTCAAAAACTCTAAGCATATATGCCGTAAACTGTATTAATACTGGTCTCTACCCACCACCATGGGTGTGAATCAGCTATTATATATTCACCGGCTAAGTTTAATATTTAAAAATGATATTTTGATTATAAAATAAATTTTTGAATATACTTACCCGGTGAATATATAAATTAAAGGCCCCCCCTTCCTCCCCGATAGAGACCCAGCAGAATGAGAAGAACTGGAGCTGTTTACATGTATATGCGGTATCTGGCCGATAGTTGGCGCTGGTGGGCACACCCGCAACCTTCATGGCGATCGCTCGCGAGTTTTTGTGTTTCTGTCGAGCCGTCCGAGACGTCAGCTATTATATATTCACCGGGTAAGTATATTCAAAGATTTATTTTATAATCAAAATATCATTTTTGGATACAGTTTTAATGTTGCAATGTCTTGTAAATTTAATCTACTGTACTCTTAAACCCAAATTTTTCACTTGTATAACATTATGAATTTAATGTGGATTTAAGGACTTTGCCACTCAGAGATATTGAATTTTAGTTCAATTTGGTGTTTTCATTATAAAATAAATTTTTGAACATACTTACCCGGTAGTTATATATATAGCTTACGTCTCTGACGTCACGGTAGAAAATTCAAAACTCGCCCCAATCTCCAATTGGATAGCCAGGTGTACCACCCCTGCCCCCTAGCGAGGTACCTGGGAACCATTCCAGGAACCCTCATATATTCCATGCCTCTAGTCTCTTAGAGGGGAGGAGGGTGGGACTTAAATTACATATAACTACCGGGTAAGTATGTTCAAAAATTTATTTTATAATGAAAAAAACATTTTCAAACATAAGCCTTACCTGGTAGTTATATATATAGCTGATTAACACCTTTGGTGGAGGGTTAGAGACAGCTAGTATATCTGGAATTTGTCTTAAGAGTTAATTAAAACAAACTTAAGGGTTCGTACCTGATAAGGAAGCTGACTTCAATGATACTCTGCCTCATTATGTCTGCTAGCCTTATGAGATCCAGCAGTCCTCCCAGGGGGCTGAAGATCTCGTAGGGACTTTCAAACCGGTGTATATACCTCATTATGACAGAACCTCCTCCAATAACCCGTTCCGGGCGCTCTCAAGGAACAAATTTGACCACCTGACAAAATCAATGATTGTGGAAGATTGACACAATCTCCACAAACAACCATAAAAAAAACAATTAAAAGTACCAAGAGAAGCAAAGGTTATTGGGATTATGGGAACATAGTGGTGGATCCTTCGCCCACTATTGCACTCGCTGCTACGAATGGACCCAGAGTGTAACAGTCCTCGTAACGAGTCTGAACACCTTTCAAATAATATGATGCGAACACAGATTTGCTCCTCCATAATATGATGCGAACACAGATTTGCTCCTCCAGAAGGTTGTGTCCATAATGCTTTGATGTGATCTGTTCTGTCTGAATGCTGCCGACGTTGCTACTGCTCTGACTTCATGAGTCTTGACCTTTAAAAGACCAAGGTCTGATTCATTACAATGAATATGTGCCTCCTTAATTAAAAGCCTGATAAAAAATGACAAGGCATTTTTAGACATCTGTAATGAGGGCTTTCTGACCGAGCACCATAAAGCTTCAGAATTGCCTCGTATATCTTTCGTCCTATCCAAGTAGCATCTCAGAGCTCTTACTGGGCATGAGACTCTTTCCAACTCTTCTCCAACTAAATCCGTAAGATTTGGAATCTCGAATGTTTTTTGGCAAGAAAGCCTAATTGTAAGGCATAGACAGCGTTACCATCACGAAATCCAACGTTTTTGCTAAACGCATGTATTTCACTCACTCTTTTGGCTGTTGCAAGACTAACCAAAAATAAAGTCTTCATAGTAAGGTCTTTCATAGAAGTTGAACCTAGTGGATCAAACCTGTTGCTCATAAAATACTTCAAGACAACATCCAAATTCCAGGCTGCAGAATCTTGGTTTCGTTGTTTTGTAGTCTCGAAAGACTTAAGAAGATCTTGCAGATCCTTATTGTTAGACATGTCAGGGTTTCTATGTCTGAACACAGTTGCTAACATGCTCCTATAACCTTTAATAGTAGAGGAGGAGAAATTGCACTTCCTTCGAAGGTGGAGCAGGAAGTCTGCAATTTGAGCTACAGAGGTACTGGATGAGGAAAGAGAGTTGACTCTACACCACTCTCTAAACAACTCCCACTTGGACTGATAGACTTTGATAGTCAAAGTTCTTGCTCTTGCAATGGCCTGAGCTGCCTCCTTTGAAAAGCCTCTAGATCTCGTGAGTCTTTCGATAGTCTGAAGGCAGTCAGCTGAAGAGCGTGGAGATTTTGATGGAATCTTTCCAAGTGGGGTTGTCTGAGTAGATCTACTCTTAATGGAAGTATTCTTGGAGTGTCTACCGCCTATTCCCGTACCTCTGTGAACCATTCTCTTGCAGGCCAATAGGGAGCCTCTAGGGTCATCCTGGTCCCTTTGGATGTTACGAATTTCTGAACTACCTTGTACAGGATCTTGTATGGTGGGAAGGCGTATAGATCTAGGTTGGACCAATCCATAAGAAACGCGTCTATGTGGACTGCTTCTGGATCCGGCACCGGGGAGCAATACGCCTCTAACCTCTTTGTTTTTGAGGTTGCAAAGAGATCTATGCATGGGCGCCCCCATGGATGCCATAGGCTCTTGCAAACTTGAAGGTTGAGTGTCCACTCTGTCGGTAGGATCTGACCTCTTTTGCTGAGGCTGTCTGCCATTACGTTTTTCTCCCCTTGGATGAACCTTGTTAGAAGTATAATGTTCCTCTCTCTTGCCCACAAAAGGAGATTCTTTGTCGTCTTGTACAGAGATATCGAGTGAGTTCCCCCCTGCTTGGTAATGTACACCAATGCTGCCGTGTTGTCTGCATTGACCTGAACCACTTTGTTAGTGACTGATTCCTCAGAACTTTTGAGGGCTAATAGAACTGCCAACAATTCCTTGTGGTTTATATGCAAAGACTTTTGGTTCTCTGACCATAGTCCCGAAGCTTCCAGCTTGTTTAGTGTTGCTCCCCATCCTGCGTCCGAGGCGTCGGAGCATAACACAAGGTCTGGGCTCTTTTGTGATAGGTCGAGACCTTCCTGGAACTTGTTTGGTTCTTCCCACCACCGAAGGCAGTCTTTAATGGTGTTCGTAATCGGAATGGACAACGCTTCTAGGTCTTTCTCCTTGTTCCAATGGCTGTTGAGATGGAACTGGAGAGGACGAATGTTCAGTCTTCCTAGGGGAACAAATTGTTCCAAGGAGGAGAGGGTTCCTACTAGGCTCATCCACTTCCTTGCTGAACACATATTCTTGCTTAGAAACGACTGGAGTTTCAATCTGGCTTGTTCCATCCTTAAAGCAGACGGAAAAGCCCGAAAAGTCTAACTCCGAATCGTCATTCCCAAATAGAGAATCTCTTGAGATGGAACCAAGAGAGACTTTTCCTTGTTTACAAGGAGACCCAGCTCTTTTGAGAGGTTCAATGTTGTCTGAAGATCCTTCAGGCAGTGATCGTATGAGTGCGCTCTGAGAAGCCAGTCGTCAAGATACAGAGAGGCTCTTATGTCCCTTGAATGGAGGATCTTTGCTACATTTAGCATGAGCTTCGTAAAGACCTGGGGTGGTGTGCAAAGGCTGAACCATAGGGCTCTGAATTGGTAGACATCTCCTTTGAAGACGAACCTTAGGTAAGGTCTGAAGGTCGGATGGATCGGGATGTGGAAGTAGGCGTCCTGGAGGTCTAAAGAGACCATCCAGTCACCCTTCCTTACTGCGGCTAGCACTGATTTCAAAGTCTCCATAGAGAACCTCGTCTTCAGGATGAACTTGTTCAGGGCGCTCACGTCCAGAACTGGACGCCATCCCCCCCGAGTTCTTGGGTACCAGGAACAGTCGGTTGTAAAAACCTGGTGGACAAGGATCCTGTACCTTTTCTATGGCCCCCTTTTTTAACATAAGAGACACTTGGGTCGATAAAGCTTGTCTCTTTGCCTCCTCTCTGTACCAGGGAGAGAGATCTACAGGAACTAAGACCAAAGGAGGACTCCCTTGAAAGGGGATCTTGTAACCCTCCTTCAAGATCTGGATAGACCACTGATCTGCTCCTCTCTTCTCCCACGCTCGCCAGAAGTTGAGTAGTCTGGCCCCTACTGCCTGAAGGCGAAAGCAGCCAGACCCTGCTTCACCCTTCTCTAAAGCCTCTAAACTTACTCCTCATAGCGTCAGGTCTGGAACTACCCCTGCTGGAAGATCTCCCTCGAAAGGGCTGTGAAAACTTGGGAAAAGTTTCTTCCTTAGGCTTGCAACTGGTAAATGAGGGTGGAAGAGCTTTTCTGTCTGTCTTAGAGACAAGATCCTGAGTAGCTTTTTGAGCCAAGGGTGCCGATATCTCCCTGATTAGTTCTTGTGGGAACAGCAATGGAGAAAGAGGTGCGTACAACAGCTCGGATTTCTGGAAGGGAGTAACCCGCAGCGAAAGAAACGAGCATAATTGATCCCTTTTCTTAAGGATGCCAGCAGAAAACAGCGCTGCTAGTTCGTTGGATCCATCCCGCAAAGCCTTGTCCATGCAGGACATCAGATGGACTAGGGCAGAGGTATCCCCATCTTTAAAAGTAGCGAATTTTTTACCCAGAGCTCCGAGAGTCCAGTCTAAGAAGGTAAAAACTTCGAAGGCTCTAAATATGCCCTTGAGCTGGAGGTCCATCTCCGAAGTAGACCAGTATATCTTGGTCTTCCTCATGGCCGACCGACAAGGAGCGTCTACGAGGCTTGAGAAATCTCCTTGGGCAGAGGCAGGTATCCCCAAGCCGAGAACTTCTCCTGTCTCGTACCAGATACTAGACCTGGAGGTCAGTCTAGCCGGAGGAAAGGAGAAAGCTGCTTTTCCTAAGGCTTTCTTAGACTGTAACCAGTCACCCATCAATTTAAGAGCTCTCTTAGATGAGCGCGATAACACCATCTTGGTAAAGCGAGCTTTCATAGAGGCCTTCCCAAGAGTAAACTCAGACGGTGGCGAACGGGGAGCTACTGGCACAAAAAAGTCTGAGAACTCCTCCGTAAAAACTTTCATCAGTTTCTTCCAGTCCTCGTCATCTGACACCTCATCAAACTCCATAGGAGAAAGCTGGCCTTCTATATCTTCCTCTGGCAATGTTCCTTCGGGAGCAGCAGTGTTGAGAGCAGTTTCCTTCTCAAAAATATCCTGAGTACCAACAGCAATGGAAACAGGATCATTACGAGAAACATCAAGCGGGCGTGACGCTTGCGGCTCAGCCGAACGCTCGCGGTCAACTTGATCGGAGTCAAAGAGTTCCTGAACTTGAACTGCATCAATGTCTTCTTGGAAAGAGTGAGCCTCATTATCGTAATCCAGACTAACATCCAAAATATGGTAAGGGATAGGGTGTTCCGGATCATATTCTGAAACCCGCTTGCCGTCATTACCTGACAAGCGTTCGACGCTGCGAACCGCTTGTTGTTCAGCAACTTGTTCATCTGTTTTCTGTTCAGAAACACGACCTGGAGGACGTTCACTAAAATAATTTGATAAGTGAAGAGCGTCCTGAAATGTAGGACGTTCGACAGCCTGTTTCGTAGGACGTTCGGCAGCCTGTCCCGAAGGACGCTCGGCAGCCTGTTCCGTAGGATGTTCGGGAGCCTGTTTCGAAGGACATTCGATAGCCTGCTTTGAAGGACGAACTGCAGCCTGTTTCTCAGGACGTTCGGCAGCATGTTTGGAAGGACGTTCGATGACACGTTTCACAGGACGTCTGTCTTTCTTTGAAGGACGTTCGAGCACACGATCTGACAGAAGGATCTCCTTGCGTTTTTAAGGGCGTTCGTGTTCTCTATAGGGGCTGTCAACTGCGGACTTAGGAGAATGTTCACGATCACTTCCTAAAGAACGTTCATAGAGGCTAGCAGGAAGCTTAGATCCTCGACTATGAGGGTGTTCGAGCACACGTCCATCAGGACGTTTCGAAACTTGTAGAACAGCCTGCTCGCTGTCTCGATGCCGACCAAAACTCCCACGTGTGCTGGTTTGAGGTTTGTCGCTACGCTGGTAGTTCTGCATAAACGACGAGAGCCTGTTTTGCATGTCTTGCAGCATAGCAAAATTAGGATCTGAACGTTGTGAAATCGGTGATGAAATCACAACGTTCTCCTCATCGCTCAGCGGAATAGAGCGCCTGGAAGGTGAAAACCAGTCTGAATCCTGTGCTGGTGCCTGGAATGAGGTTAAGCCTGGTCCTGACTGCATAGGAGGATTCTTGGAAGCGTCCAACGTCCTATAAGGACGTTTAATCTTAGGACTTTCAAACGTCTCTGGTGTATCCCAATGACTACATCCAGGACGAGAACTAGCAGGACGTCGGTAGGCCTTATCATAAGTCCTCTTAAGAGGTCTGGAAATAAGCTTCCAGCCTCATTTAGGCAAGGGGTCATCCGAAGATGACGAGAAACACTTAACCTCACCTTTCCATTGGTGAGGATGAATGTCCTGGGAAGCGCCCACAGGTACGTTCGAGGGGACGTCTGCTCGTGTATTCAAGCCTCTCATCTCCTTTCACCTTTCGACTTTCCTTCTCCCAGGGGTTGGGGAGCTTGGAAGAGGTCTAGGACTAGGAGGACGACAGACGCGAGCAGGCGCACCCTCCACTGCACTTAACTTCACTGCACTTTTATCACTTTCACCTTTCAACTGCTTTACATCGGCCATCAGCTGTGTTCTATCTGCAGCAAGCGATTCCACTTTAGCGCCCAGCGCTTGAATCGCCACTAACATATCTTTGAGTGACGGCTCATTAGCAGTTGCAATAGTGGGATCAGGATCTACCACTACAGGGGAAGGAACAGGATCAATGACATGGGAAGATAAAAAATCTTTAGAAGAGCGTGAAGAACTCCACCTCAATCTATCCCTCTTGAGTTTACGTCTGTACTTATCAAACTCAATCCATTCATGCTCTGATAGTAGAACACACTCATCACAGCGATCTCCTAAATCACACTCTTTACCTCTGCAAGCAACACAGAGAGAATGGGGGTCAAGTGGAGCTTTTGCCATTCGGGTCTTACATCCACTACTCACACATAACCTAAAAGTTATAGGGGGGTATGGCCATTTTGAAAATTTAAAGAGAAATCACACAAGCAAAGGTAAAAAATCTTCTAATCCAAATCAAATTAAAGAATATCCAAAGCGAGATCAAAAACAAGCGGGAGTCAACAACCAAAGTTTTGTACTTCAACAAAATAAGATCAATATTGACGAGAGCGGAATTCACGTGTCGTCGCTAGCGACGGCATAGAATATATGAGGGTTCCTAGAATGGTTCCCAGGTACCTCGCTAGGGAGCAGGGGTGGTACACCTGGCTATCCAATTGGTGATTGGCGCGAGTTTTGAATTTTCTGCCGTGACATCAGAGACGTAAGCTATATATATAACTACCGGGTAAATCTTATTTTTAAACATAAAACTTACCCGCTGGTTATATAAGAATGGCTAAAGTCCCTGACCCCAGCAGGAAATTCAAAATCTCGTGCAGCTATCGCAGATATGCCAGGTGTACACTAGCGCCCTCGCGGTACTACAGGTAGAACTATACCCAACTTCTTCAGATTTTCCCTGCTGCCATAGCGGGCTGTTCTATTGGAAATTCTCTCTCGCTTTTTACTCTGTTTGCACATTATTTGGTGATGTATAAACGTTTTTTGAGTTTGGGGTTTCGCTTTTTTGTTTTATTTGATCTGCAATCACGTATTTATAACTTAGAGGGTGAGATTAAAAGGTTTTTCAACCTATTTTAAACCTCACAAAAGCATGGGGCGAGATGTAAACATCTCGTCCATTGATGACGTCACAGCCTTATGTCGTAGGCTATAAGTCCGACTTGCTTTTTTACAAAGAATTATAAGTGGATACTTTCTTTTGAAGTATTAAGTTATAAATTAAATTAAAGGATTATTAATCTAAGAAAATATTATCCTTTTAACAGTTTTTCTTGAGGTACTGTAATCTTCAATCTGTTTGCAAAGATTAACTAGCGTTCAGTTGTTACGCTGTTGTCAGTATTGTTACAATATTACAATATTTGGTAGCAATTTTTATGAATTGTACATTCTTCTTACATCTCAAGTTTTTTAGTTGTACTATATAAAAGGAACATTTTATTTTGAAATTAGTTGGTCCTGTCAGTATTTTTCCTTAGTCAGAGATTAAAGGAAGTTAAATTTCACTTAATTTTTATACGAATCGATGTAGCGCACGATTCTATGTATCGTGTGGAATACTAAGATTGTTCGTATATTAAGTGTAAATGTTCCAATGAATACGAGTGATGATTCATCTTTTATTTGAATTCCTTAATTTAAGGGTTTTTTTATAAATATTATATCTATTAAGGTAATATTTAATATTTCGCTGCATTTATATGGGATTCAGTGATTTTTCATTCCCATTCAAACGATTGAGAGAATTGTAAGTCTCTCTCTAAGAGTTCATTTTGTTTGAGAGAACGTATACTTTGGTTTTCGAATGATTGTGGAACTTTCTTTTTACCAAAGAGTAGAATGCAAATTTTTAGTGTTAAATTACGCAGTGAATTTTATTCAGTGGAGAGTGTTTCTGTTCGTACCTGTCGTTATCCTAGTCTTAGACCTCTGTCAAGCTCCCGGAAGGGGAGAAGTTAAGTTGAACGACGAAAGGAATCGAGAGGGTAGCCAGGCGTTACAGTCTTTTAAGACCCGAACAGAAGTCCTCTCAAGCGTTTTCTGTCATCCCCCAAACGCTCACCCTTGCTATAGTTAAAGCGAGGTATTAATGTTGTCAAACATTATACGCGCGCTTCGGTCGCTAAGTTGTAAACAAATTAGATTCGTTCTGCGTATTTACCTTTCATGCGGTGCGGACTTAGTGCCTCCGCCTCCACCTAATGGGTGTCGTCTCCCAACAATGGTAAGCGCTAGGGATGGACGAAGATAGTGCTGATCTTTGCTGTTAGGCGTGAAACAGCAATTATCTTCGTTTATGCAGTCTTATTAGCCTGCCGTTGACAGTGCGGTTGGGTGTCACGATTCCGGTTTTGACGCGGTCACACAGGAGACCTGCCTATTCCGGTGATGACTCGTCGTCGCACAGGCGGCCTACCAACCGCAATGTTCAACGGTGTGAGAAGGGGGATGCATCGCTTCGAGTACCTGCTTCTCGATGCCAACAGACCGCTCATAGCGCCTAGTGTCAGTCTATCCAGGCGCGCCGACGATTGCCAGGCAGCAGAGCATGCTACCAAGTGACATGACAGACAGCAGAGCATGCTACCAAGTGACATGACAGACAGCAGAGCATGCTACCAAGTGACATGACAGACAGCAGAGCATGCTACCAAGTGACATGACTGACAGCAGAGCATGCTACCAAGTGACATGACAGACAGCAGAGCATGCTACCAAGTGACATGACAGACAGCAGAGCATGCTACCAAGTGACATGACAGACAGCAGAGCATGCTACCAAGTGACATGACAGACAGCAGAGCATGCTACCAAGTGACATGACAGACAGCAGAGCATGCTACCAAGTGACATGACAGACAGCAGAGCATGCTACCAAGTGACATGACAGACAGCAGAGCGGAGCGGTGCGTCAACGGAGCGGAGCGTCAACGGAGCGGAGCGTCAACGGAGCGGAGCGTCAACGGAGCGGAGCGTCAACGGAGCGGAGCGTCAACGGAGCTGAGCGTCAATGGAGCGGAGCGTCAGCGTCAGTGCAGACGGTTCGCTAATGATAACAGACTTTGATGTCTACATGACCATGACCGTCTAGCGTTGGGACTTTTTTGCGCCAGGCGCTAAATTAAGAAATAAATCTTAACTAGAAAGATATTATATTCTCGGATCAAGGCCTACTGGGCTAATTCTTGGTTGGGAGGGCTAGAATTAAAACCTCTAAACATTGAGGTCAGAATTCAGAATCCTAAGGAGTGGACTCCTAGGAATCAAGACTTCTCTTCCTAGGATAGAGTCTTGTAGGAGGAAGGGAATGACTTTCAGAAATTCATGAGAGTTTTTCTGATGGGTTTCCCTTTCATTTTTTAACTGCTGCTCCTCGTTCCGACTTCAGTTTTCGCTAATTGCGTGGAAGGTGTCTCTATTTATTTTATTATTATTACTAGCCAGGCTACAACCCTAGTTGAGAAAGCAAGATGCTTTAACCCAAATGGCTCCTATAGGAAAAGATGGCTCAGTAAGGAAATAAGAAAATAATGAATTAACATTAAATCATTCCCAGAAGAGTAACAGTGTAAAGAGACAGTGCTCATGGTTAGTGCAATAACGCGTCCTCAATGCAGTAATGAACCTAACTGTAGAGGTTGGTGCAGCAGCGCCTGCAGATGCGAAAGCAGGAAGTGCATTAAGGCCTTTATGAGAATAGAGTACTGTATAAGAGTATATCTCCCACCACGGGCAGATCTTTTATGATTTAATGTATTATGTTTTAGATAAGAATGGCTGCAGCAAGCAGAACCTAAGCGGCAGCGTGACGAAGCTCATAAGTTAATCGATGAAGCCGCCAAGCGTCAGCTTGACGACCCACGCCAGTTGAATCATGAATTGGCAGAGCGTCAGCGCGAGCATCCCGTGAGCGTGGCGGAGCATCAGCGCGAGCATCGCGTGAGCGCGGCGCGCCAGAACGCGGCGGAGCGTCAGTGCGAACATCGCTTGAGCGCGACGCGCCAGGACTCGGCAGAGCGGCAGCGCCAGCTAGATTCTTCCCCTAGTAAAACCAATCATGACAGCAAACGCAAGGCGAGTGGCTGTCAATTGGATGTGGGTATGGATTAACGCAAGCGCCCTCATATCGTCACTGATGCGCCTGCACAGGAAGGTCAACTTTTAATCAGAGCACAGCTTCAATCGGATGACGTTCTACGTTCTTCCTGTCTACTTGACTAGGAAGTTAATCGTCATGTATGCACGTGAACAGAACTTACCCTCACAGCAGGTGTGTTGCGATTCTTAAACGGGAAGCAATCGAGTGTGTTTTTTCTTCCACGAGAGGAGCGGAAGTTAGACGAGTCACATATAATCCTGGCTCTTCCTCTGGAATCTGAAGCACATTCAGGGAAGAAAGAGTTTGTCCTCTTAGAAGGACGCAAAACCTAGACTTGGACGTCAACAATCAATACGTCCGAGACCTTGCAGGAGTCATATGTTTTCTAGTAACTTATCCCGCAGTAACTGATGTTCGCCGGAAGTATTTTCTGTTGAAAAAAGACGTGTCAGTGCCAAAATCGGGTAAGACACATAATTCTTCGAGAGAAAAGGTGCTCAGTTTGCTTCTGTTCACACTTCTTCTCCGCAACCAGTTTGGGGAAATGTTTAGTACTTTCTTCTGGGGTCTAGCGACTACTGTTGACGGTATCTCACAGCATGGGATACGTTCAGGTCGCGCATAAGGCGCGCTGAAAATGTCATAGGGACTCTCCCAGGTCGCTCACGGGACTGCGGTTGATGATCTCTCATAGCCTTTGCTCACGCTTGAGTTGGCGCACAAGCTGCCCCATGAGTGTAGGTTTGGTCTGAGCTAAAAGAGGTCAATTTTATCTTTTTTTAGCGTTTACGATTCTTGGTGGGGAAAAAATGTTTTCTCCTAAAAGAGTAAGGACTACCATAGATCAAAGGGATGGTTTTCCATTAGTATCAGACAGTGTAGTTCTCCGATGCTCAGCAACGTTTCCTCGCAAAGATATGCTCTTGTTGTGGGAAGCGTTAGAGCATACACTTGTAGCGGCGCAGACGTACACGCAGTCACAGACGCAGACGCCAGTCTGGTCGTATGTTGGACGCTGACAGTCAAAGTTGATCCTTTCAACTAGTTGTCCCATCTTCGCGATCTGTGGGATATGCGTCTCCACTCATGCTGACGCATGCTACACGCGGGCCTTTCTCGGCAAACATGCAACCTGAAATCCTAAGCAATCTAGACGCATGTGCCCGCCTGGACATATACTGGATAAGGTCAGTCAGGTTTTTTCCGCGTCATGATAGACTAACAGTTGCTCCTTTGCGCCACTGACCGGACATGATGCTGTTGCCTACTTGCGGCACGCTGTAGATTTACAACAGGCGAGACGTATACAGAGCGCTGTATCCACTCGACAAGGTGAATGCATACAGCACACTAGCACCTTACGGGGATGCAAGCACATGCGACATTATAGTCGCATATTAGACGTATACAGTCTAGTCTTTTGCTCACAGCAGTATGGACAGATTGTTGTCTTTCCTTCGCGTCGCTCTCGCCTCACAGCTAACACTTTCTCGTGTCAAGCTTTGGCTTTAAGTGTGTTGAACATTTGTTGGTACACACGATCAGGTCTTAACTTCACAGCATGAGGTTCACGTTGTTGATGCTTCTTTTCAGCAGGCCTAGCTTCAGTATCGGTTTTCTGCGAGTGATCTGGATGCATTTTGGGAGGAGGTCTAGATCTTGACTCACTCTCTCACGACATGTTGAGCATATACAGCAGGCTGGAACCATACTGGACCCATGCTGGGTGCTTGCTGGAAGCATGTCATCAGTCTGTTTTTTCCTGTGTCAGGATCACGAACGCTTTATTTTAAACCAGTATTTTGGAAGACCCCTATGATCAAGAGGGTTGTTCGAAGGAGACAGCTGAGGCTATCGCTTGTACAAGGGACCTTTGCCTCAAGGTTTTGCAATGCAAATAGGGTGTTTTTTGGAATGGTGTAGAACTAAAGGACTCTTCATTTGGTAACTCTAAAACAAGTGGCCTGTTTCTTCTTAGACCTTGGAAGAAAACACATTTTTTCCTCCTCGACCATCAAGGGGTACAGGAGTATGCGGACATCTGTCTTCAGATACAGAAGATTGGATCTATCAAATAAAGACCTTATAGATCTTCTCAGATCATTTGAGATTACTTGGAAGCGTCAGCAGGATGCGCCAGCCTGAAATTAAGGGGTCGTTTCTGGAATTCCACGGTAGTGACAGATCTGAGCCTTTACACTTGGTTTCTTTTTTAAGGCCTAACTTTGGAGACTTTCTGAGTAAATCTACCATAGTTGAGAGTCAGTGAAGTTCAATCTTTTAGCAAGAACATGGACTTCACAATGGTTAAGCCATAGGCGCCTTGCAACCTGGATTCTTGGTCATTAACAAACGTCCTTCTCATCCATGGCCTAAATCTTTCGGGATCTCTATCCTCTCGAATTTGGTTTGTGAAGGGCTGCGAAGAGTTTTTACCTGGTTAAAACGATGAAGTTTTATTGGGACAGGACCAAAGAAGTTAAGAGTCTATTCATGACTCTTTGGTGCACGGTCAAGAAGCCTGCGCTATCTACGTCTAAAACGCTCTATCATCTCCTATAGACTTTAATTACAAGAGTTCTTTCATACTGTTGTGTGACAGATCATAACATGTCGAGAGAGTAAAGACTCATGAAGTTAGAGCTGTAGGAGCTTCTGTAACTTTTAAACTAATCTGTTCTCTGCAAAGCATCGCGTATACAGCCTTGTGAAGGGGTAATCCTTTATTCACCTTACATTTCTTAGACCGTATCCAGTCTCTTTATGAGGACGTCTATGTTTTGGGATCACTCATAACAACGAGTGCAGTAGTAGGTGAGACATTCACCATTACATTTCCCTAGATTCTTAGTACCCCTGTTCTTCTCTTGGAACTGTTATATATGTTTTTTATGATTTTACGTGAAGATTGGTCGACAATCTTCCGCAATCTTTGATCTAGTCAGGTGGTCATTTTGTTCCTAGAGAGTGCCCGGAACAAGGGTATGAGTTGAGGTCCTGTCATGTTATAGGTTATTGAACCGTTTGACAGCTCCTATAGATCATCAGTTCCCTGGGTGGACCGTTGGATCTTCTAAGGATAGCAGACATAATGAAGCAGAGCATTGCTGTCAGCTTCCATATCAGGTGAGAACCTCTTAAGCGGTTTATGTAACTCTTAAGTGAATTTCCAATTATGTAGCTGTCTCTGACCCACCACCAAGGGTGTCAATCAGCCATTTTTATATAACCAGCAGGTAAGATTTATATTTAAAAATGTTATTTTCAAAATAAAATAAATTTTTGAATATACTTACCCACTGGTTATGTAAGTTAAAAACCTACCCTCCTCCCCTCTAGAGACCATGGGGCATGGAAAATCTGAAGAAGTTGGGTATAGTTCTACCTGTAGTACCGCGAGGGCGCTAGTGTACACCTGGCATATCTGCGATAGCCGTGCTAGATTTTGAATTTTCTGGCGGGGTCAGGGACTTTAGCCATTCAGGGACTTTAGCCATTCTTATATAAGCAGCGGGTAAGTATATTCAAAAATTTATTTTATTATGAAAATAACATGTTTAAAGTTACCAGTTGTGATAGTACCAGTTGTTCTGGCGTAGATACAAACCCTCCTCTATTTATAGGGGTACTGTATACTTTCAGCGTAACTGAAAGACGAGCCATGATAATTTTAGTGGGGGATAACTACCCCATCCGCTAGTTAGCGGGTAGGGGTGGGGTAGAATGACTACCCCACTCTCACCTCACGGCTGAGTAACCACTTTACTTTGTGGCTTGGTAGAGAACGGACATGCTGCCATTCTCTCCCGCAAAGACTTGGCTTGATTGTTTTTCTATTATTTTTTTTCTCTTGTGTGTGCTTTCATTTATCTTATACATATATATGCGTGTATATATGTATAAATGGAAATATACTTTTATGTTGTTAGATACATGTAACTTTAATTAGTGTTGACAACGTATCTGGCGGCTTCCGCCGTAAGGGAATTGTCGTTGTGTTGATACTACTCCCCTACCTTGCCGCCCTCCCCTGTGTTGGTGGTCGGCAGGTTCTCAACTCTCCCGTGTGTTTGTTTTATTACTTGAGTTAAAGTTTATAACAGTTCAGCTCCCTTTCGAGGAATTATCTTACAAGGAACGTGACTTATTCCCCGAATGGTTCATGTTGTGCAGGGGAGCATGAAGTGTAATTAATCACAACTTTTTTCTTTTCTACAGATAGCACCGACGTAGAACACAAGGCCGATGGCTTCGGACTCCCTGTTCATTATCCTGCGCTTAATGTGGTAGCTCATGAGCTGCCCACGTTACGAGGTAGCACTCGTTGTCAACCTTCAACTTGAACAAGGCTTGTTGATGGGATGCATAGTTTGCTGTAGGAGGTTCGCCTCCAGGGGTTGGAGAACCTTCCCTTACGAGGGAGTGTTAACCTTCCCCGGAGTTGGGTTGCCCCCCTTCCGAGGGAGAGCTTCCTCACTTCAGCCGTTAAGCAACCTTCCCCCTTTCGGGAAGAATTGCGGACAGCTTGACGAGTTTTTCTTCTGCTATCTCGTCGCCGAAAACTGTGCTTCTTCCCCTTGAACTGGGGAAAAGGAAGTCTAAGGCTTGTTCCTCCTTCGAGGGGAACTTCTCTCTCTCGTTCGCGAGAAAGATTGTTATGCCTATGCTTTATTCCCATAGAGCTGGGAGAAAGCTTGTCTTAGGCGATGTCCTCCTTCGAGAGGACTTCTCTCTCGTTCGCGAGAGAGAGATTATTACGCCTACTGGCTTCTCGTGCGAGCGTCTGGTATGACACGGGAGAAGTTCTCGGCTTGGGAGTGCCTGCCTCTGCCCAGGGAGACTTCTCAAGCCTCGTAGACTCTTCTCGTCGTCTGACCATGAGACGCTCGAAGGTTTGCTGCTCCTCTTCAGACCTAGATCATCTCCTCAAAGGAATTTATCGGGCCTTTGAAGTTTTCAACTTTTTGGATTGGTCGCTGGGAGCCTTGAGTAGGAAGATCTCGTCAGCAGACCGTGATGTCTCTGTTCAAATTATGTCCTGCATGGACAAGGCTATTAGAGATGGCTCGAATGAACTTGCTGCTACTTTTACAGCAGGAGTTCTTAAGAAGAGAGAGACTCTTTGTTCTTTCCTGTCTGCAGGTGTCACTCCTTGTCAAAGGTCAGAACTACTCTGCGCCATTGTCTTCTGCCCTGTTCCCGTAGCAGCTTATTAGAAATATCGCAGCGTCTCTTGTACAGAAGGATACTCATGATTTGATGGCCACGTCTGCTCGTAAGGCTGTACCTTCGTCCTCTTATGTCAACAGACCTAAATTTGATACTTCAGCTACAAGGTTTATCCCGCCTTTTCGTGGCAGAGCTCCCAGTAAGGGAGGCTCTCGTGCCGATAGTAAGCGGGGTAAGAAGAGAGGATCTAAGTCCTCCCGTGGCAGAGTCTGACTGCCCACGTCCTCAGACAGCAGTAGGGTCCAGATTGACCAACTTCTGGCAGGCCTGGGAGAAGAGGGGTGCAGACCAGGAGTCTGTTTTGTTGCTAAAGGAGGGTTACAATCCCTTTTGTACGGAGACCTCCTCTAGTAAACGATCCGATAGACCTCTCTCCCAGGTATCGAGAGGAGTCAAAGAGACAGGCATTACATCTGCAGGTGTCTCAGTTGTTAGAGTAGGGGGCGGTGGTGAAAGTCTCGGACCTTCAATCCCCCGGTTTTTACAACCGTCTCTTCCTAGTTCCAAAGCACACAGGAGGTTGGAGGCCAGTGCTGGATGTCAGTGCTCTCAACATTTTTGTTGTCAAAATAAAGTTTACGATGGAGACCACCAAATCCGTTCTAGCAGCGGTCAGAGAGGGGGACTGGATGGTCTCTCTCGACTTGCAGGATGCGTACTTCCACATTCTGATACATCCAGACTCTCAACCTTATCTAAGGTTTGTATACAGGAATGTGGTGTACCAATTCCGAGCACTGTGCTTCGGCCTCAGCCCTGCTCCTCTTGTTTTTACGAAGCTCATGAGAAATGTAGCAAAGTTCCTACATATGTCGGGGATCAGAGCCTCCCTGTACCTGGACGACTGGTTACTCAGAGCGTCGTCCCGTCATTGCTGTCTGCAGGACCTACAGTGGACTTTGGATCTTGCGAAGGAGTTGGGCCTCTTGGTGAACATAGAGAAGTCTCAGCTGACTCCCTCCCAAACGATTCTCTATTTGGGGATGGAGATACAGAGTCTAGCTTTTCGGGCTTTTCCGTCTGCCAACAGGATCGAGCAGGCTTTGCTCAAAGTCCGTCTCGTGCTAGAGAAAGACCGTTGCTCTGTGAGAAGCTGGATGAGCCTCCTAGGGACGCTTTCATCCCTGGAACAGTTTATCTCTCTAGGGAGACTTCACCTACGCCCTCTCCAGTTCCACCTAGACTCCCATTGGAACAAGGAGAAAACTTTGGAGGCGGTCTCAATTCCGATCTCCGAACCAGTCAAGACTTGCATGGCCTGGTGGGACAGCAATATAAGACTTCGAGATGGTCTGTCTCTGGCAGTCAACAACCCAAACCATATGTTATTTTCAGACGCATCGGATTTGGGTTGGGGGGCGACTCTGGACAGTCTGGAATGCTCGGGTCTTTGGGCGGCAGACCAGAGGAGCCTTCACATCAACTGCAAGGAGCTGTCGGCTGTCCATTTAGCACTGACGAGTTTCGAGAGTCTGCTTCGAAACAAGGTGGTAGAAGTGAATGCAGACAATACCACGGCCTTGGCTTACATCTCCAAGCAAGGAGGCACTCACTCCCACGCTCTTTTCGTCATCGCAAGGGACCTCCTCATCTGGTCAAAAGATCGAAACATCTCGCTTTTGACGAGGTTCGTCCAAGGGAAGTTGAACGTCTTGGCGGACTGTCTCAGTCGAAGAGGTCAGGTGATCCCTACAGAGTGGACGCTCCACAAGGATGTGTGCAAGAGTCTTTGGATGACTTGGGGTCAACCCACCATCGATCTCTTTGCGACCTCGCTGACCAAAAGGCTCCTGACTTATTGCTCTCCAGTCCCAGATCCAGAGGCGGCCCACATAGATGCCTTTCTGTTGGACTGGTCTCACCTGGACTCTTACGCCTTTCCACCGTTCAAGATCCTCAACAAGGTGTTGCAGAAGTTCGCCTCTCACGAAGGGACCAGGTTGACATTGGTTGCTCCCACCTGGCCTGCGAGAGAGTGGTTCACAGAGGTACTTCTATGGCTGGTAGACGTTCCAAGGAGTCTGCCTTTGCGGATGGATCTCTTACAGCAGCCTCACGTAAAGAGACTTCATCAAAGCCTCCCCGCGCTTCGTCTGACTGCCTTCAGACTATCGAAAGACTCTCAAGAGCTCGAGGATTTTCGAAGGAGGCAGCTAGAGCGATCGCGAGGGCTAGAAGATCCTCTACCATCAAGATCTACCAGTCGAAGTGGGAGGTATTTAGAGATTGGTGCAAGTCCTCCTCTATTTCCTCCTCCAGTACCTCTGTAGCGCAGATTGCGGATTTTCTCCTATATCTGAGAAACGGTCGCTCCCTCTCTGCATCCACCATTAAAGGCTACAGAAGCATGTTAGCTTCTGTTTTCAGGCATAGAGGCTTGGATCTTTCGAATAACAAAGATCTCCAAGACCTCCTTAAGTCTTTCGAGACCTCTAAGGAGCGTCGTATTTCAACTCCTGGATGGAACTTGGACGTGGTCCTACAGTTCCTAATGTCAGACAGGTTTGAGCCTTTAAATTCAGCCTCCCTGAAGGATCTTACCCTCAAGACTCTTTTCTTGGTTAGCTTGGCTTCGGCTAAAAGGGTCAGTGAGATCCATGCTTTTAGTAAGAACATCGGCTTCTCGACAAATAAAGCAATATGTTCTCTTCAACTTGGTTTTTTGGCCAAGAACGAACTTCCGTCTCGTCCTTGGCCTAAATCTTTTGATATACCTAGTCTTTCGGAGATCGTAGGTAATGAAGTTGAAAGAGTGCTGTGCCCCGTTAGAGCTCTTAAGTTTTACTTATCTAGAACTAAACCAATACAAGGTTGTTCTGAGGCTTTATGGTGCTCCGTTAAGAAGCCCTCATTGCCCGTGTCTAAGAATGCGTTATCTTACTTTGTTAGACTTTTAATCCGGGAGGCACATTCTCATTTAAGTGAGAAGGATCGTAGTTTGCTTAAGGTCAAGGCTCACGAAGTGAGAGCGATAGCGACTTCGGTGGCATTTAAGCAAAATAGATCCCTTTGAAGTATTATGGACGCGACCTTTTGGAGGAGCAAGTCGGTGTTCGCTTCATTTTACTTGAAAGACGTCCAGACTCTTTATGAGGACTGCTACACACTGGGTCCATTCGTTGCAGCGAGTGCAGTAGTGGGTGAGGGTTCTACCACTACATTCCCTTAATCCCAATATCCTTTTAATCTTCTCTTGAAATGTTTTTAATCTTGTCTTGGGTTGTACGGAAGACTAGGAAGTCTTTCGCAATCTTTTTGGTTTGGCGGGTGGTCAAATGTTGTTTCTTGAGAGCGTCCAGATTAAGGGTATTGATGAGGTCCTGTTATAGGGGTGTTCGCCCTGGATATAACAGCTCCTGGGAGTCTTTCAGCATCCTGAGAGGATGGCTGGGCTTCGTGAGGAAAGCGGACTAATGAGGCAGAGTAATCATCAGTGTCAGCTTCCTTACCAGGTACCTATACTTAAGTTTGTTTTTTTATGAAATATTTGTCAAAAACTCTTGAGCATATACGCCTTTATTGTGATAATACTGGTCTCTACCCACCACCATGGGTGTGAATCAGCTATTTATATATTCACCGGCTAAGTTTAATATTTAAAAATGATATTTTCATTATAAAATAAATTTTTGAATATACTTACCCGGTGAATATATAATATTAAAGGCCCTCCCTTCCTCCCCGATAGAGACCCTGCGGACTGAGAAGAACTGGAGTGGTTGAGAAGTATATGCGGTATCTGGCCGATAGTCGGCGCTGGTGGGCACACCCGCAACCTTCATGGCGATCGCTCGCGAGTTTTTTGAAATCTGTCGGGCCGTCGGAGACGTCAGCTATTTATATATTCACCGGGTAATTATATTCAAAAATTTATTTTATAATGAAAATATCATTTTACTCTTATGACAGAGAGTCGTCTGACTCTCATCAAGCAAATGGTTCGCGCACGCTTAATTAGCGCTACGCGCACAAGCATCGTCATCAAGAATTTTTATTCTTATGACAGAGTCTTCTGACTCTTGTCGGGCAAGTGTTCGCGCGCGCTAAAACCCGGAGGGATGCCTGCTGCCTAGGGGTTTCCGTCTCTCTACAGTCCCTACGGTATGGGTCTTCCAAAAGCGTGACTTTATACGTCACTCTACACTACCAGCTGGCTACTGTGTCAGCTAGGCTGGTTTCGCCATCACCAATCCTTTCGTTTTCGAACAAACCACCATCATCTTCCCTAAACCCTCCCACTTCGAGTGGTTGGGTTAGCAGACAGAAATTAGCGGGGAATGAAAAATTCTTTACATTCCAGTTCATTTCCCCTTGCAGGCCTTGCCTGAATTAGAAGGTAGTTTTCTCTCTAGCGAGAAAGCATTTGATGGCAACTCCTTCGTGTAAGCGGTCGATGGCAATGTCTGGTCTTCTTGAAGCAAATCCCCACATACGAGACTTCACTCTTTTCGGGAAACTCATTCTTGAGAAGTTCTACAGAACTTCAATGGATGTTGTTAAAACTTCATGAAACCCATAAGCCTTCCCAGAGCATACACTCTATTCAAGACAAAACTGCGAGTTTATTGTCATAGGCTCGGGTTCTACTGTTGGATTGAGTCAACCTCTCCCATCTTTGTACCTTGGATACAACGACTTACTGTTTTACACAATAGACTTCTGAGACTTTCTATTCTACCCTTAAAGGGTTATTATCTCAAACAATTAGTCCCGAAGGATCAGTGTTAGCTTTCGTTTTAGAACGAGAGCAACATCGTGGGCAGCTTTTTATTACGTTTACAAACGTTCCAAACCCCGCCCACGGGGAATCAAACATCCTTGTCTGTGCATGAACGCTGGCAAGCTCCTCCCATAAAGAGGAGGGGCAAACCAAAGGAGTAATGATTGCATTTATAACTGTATATTTTGTTTGAGAATAGGTGTGCTCTCATTCAAAAAATTATTACAGCTAGTTAACAATGAAAAAATTCCTTGGGCAATAATGTTGCAATTCGTCGCACATACATTATTCCCACAACCGGATTCGTTGCAAACATTTCCTGAAGGCAGAGATTACGCATGCGCTAGCGCAGATGGGCAAGTACATATGCGTGCAAGCGATCACTTTGCCAATAAGGGCTATATACATCTTGCAATTAGAACTCCGTTCTATTAAGTTTTATAGTTATATCCCTTACTGAAACCAGGTTATTCAGTTCATTACTTGGCTACTTTCCTGTAACTAGACATACAGCATTTACATTCCTTCTTCTTATAGGCATTTTTTCCTTTCCCCCCAATCAGAAGTCTTGGTCTCCTACAAAGGCTTTGGCTGGAAACTTCTCATAATCATATCTGTTCCCTAGTACTGAACATTTAATGTAAATGCTAGTTTACCAATTGGAGACGGAGAAGTACGAACGTTTTTGTCCTAAGAAGGAGAAACCTCCGTTACGAATGTTTTCCAACTGAGTTCCGGACACGACTTTTAAGTCAAGCTACGCATGTATGCTTGTCATGCTCACAGTTCGGTGTTACTACTTCGTAGTAGACTTATGCTTATTACCCATTCGACAATAGATTAAAGATACGTCTCAATCCTCTCTTGGAGTTTGTTGGATGCGTTCGGTAATTACCGTACAGTCTCCTGTCCGGAAAGCAATCTCTATGGAGATTCGCCCTTATAACATAAACTGTACTGATCAACTGGTTTACCGTTTGGTATCGGTCTTATTTGGCTAACCACACTAAATTAGTGGCAGTTGGAGGGAGGACAGGCTGTTCCCCTTCATTGCAAGAACGTGCAAATAGTTACACGTCTTGACATCACCTCGAGATGTGTTTCTTGCTATGCAATCCCCCCACCACTCCACGAACCGCGGATGGTGGGTAGCAGACGAGAGCTTCCTCAAAGATGCCTATCTTCTCGTCTTCCCTCTGGATCGGATCTCTTTAATGCGTCAAAAGAGGGGGGGGGGGGGGGCATAAGCCGCACCATTCCATCCTCGTCCGTTGGCCCGATTCAGAAATGTACCAGCATTCACCTCTCTTGGAGAGCCATCTAGCAGTACGAAGCCTCAGATGGACAGACCACAACAAGTTGCCCCCATCCGCTCGCGTCATTCCTGGTACAGGAATGTGCTTGCAGATAATCTGAATAGGACTACTCAGATAGTGGGCTCCTAGTGTCTTTGAATCATCTTGTATCCAACAAAGTCTTAACTTTGTGAGGTCCCCGAATGTGGTTATGCTCGCAACGGCCCTGAACTTCAGGCTCCCGCTCGACCATTCCCCAGTCCCAGAACACGAGGCCCTCAAACAGGATGTATTTCAAGATTGGTGGGGCAGCCTAGAGGTGTGCCTTTTTTTTTCCCCTCATTCGGTCTGGTGAGAAAGTCCTCAACCAAGTCAGGATAAGCAAGATCTTATCAATGACTCCAATAGCTTCGCTATGGCATCCTGCAGAATGGTTCCTGGACCTTCTGCAGCTCCCGACCGAGTTCCGAGGGATGTTCCTCTACGACACGATCTTTCAAGCAGCCACATGCTAACACTTTCCTAAGCCGTAGCTTTGCTTCGACTTCATGCCTGGAATGGTCCTTCACCACCTCTCTCAGAGAGGCGTCTCGCAACAAGTTATGGAAAAGATGTCTAGGCACCTCAGACACTTTTTAAGCGTCGATCTTCCAGGCGAAGTGTTCGGTCCTTTGTTACTGATGTCGAAGAAGGGGATTCTCTCCCATCGATGCCTTTACTTATACAAGTTTGAGATAACTTGTCCCTGTCGGATCTCAACCTCCTCCTGGGAACGCGGTTCGGGTTCTTCAGTCCCTGAAGGCCCCTCACTACGAACCTTTATGCCAGGCCGCAGATTGCTTCCTTACATAGAAAATGGCCCTTTATACTCACTTGGGCTTTGACCAAGAGAGTTAGTGTGTTGTATGATCCATCTTCTTATTTCTCCTACTCTACCCTCTTAATGAGAGAATGCCTTGATGAAGTCATTGAGCTTCAGCACGGCATTTCATTCCCGTGCTGAAACTTGGTGACGGGCAAGAGGGCTCTCGAACTTGGGGAAATTGCTCCCCCAGTTCGAATCTAAATTTCTCTCTTTTACCTTTTTCTTTTTCTCAATATTACTACGACCTTATCTTAATTTCACAAACTTTCTTTAGTCTTGCTTTCCAAACTCTATGAGAAAAATTTCTCTCATTATATGTGAGTATATATTATGTACATATATATTTATTATTTTTTTTTTCTTTTCTCCTATGGCTTGGATGTTTTTACATCCATTGTAGCCCCGGCGGGGATGTTCATACATCCTTTATTGCTGCCTGCTTTGATGAGTGGGAGGAGGTGTCACGGTTGGGAGGTGTTTGCACTCAAAGCTATATGTGAGAGTATTGGATGATTTCAGCCATCCCGAAGATGGTTTGGACCTTTTTGGCGGAACTATTCTCAAGTGTTGGGTCTTCGGAATCCAGGGGGATCCGATGCTTGGGGTAGGACTCTTGGCTTTTGGCCGGAAGCCCGTCATTACAGATATGGGGAGGATGATTCCATAATTTCTTGGTCTCAGTCCTAACAGGCGGGTTCAGCTTACACCTGTGCCTCTATATCTGTTTTGATGCTATCCTTCGGGTAGGGTATGGAGTGGACCATCTGGGAAGTATACTCTCATTGTGCCGATAGTGGAGAGTGCAAATTTCCTTTCTGATGTGTGATGGCCTAATATTCTCGAGCAGGTACATCAAACTAACCCTTTTCTCTCTCTCTCTCGTCTAATGGATTCTTTAAGTAACGAACCCCCATCCCCTGGATACGCTGACTCTCCCCCGGCACTGTTGACGACCTCTGCTAATTCAATTAAGGAAAATTCTGTTGACGACCAAGGAAAAAAAAAGGACCCCTCTACTCATGTTTTAAACCCAATTAAGTCGGGTAACAAACGGAAACTCCGAATCCTTCATGTTACCCAAATTCCAATAAATACTGATTATGATATGATATATAAAGCATTTAGATGCTATGGAGTGATAAAAGAAATTAGAATGAAACTTGAAAATGAAAAATGGCATTCATGGATAACTTATAACAATCATGAAGAAGCATTCAACGCAATATGTAACATCAATGATATCAAAATTAATAACTTAAATGTCATGGGTGCCCTATGTGATAAGATACCAAACAGTTTGGATGTATATAGACCTGCTGACTGGTTTGAGAAAGATATCGATTTAACTATGCTCCCCCAAAGAAAGCCAAAACCACCAATGTGGCTTGTTGCTGAGCCTAATAAAGGGAGTAATGGGAATTATTTTAACCCATTACAGCCTAGCGGCAGCAAAAGCTGCCACTATATTCTGAAGTGTTCAGAATCCCCTGTATATCTCACAGCCTTATCTTACATTATGAGCATGTTGAAACAAGTTCATTCTTGCTGCTGACCGGGCCACATTACCCTCCAGCTCACCTAATGCTGTTAGTTGAGCTTAGAGTGTGAATAAGTTAAGATGGCTGAAAAGAGTACTACATTTAGTCGTAAAGAAAGGTATTTTCTATATGAAATTTACAACCATTTCAAAACATTTTTACCGTGTATCCGTGATCTAGAGGTTTCTTTTTTGTGTGTTATCTGTAAAATATCTCTGCAATTTTTTTCAAGGCCATCACTGAGAAAAGCATTTTTGATGGCAGCTTTTGCTGCCGCTAGGCTATAGCGTAATCATTTTTTTCCGTTTTCTTATATGGAGTTCATTTATTTTTCAAATAGTAGTCAAAATTGAATTAGCATATATTTAGTTCGTAGATTCAAGACTGAAATAAGGAATTAACTTTGAATGAACTCAATTCTTTGTTTTTTACTCGGCTCCACAGGAGTTTTATAGGAAAAAGTGATGCAATTTATCCTGCTCATGGATGTTTTATCTTACTAACGTAACATTAGTGTTCCTACAAAAATGATATTACATGTAAGTGCATGTCGATATATAGGTCTATATATATATATGCATGCAAACACACACAGAATATATATATATATATATATATATATATATATATATATATATATATATATATATATATATATATATATATATATATATATATATATATATATATATATATATATATACGTATACGTATATATATATATATATATATATATATATACATATATATATATATATATATATATATATATATATATATATATATGTATATATATGTATATATATGTATATATATACATATATATATATATATGTATACGTATATATATATATATATATATATATATATATATATATATATATATATATATATATATATATATATATATATATATATATATATATATATATATATATATATATATATATATATATATATATATATATATATATATATATATATATATATAGATATAGATATAGATATAGATATAGATATATATATATATATATATATATATATATATATATATATATATATATATATATATATATATATATATATTACATCTTTTCTGCAGACTTACTTTGAATGAAATATACGACCTTTTGGATGAACTCGACAATGAAGAAGTAGATATTTCTGTAAATCCCCCCCTTGAGGATCCGGATGCGGATACTGACCAAGACTCGGATGCTTCAGATGATGAAGTTACATGCAATCCTGATCACTTGCCCAGAAGGATTCTCGCCACAGACGTCGCAATTGATATTGCACGACATGTTGAAAATGACAGTGAAAAGACAAATGATGAAGAATTTCTTCCATCAACATCGAAAGAACCAGCCAAAAAACGCCAAAGGAAAGGTTTTGAATGGCATCGAAACAAGATGCGGTATGTAGCCTATATCCAATTGGTACTTGTGACATCATGAAAATAGTACATAAAACTGACTCTGGCTTAGTACCCTTACCTGGCCATACTATTTTTTTTTTCTCTCTCTCTTTCCCTTCCTGCTCCTCCTCTACCAGTCTCCTGTTTTACCTTACTGTGGAAATTTGACAAACATAATTAGATTTCTTTATTTCCTCCCCTCCCTTTTTTTTTGCAGAGTTAACAACGCTGTTCCAGATTTTGTCCAACAACCAAATGAAGAGATTGACAAATTGAAAGAAAAAGTAAATAACCCTGTTGACTGCATAAATCTTTTCTGGACTGAACAATGGATTGAAGAACTTTGTCATCAGAGCACAATATATGCAGAACAAAAGTCGCTCTCTAAAGATCACATTACACCACAAAATATGAAGATTTTTCTTTCTGTTCTTATACTTTCTGGCTACAACAAACTTCCCTACCGAAGAATGTACTGGTCTGAAACTCCTGATGTATTCAATAACTTGGTTTCTGAAAGCATTAGGAGAGATACATTTGATAAAATTCTTAGAAGTCTTCATTTTGCTGACAACATGAAAATGACTGACGACCGATTTTACAAGGTAAAAGTTATGTTTCTTTTTATACTATAAACTCAGATTATGGTTTTGATGACTTATCACATAAATAATGTGTGTCGATTTATTTCTTTTTTATTTTGTTTTATATACTGACGAGCTGAAATATATTGACAAATAAAACCTTATGTAAATTATGGCATTCTAAATTTTCAGGTACGTCCACTTTTCCAGCACCTCAATAGTGTCAGCAATCTTCAGTTTCAGCAAGAATTCCATAGCATAGATGAAATTATGATCCCTTATTATGGAAAACACGGGGCTAAGCAGTTTATAAGAGGCAAACCAGTAAGATTTGGTTTCAAAGTGTGGGCTGCATGTACTTCAGACGGATCTCTTCTCTATTGTGAGCCCTATTGCGGGTCTGACACCAAAATCCCTGATATAGGACTGGGCCAAGGTCCAAATGTCGTAGTAGAGATGTCTAATAAGAACAATTTACAGGCTGGCCAGCATGCAGTGTTTGACAATCTCTTCACCTCATTACCATTGCTGGAAAATTTAGCAAATCGAGGAATAGGAGGTACTGGCACACTAAGAGAGGATCGTCTTCATGGTGCCCCGCTGATGGAAAAGAAGGAAATGGAGAAGAAAAAATATCGAGGGTACATGGAAGAGGCATTTACTGGTAGCACATCAGTTGTAAAATGGAAGGACAATAAGGTAGTTTCTGTGGCTTCAAACAAAGTAAGAATGCTTCCAGTACAAAAAACAGGGCGATGGAGCAAACTTGAGAAAAAGCACATTGAGGTTGATATGCCCAATTCCATTCAGGTATATAATAAACAGATGGGTGGTGTTGACATATTTGATCAACAAGTATCGGCCTATAGAATTCGAATTCGTTCAAAAAAATGGTGGTGGCCAATCTTTGCTTGGAGCATCAATGCTCAAGTTGTCAATTCATGGATGCTTTACCGTAAACTGGGAAATACAATCCCTTTGCTAGACTTCATCCGACATTTTGTAATTGCTATAATGAAGCAATATGGTGCTCCTCGTACATCTCCTGGCCCTAAAAGACTGTCTGTTGGAATTGCAAAGGATTCCGTGCGGTATAATGGTGAGCAGCACTGGACCAAGAAAGGAGAACAGCGTCACTCAAGATGCCGTGAATGTTCTCGACGCACAAAATACATTTGCAATATGTGTTCTGTACCTCTTCATCCAGAATGCATGGAGCCCTATCATAAAATACATCTGTAGTGTATAATGAACAACAGACTGAAGCTCTATAGGGATAACCTCAGTTATACAATACATATCACACAAGTACAGGAAAATAGAGCAGTATGGATATGCAACTTATGCAATATGTTCAAGTATTTTTTTTCTTTTTTTTATTATGAATCAGTAAGAATTTGGAGTTTTTGTGGTGACGGGCAAGATTAGTGATGATAATTACTAGAGATAATGATGTTATGTTTGAAATACTTAGGTTTGATGTAAAATTATATTGTATGTTAAAAACAAAGATTTTGAGCATTCAAAACGGCTGATGGCAGTAAGATATGTTATATAATTTAATTTTTTATGCGCTATAATTCCGGTAGAATTTGCAATTCTATTCATAAAAGACATGATTAGTAATGGTAATTACTAAATGTAATAAGGGAATGCTCTAAATACTTATGTTTGTTAAAAAAATCATATGTTATATCTAGAATGAAAATATTTTGTTCATTCAAGTGCCTAGTGGCAGCAAAAGCTGCCATCAAATAAATCATACTTAAGAAAGGAATTTTTTTATGGTGATGATTTTATGTTGATAGTAGACCAAAATAAAGTATTTTCTGCAAATATGGTCTTTTTCAAACCAATAGATAATTCTCGTCCTTAATGGGTTAAAATTAGCAAACTAATTCAAAAAAAGGTAGGAACCATTGCACCAGGTGATATATCTCGCTTTGGGAAAAATAGCTTCCTAATCCATGCAAAATCATACACGCAATCAGTAATACTGTCTAACCTTATGACAAGCAGTGATGAGGATATGTTAGATGTCAAACCCCACCTAAACTTTAGTTACGGAAGGGGAGTAGTCTTCAATAAAGATCTGTATGAATTTACAGAAGAGGAAATACTAGCCATGTGCCCATTAACAGTGTGGAAAGTGCATAAGATTCCTGGGACGTCAATGATTATCCTTACTTTCCAGGATGCTGATGTGCCTTTCCACATCGATATTGAAAATGAAAGAATAAAAGTTCGACCTTTTAAACAAAATCCCTTACAATGCTTCAAATGTTTCAAATTTGGACATCCTTCTAAAGTTTGTAAAAATGAAAAAATGTGTAGCATCTGTGCCAGTCCTTATCATGGAGAGTGTACACTTGAGCCCAGCTGTTTGAATTGCAATTCAAACCATAAGTCAACTGACAGGAGCTGTGAGATTTATAAGTTTGAAGAAGCAGCCCTCAACAAATCCAGTGTAGAACACATAAGTGTAGGACATGCCAAAAGACTACTGAAAAAACCAAACAGCTATGCAAAGGCACTGAAATCAAGAGAAAATATACCACAGGAGTCATCGAACCCACATAGTGCTGCCAGTAATTCCAATGAAAGAAATACATCATCTAATGATAGTAAAGTTTTACGTGACAAGGTAAGCATATTGCCTTCCAAGGCTTTGCCACTGTGTATTAAAATTGCGACACTGCCCACTTCTATACAAACTTCATCCCCCATTACCAGCAATAGTACTAACCTCTCTCAGGCCATGTCCTTGCCTGATTTGATGGAGGTTCCACCCGAAACAAAGTTACCAGGTGCACCTGTGGTAGGGAAGGTGCAAAAACCTGGTAGATCCTCACCACCTATAAATAGGAAAAGAGAGACCTCCATCTCTCTCACCCCCTTCCATAAGAAATATTAGAGTTATGACATCAAATAAATATGATGTTTTGTCTGTTGATGTTTCTGATCACCCAGAAGACAATTTAAATAAATCAGAAATTCAAGTTGAGGTCCACCATCCCCCTCAACAATTGGATCAGAAGGACAACAAGAAAAGCACAAACAAAAAACCATATTTATCAAGACCCTCTCTAATAAAACCACCGGGAAATAGCATTAGATCAAAAATTGCTAATGGGAAGACTTCATCTAAAAGCTCTTCCAAAAAATAAACCATAGTTTTTTCCTCCATTTTGCAATGGAACTGTCAGGGTTTGAGGGCGAAATATGAAGAACTTAAGCTCCTAATTCACGAGCAATCCCCCATAATTGTATGTCTACAGGAAAGTATGCTTGATTCTAACACTCCTAGTCCTCGAGAGTATGTTAGCTATAGAACACCATATAATCAACAAGCAGGGAGCCATGGCGGAAGTCTCATGTACATTCGTCGAGATGTTCCCCAAATACCCATGTCTATACGTACAACCCTGCAGGCAGTTGTTGTACAAATTGATATAGGGAGAAAATATACAATATGCTCTCTGTACTTACCTCCAAATGATAATATTTTATATGATGATTTAGCAGAGGTCATTCAACAACTCCCTCAACCTTTTCTCTTACTGGGAGATATGAATGGTAGACATCCTTTATGGGGTGATGTTTTGGCCAACACAAGGGGCAATATTATCTCATCAATTGTGGAGAATGAGGATGTGGGACTCCTTAATACAGGAGAGCCCACACACTTCCATGTTCAGACAGGTACTTTGTCATGCATTGACCTTTCAATTGCAAGCTCTAACTGCCTTCTTGATTTTGATTGGAGGACATTAGATGATTGGCATACTAGTGATCATGCACCAATCATTATAAACACCAACAAGGGTCCGCCTTTGCAAAGATCGCCACGTTGGAATCTAGACAAGGCAGACTGGGTTAAATTTTCCGAGCTAAGCGAAATCGAAGGGAGAGCAGAACAGTTTGAAAGTGTTGATGATGCCATAGACCTACTGAATGGAACTCTTCATACAGCAGGAGTCAATTCAATTCCCAAAACAACAGGGTTATTCAAACGACGACCAGTCCCGTGGTGGTCTTTAGAACTAACTGCACTCCACAGAGCCACAAGAAGATCTCTAACACGATTGCGTAGACGCAGAACTGATGAGAATTTAACTATGTACAAGAAATGTAGAGCACAGTTCTGTCGTGCCATGAACGAAGCAAGTCATGGATGTCTTTTGTTTCCTCCATTAACAGTAGAACACCACCATCTTCTGTGTGGAGGAAAGTAAAAAAGATAGCTGGCAAATTCACCCCCAACCCACCACCAGTGTTGAAGGTGAATGGCCAGTATGTAACTGAAGCAAATGAAGTTAGCAATGCTATGGCTAATCATTTTTCAAATGTATCCAGTAAGTGTGAAGGAGCCCCTGGTCACCAGTATAGGAGCACTGAAGAAAAGAAAATTTTAAATTTTGCAACAAGAAGGGAAGAGTTGTATAATTCTCCTTTCACTGAAAGAGAATTTGATTCCGCACTTGCTCATTGCAACGATACAGCCCCTGGACCCGATGGAATTCCATATGCAATGATTAAACATGTCCATTTTAATACAAAGCTATTTATTTTAAGCATTATTAATAGAATATGGCATGATCATAGTTACCCAAGTGTTTGGGAACTAGCCATTATTTTAGCTTTTTTAAAACCCGGTAAAGACAAGTTTTTAGCAGCAAACTATCGTCCTATTGCATTGACATCTTGTTTATGTAAAATCATGGAGAAGATGGTCAATGCAAGACTGATATGGTACCTTGAAAAGAAAGGTATTTTATCACCGATTCAATGTGGATTCCGAAAAATGCACTCAACGACTGATGTGTTGATACGACTTGAGTCTTCTATTTGTGAAGCCTTTGCTTCCAAACAGCACCATGTTACAGTATTTTTTGACCTTGAAAAGGCATATGATACCACATGGAGATATGGTATTCTTAAAACCATTCATGAATTGGGATTGAGAGGAGAGCTGCCACTATTTATTCAGGCATTTCTTACACGTAGAGTTTTTCAAGTGAGAGTGGGGGAAACTCTATCAGAGAGTAAGTGCCAGGAAGAAGGAGTTCCTCAGGGTAGTGTGCTGAGTGTAACCTTTTTGCACTAGCAATTAATGGGATATCCTCAGCCATTCCCCAGGATGTTCTCTCAACATTATTTGTGGATGATCTCTCAATATCATTTGCTGGCACTAGAATGGCAATGGTTGAGAGAAAAATCCAACTCTCTATTGATAAAATTATCCAGTGGGCTGACATGAATGGATTTAAGTTCTCGACAAGTAAAACTACCATTGTCCATTTTTGTCGTATCCGGGGAGTACATCCAGACCCGGATATATACATTAAAGGTCAACGGATACCATGTGTATCGGAAACCAAATTTTTAGGTTTGATATTTGACTGTAGACTTACATGGGTTTCTCACCTAAAAGCGCTAAAAGCTAAATGTGTTGAAGCTCTGAATATCTTAAAAGTATTGTTCCATACATCATGGGGGGCAGACCGCAATACTATTTTAAAATTATACAAGGCCTTGATTTTTTCCAAAATTAGTTATGGTTGTGAGGTATATTCTTCAGCCACCCCAAGCCGGTTAAAAATATTAGATTCGATACATCATGCAGGTATTAGATTGTCTACTGGAGCTTTTAAAACCTCGCCTATCCCAAGTCTCCTTGTTGATGCTGGAGAGTTACCTCTAGACCTTTACCGAATGTCTTCCATTCTTCGGTATTGGTTTAGATTGCAAAGACTCCCTAACTCTCTAGCCTTTCAGACTGCAAGCCTTTTAAGACAAGCATCATACTTTGAGTTGCACCCAAAATCTCCTCAACCTTATGGCTTTCGGGTGAAACGTTTATTAAATAGTCTGGATATAATTAGAAATAAGGTACTTCCATTCAAGGTATCATCAACGCCTCCATGGAAGTTACCAGAGATATATTTTTGTAAATATTTTATTGGAGATAAGAAGAATATGTCAGACATAGAAGCCAGGTCTCTTTTTAATGAACATGTTAAAGAACATAGAGGATCAACTTTTATCTATACTGATGGCTCCAAATCTGATGCTGGCGTTGGATTTGGAGTACATAGTAATGGTTTTAATTGTAGAGGTGCACTTCCTCTGACCGCTTCCATATTTACTGCCGAACTGTATGGCATATTAACTGCTATTGAGAAAATAGCGTTGGAGAAGGAGGGTAATTTTACAATTTTTAGTGATGCAAGGAGTGTCCTTAAAGCTATGGAAGTTTTTAATTCTAATAACCCTCTAGTTTTAAAGATTTTAGAATGGCTTTTCCTTATTGGACGGAGAGATATAACAGTTCAATTTTGTTGGGTTCCAGCACATGTAGGTGTGTCCGGGAATGAGAAGGCAGATTCACTGGCTAAGGAGGCTGCATCCGAGTTGCTGCCAAGAAGGTATCCCATTCCCTGTAATGATTTCTTACCTGACATCAAGAAATTGGTTTGCAATAAATGGCAACAGCAATGGGATAGTCAAGATGGCAATAAAATGAGGGAAGTAACAAATGACATATCTCCTTGGAGGTATAATATGATGCCCCGAAAATGGGAGACGTGTCTTTGTCGTCTCCGTATTGGTCACACTCGGTTGACACATGAGTTTCTGCTGAAGGGCCAACACCAACCGTATTGTGACAACTGTTTAGTACCTCTAACAGTAAGGCATTTGTTGACCGAATGCCCCAATTATAACATCTTGCGGAATAGATATTTGTTTGAGGCTCGAGGTGAGGGTGGCAGGTTCATCCTTGCCAAGATTCTTGGAAATGATGTGTCCTACCATGCAAGTGGCATTTTTAGATTTCTTTCAGAAGCAGGTCTTCTGAAAACTATTTAACTTTTATGACATTCAATTTTTATGATTTCAATTGAATACTCTTTAATTTTTTATTTTATTTAATTTTTTACTTTTGTATACATAAATTAAATGTTACCGGCGTCAATGACCTTAGATGTCAGGATGCCTGAAAACTTTAAATCATTCATTCATTCTCCTACTCTAGGAGACGGGGAGAAGTAATCCTCAGCGGCGTCCCTGACTTGATTGCCAAGACTCAAAATGCGAGTGTGCTGCACCCTAGGTGCAGCCCATATCGGATAAAGAGTCGTCATTCAGTAACAGAAGACCCATTAACTGGGGTTTTTACCCAGTGAGGAGTCTGTGGTGTTAACTTAAAAGAACGACACCAGCTCACCCCCGTGTGTCGGCACTGTTGACCAGCATGGGGAAGGTCAAGAGGAGGATCAAAAGGATTTCCTTCTCCTCTGGGATCGGAAGCCTATTGAGGTTGCTCTCAATCTAGACCCTCCTCCATCCTAAGGCTCATAAGGTCAGTGGCTTTGCTACATCCCTGGCGTTCAAGAAAATACTCTGTGGCGCAGATACTGTTATTGGGCATGTGGAAGCGTCAATCGACCCACACGGCCCACCACCTACAAAGATGTAACCCACAGGAAATTGGAGACCTTTTCCATCGGTCCTGTGCTGGTCACACAACAAATGGTCTAAACACCTCTGGCTCCTTGATAGACAAGTAGCAGAAGGTTGAGGGCTGAGGTTACCCGGATTACTCTGGGGTGAATGAGTGAGAATGACTGGCTCCTTTCTTCCTTTCACTTTTTCCCCTCTGAGGAAAACAACTCCGCAAGGCTCAGCATAGCTGACCTCACCTTGCTGCAGGTAAGACTCATTTCCCTTGTGCCTCCAAAGTATAGAATAATATTTTGTTACGTCTCCAATACCTTTTTCTAGAGAGGGTATGGGGTAAGTTTAAAGAACAATATGTTTTGTACTTGAGTTCCTATGTTAAAGACAAGCCACACTGTTAGTTCCACCCACGCACAAGCTTCTACAGGCCACTATCAGTGCATTACCTCATATCGGCACTTTATTTTAGTGAGGGTAGGGTCCCTTCTACTATCGATCACAGATCGAAGTAGAGAGGACCCCAGGTCATGACCACGGCCAGTTGGTGAGGACTTCCTCCCTCCTAAGAGTAAGTCACCCCTATAAATAGCGGAGGGTTTGTATTTATGCCATAACAAATAACAAATTTGTAAGTAATTTGTATTTTTCCTGGTATACAAAACTGGAGCTATTTATACAAATTGTCCCGCCACCCATCCCCCGAGAAGTCCTGCCATAAAGCAAAGTGGTTACTCAGCCGAGAGGTGTGAGTGAGCGGGGTAGCCTACCCCACCCCCCACCCGCTAACTACCGGATGGGGTAGTTGTCTCTCACTAAAATTATCATGGCTCGTCTTTCAGCTACGCCGAAAGTATACCCCTATAAATACCTCCAGGTTTGTATACCTGGAAAAATACAAATTACTTAGAAATTTGTTATTTTACTAAACAATATGGTCCTTAATCCATCTTCTAATCTGTATTTGTCTTCAATGTACTGAGTTATCAATGATACCAAAGAATTTATAGGGAAATTGGTGCATCTAATCCTCATAAAACATTTTTGTTCCGTAACTGGAATACAAACCACGCTATTTATTACGTGTTATACTTTCGCCGGACCTGAAATGACGAGCCATTAAAATTTAGCGAGGGTTAACTACCCACACTGCTAGTTAGCAGGGGTAGGGGGGGGGGTAGCTTGCTACCACTCCCGTTCACACACTTGTGATTTAGTTACTTTACTTTTGGCTCGGATGGAGATTGGTAGTTTCTGCTCTTCCTCCTCGCCTATTCTGGACTGCTATTAATTTTTGTCTTCCAACTTAATTTTTCCTATACAGTCTATATATATATATATATATATATATATATATATATATATATATATATATATATATATATATATACAGTGATACCTCGGTAGTCGAACGACTCTATACTCGAACAATTCGGAGTTCGACCAAAATTTTCGAGAAATTTTTGCTGCGGTGCTCGACCAAAAATTCGGTACTCGACCAGCCGAACACGTGACGACCGCATGGGCTTTGTGATGATCGCGCCATCTCGGCCACTCTCGCTTGTTCGGGAAGCATCAGTTCTCTCGAGAGCGTCACTCAGACAACGCGCGATCAGCATTCGTTGTGATTTAGTGATTTTCAGTGCTTTTAATTGCTTTTTTAGCTTTCATAATGAGTCCCAAGAAAGTAATGAGTGTTAAGGGGAAGGAGAAGAGGAAAACAGTGCGAACAACGATCGAGTTGAAGAAGGAAATTATAGCGAAATATGAGAATGGTGTACGAGTGTCCGATTTAGCGGTAGAATACGGAATGGCGAAGTCGACCATTTCTACGTTTTTAAAGCATAAAGAAATGATTAAGAAGGCGAATGTTGCAACGGGAGTTACGGCGGTAACTAAGCAAAGGCCACAAGTGATTGAGGAGATGGAAAAGTTGCTTTTAATATTTATTAAAGAAAAACAGTTGGCCGGGGAAAGTGTTAGTGAAGCGTTCATTTGTGAAAAAGCGTTGCATATCTATGAAGAATTAGTGAAGAAAAGTCCGAGTACCAGTGAAAGTGATTCATTTACATTTAAAGCGAGCAGGGGTTGGTTTGAAAAGTTTCGTAATAGAACAGGTATTCATCGTGTTACTAGGCATGGGGAGGCAGCTAGTTCGGATCAAATTGCAGCCGATAAATACGTGGGGGAATTCGATCGGTACATAAATGAACAAAATTTGATCGCACAACAAGTCTTTAATTGTGATGAGACTGGGTTATTTTGGAAGAAAATGCCAGCCAATACGTACATTACCAAGGACGAGACGAAGATGCCAGGTCACAAGCCAATGAAAGATAGGCTAACATTGTTGCTGTGTGCAAATGCAAGTGGCGATTGCAAGATCAAACCCTTGTTAGTGTACCACTCGGACAACCCCCGGGTGTTCAAACGAAATAATATTTGTAAAAGTGCACTACCAGTTATGTGGCGCTCGAACACTAAATCTTGGGTCACAAGACAATTCTTTACTGAGTGGATAAACGAAGTGTTTGCCCCCCAGGTTAAGGCTTACCTCATTGAAAAGAGCTTGCCAATGAAATGTCTTCTGGTTATGGACAATGCTCCTGCACATCCTCCAGGTCTCGAGGATGACTTGAAAGAAGAATACAGCTTTATCAAAATCAAATTCTTGCCCCCCAATACTACTCCCATACTCCAGCCCATGGACCAACAGGTCATTTCAAACTTCAAAAAACTCTATACCAAGGCCCTTTTCAGAAAGTGTTTTGAAGTGACCAGTGACACGAAGTTGACCCTAAAGGAATTCTGGAAGGAACACTTCAGCATCCTCAACTCTGTTAACATGATTGACCAAGCTTGGCGAGGTGTGACCTATAGGACATTGAACTCTGCCTGGCGTAAGCTGTGGCCATCATGTGTCACAGAGAGGGAGTTTGAAGGTTTCCAACCAGAGGCGGGTCCAAGCACTGCTACCCCTGTAATTTCTGATGACACTGATGTCGTTGAGGAAATTGTTGTCATGGGCAGGAGTTTGGGGCTTGAGGTCGACAAGGATGATATTGATGAGCTTGTAGAAAGCCATTCTACCGAGTTGACTGTGGAGGAATTGTTGCACCTGCAACAACAACAGCAGCAGGATCTGATTGTGGAGCAGGAATCTTCAGAAGAGGATGAGGTAAGGGAGGATGTTCCAAGTTCTCTCATCAATGAAATTTGTTCCAAGTGGGCAGATGTGCAGGCTTTTGCTGAAAAATACCACCCAGAAATTGCAGTAGCAAACCGGGCAGTGCATATGTTTAATGATAGTGTCATGTATCATTTTCGAAGAATACTGCAGAGGAGGAAGAAACAATTAACAATAGACCAGTTTTTCACAAAAGAAAAGAAAGCTGCTACATCAAAGCCTGTTTCTCCTCCAAAGAAGAGACAAAGAAGAGAAGAAACCCCTGAAATAGATCTGCCCACCCTTTCATTGGAGAGAGAAACAACTCCTGAAGGAGAACTACCCCGCCACATCATGGAAGGGGACTCTCCTTCCAAGCAGTAACCTCCCCCTTCCATCCTCTCCACATCCATCCCTGTATGCCATCGAACCGCTGCTCAAAGGTATGTTCACTACAGTACAGAAAATGGTTTGAAATTGTTTTATTTTAGTACAGTAAATGGTTTAAAATTGTTTTATAGGATTTTCTGACCAATTTCATACACATTTAGATAATTATTGTTGTTTAGGTACACGTTTTATTAATATTTTGGGCCTGTTCGAGTGCTTGGGAACGGAATAGAATATATACCATTATTTCTTATGGGGAAAAAAAATTCGGTACTCGAACAAATCGGAGGTCGAACACGGATCTCGAACGGATTATGGTCGAGTACCGAGGTATCACTGTATATATATATATATATATATATATATATGTATGTATGTATGTAAGTAAGTATGTATAGGAAAAATTAAGTTGGAAGACAAAAATTAATAGCAGTCAAGAATAGGTGAGGAGGAAGAGCAGAAACTACCACTCTCCATCCGAGCCAAATGTTTATGTATATATATGTGTATAGAAATGTGATAAGTGTCTTTTTCAGTGTTTGTGCTGTGGGTTTGATACATATACGACAACGAAACCAGAACAAGGCCAGCACAGTTCCACTTCGTGGGGAACAACCTCTCCATCTCTGGTCCATTGGTCTTCCTGTCCGCATATAACCGTTGACTCGGCCGCCGCAGGGGAATCGTCATCGCCTGGACCCTCTTCATTCTACTATTGTCTTCGCCTTTTCCCTTTTCCTACGGAAAACATGGATTACTGAGCGAAGGGAATGTGGCCTCTCAGAGATTGACTACGGTCTTTCTCTTCTCAAGGTCGTTCACCTTTCAACAACAGTGTACTTTTAGGAAGAGCACCTTTCCCATTCGCGTGCTAGGTTGCGCTTCCGATTGTTTGTCTCAATTAATTTTTAGTGAAATTATAATTGTAATTTTAACTTTTCAGCTTCTCTCCTTGGGGAACACTGCCCTTCGGAGGATCAGTGGTTATCACTATTAGTGAATATTCTTAGCTGATTTAAATAATTGTAATTCTGTTTTTTTATTACAGTTACTCCGCTCCCCCCTTCTCCTGAGGATGTCAACTGGGGAAGTAAGGGCGCAGTACTTATTTTTATGTAGTTCCCTCTTCGGAGTTCCTCCCTAGGGAATTTTCTGTTAAATAATTAATTTTATTTTTCCCAGTTAACTACGCAGTTTTTTCTTCGTTCGACTAAGAGTGATGACGAAGCACAGCTGTTGTTCATGCCTGTTGAGTCTGCTGTCACTGCCATCCCTCAAAGGACGTTGTCATGGATGTCATCCCTTATCTTAGAAGTACGCCCGTGACAACATGACCAGCGCTTCAGATCACCTTAGAACGCTAACCAGGAGGTTCGCCTCCAGGGGTTGGACAACTTTCCCTTCCGAGGGAAAGTTTCCTCCCTAGTTGTGATGTTGTTTCTCCCTTCCGAGGGAGAATTTCCCACATCTCATTAAATTCATCGTCTCCGACTGCTGTTGCTGCCTTCGCCCAGTTTTCTCTTCCCCCCTTGCTCAGGGGCGGAGCACAGTCGTAGGCAAGTCTCTTCTACGAAGTGATCACCTCTTTCGCCACTCATAGAGACTCTTCTTTGGAGGATCGCTACTGTTGAAGGTCAGCTTACAGATCCACCGGCCCTAATGGACGTCATCATGGGCGTCATCAAGTCTCTTCTACGAAGTGTTCACCTCTCTTGTTCGCGAGAGAGGCCACTCATAGAGACTCCTTTTCGGAGGATCGCTACTGTTGAAGGTCAGCTTGCTGATCCACCAGCCCTAATGGGTGTCATCAAGTCTCTTCTACGAAGTGTTCACCTCTCTCGTTCGCGAGAGAGGCCACTCATAGAGACTCCTCTTCGGAGGATCGCTACTGTTGAAGGTCAGCTTGCTGATCCACCGGCCCTAATGGGCGTCATTCCTTCTCTCAGAAGCATGCCCGTGGCAACACCTGATCAACACTTCAGACTCCGATTGCTGTCTTCGCCTCAACTACTCTCCCGCCTTGCTGAGTCTCTTCCTTCATGGGTGGAGCACAGTCTTAGGCAAGTCTCTCCTACAAAGTGTTCACCTCTCTCGTTCGTGAGAGAGGCCACTCATAGAGACACCTCTTCGGAAGATCACCCTGCTAAAGTCAGCTTGCTGGTCCACCGGCCCTCATGGGCATCATCAGTTCCTGATCATCATACCAGCAGACCTACCAGCGCAACCTTGCGCTAAAGCTTAGTGAGTGGACTTCGGTTCGGGATTCTTCTATGGACCTTTCACGGTTGCCATCGGTGGATGTTCGCCCTTCCAAAAGAGCACATCCCAGTTCCTGATCGTCCTGCCAGTTGACCTGGCAACCTACCACGTGCGTGCACGCTCACCCAACAGTCTTCCTAGCGCACGCGCCAGTGGTCTTCTGCGCGCGTGCGCCAGTAGTCTTCCTCGCGTGCCATTGGTCTTCATGCCCGCTAATGGTCTTCGCGCGCACGCTAATGGTTTTCTGCACACGCGTGCGTCAGCAGTCTCCCACGCGCGCGCGCTCCAAAACCTTCCACGCGCACCAATAGTACTTTTGTGTGCGCCACTGCACCCGCCCTTGCGCAACCAGTCACACGCTTTGGCGCATTCACGGGAGACTGCACAAAACTACACTGTTCCTTACTGCGCGCCAGGACACCAGCGCTCTTCCGCGCTTTCCTGCGCCCTCCTGCGCAGTTGCGGTACCAGATATAATGCGCCGCCTCTTGCCAAAGAGCCAGTGCTCACAGATCCAATTCGCCAGCTCTTGCTAAAGAGCCAGCGCTTTCCTGCTCCCCAGCGCTCTTCTGCGCATTCACCGGAAACTGCGCTTCAGCAGAAACTGAGCACCAGCATCATCATGTGGACCATCGCTCCAGTACTCTCCTGCACACTCGCGCAATAGGCAGAAAAAAAGGAATAAAACTTTTTGGATAGGTCACCATTGCCCCATTCCTCTCCCCGCAAACGCATAACATGGCCGCCGGGAAAAAGGAGAGAAGCTTCACAGAAGGATTCAAGATTCCATCTTACAAAGGGAATCAAAACGGGGAATCCTTGGTCCCTGTCTCCTCTGAAGTTTCTTTTTTCCTTAACAGACCACTGGCAGCAAACAGGAAAGCATCAACAGTCTGATCTCAAGATCACTGTTTGCTGATGGCTAGTTCACGGTTTGCTGATCGGTAGGTCGCCGATCACCAGATCGCCAATTGCTAGCTCAGCGCTGATCTTTGACCATAGTCAGCTTGGTGATCTCTAGCTCACCATCGGCTCACAGACCGCCGATTCACCGATCATCAGCAATTCGCCAGCAGTTCGTGACTCGGACTTGCTAGTCAACCTCTGCCCGTAGTTCCCTAGATCAGAAGATATACAACATACTTCTCGCTACTGGCCGTTCGCCATCACACTAAAGTGATCGGCAAACGTTCGACAACCCTCATCAACGGTTTGTCGACAGGGAACTACTTGCGAGCACTCTCCAACTGCACAGTAACCACGATACCCAACTGTTAACCATTGATTACCATTTGCCAGATTGATTGTATTCCAAGGAATAGCATCAATCCCATCAGGGCGCATAGTAGGGCTAAGCGTTGCCTTCCTTCTGTTAGTTAAAGGAATTCTCAGGGAAGAATTCTTACACTGGGTATTGCGTCTGTTCCTTTATGACACGAGTCAAGACTCCAGCGTCAACAATCTTCCATACAAAAGGATCTGCAAGGAGCTGTCCCTTTGGGTCGATGTCCTCACCATGTTGGAGTTCGAACAAAGGCTAAGACCTCAGGTCTTCATTTGCACACTGGACCTAAATGACACATACTTCCAGGCCCAAACCATCCATCTAGGAAGGTTGGAAGATTCAGTCTAGACAAACAAGAAACACCAGTTCAGCGCACTGTGCTTCGGTCTTTCCACTACACCCATCCTGGTCTCACACGATCGGCTTCTGTCTCCTCCGTTTCGGGACGACTGACTGACCTTAGCAGACTCGGTGGCAACCTTGCATTAGCACCGGAACTTTTGAAGTCTTTTTACCAAGATCCAGTCATCAAGGTAAACCTGCGGAAGTCTTCCCTACTTTCCTCCCAGAAGACTGGTGTATCTGGGAATGATTCTAGACACCAATCTCCGCAAGACCACCTAAAAAACGAGAACAACGCCCATCCCAGGGTGACTTGAGTCTGACTGGAATCAGGCCCTCGATCCTCCAGACATTCTGACCCCCATGGGACCAGAAGTTTGGACGAACCTCAAGGGATGGGTGTCAGTCGAGAATCTACAGATCGGTATAACCTTCTCACCCTTCCCCACCCCTCGGACTTGATGCTGTGCTTAGAACACATCAAAAGAAGAGAGGAGATACCATAGTGGTGCACCACACGACCTCAGCTCTCTGGACAGAGTCCGAAAGTACCAGATGAAGGCCAACTTTCCGGTCCTTTAGCGGCCTCATCGGTTCCTAACAGACCACTCAGTGATGTGATGGGCGACAACACCACACACCACATAGAGGCTAACATCGGCAAGCAAGAAGGAACTTGCTCGTAGCCTCTTCCCATCTAACAGTATAAACAATAAGATGGGCCAAAGTCCGTTCGGTACCACTATCAGCCTGCTTCATTCCAGACTAGAAGAGTGTTCTCGCCGACAATCTGTGCACAGCATCTCAGATAAGGCATACCGAATGGCCTTTGGATCTCTTTGTAGTCAACAAAGTCCCAACTCTACAGGGTCCTCCAACTAGGGATCTGTTAGTAACGCTCCTGAACCTCAGGCTGCCATTGCTCCCCAGCCCTAGACCCCTAGGCTCTCTGGCAACAATGGTGGGTACAACAATGACGTTTACGTCTCGTCCCTGTTTTTGTCTGGAGAAGGGCGCTCAAGAAGGCTAGAACAATGGCCAGCCTCTCAAGACTCTCCTAGCCACGCTATGGCATTACACAGTATGGTTTCCAAACCTTTTGCAGCTCCTGATAGTCTCTCCAAGAGAACCCTCTCCACATCACAGACAATCCACTTTGACACTTACCACAAGCTATAGCTTTGCTATGATTGTACGCTTGGAGACTACCCAGTACCTCTTTTGCGAAAAGGTTGTGTAGATATCTGAGGAATTCCTCAGCATCAGTCTACCAGGCAGTATAACATCTTGTGTGGTTGGTGTCATGTGAAAGTGTCTCTCTCCACTCGATACCTCTAGTCCAGCAATAGCGGAATCCTCCAGTATATACAAGAGGAAAAGACCCACTATTCAGTTTTGACAGGTAAAGATGATCACTCAACCTTGATCCTCCACCTTCAAACTGAAAGGAAGGGACATCCTTTCAACGATAGACCTTTCCTAGCTCATACGAACTTACAACTTGCCTTTCTCCAGTCGGAATTGAGACCTTCCTCTTGGAACATGGTTCAAATTCTCTGATCTCTAAAGAGACCACCCTATGTTCCACATCGCCCATTAATGAGAAGGGCAATGTTCAGTTTCATCCCTGAGTATGTCGCCAGACACAGTCTCCAGAGGTGACGGATCCTACACAAGTCTCCACTTGGTAACGGACGATCCAGATCATCCGTTGCTGTACCCAGGGTAAGGTACGAGACTTTACCTTAAGAAAACTGCAAGAGCCCACCCGGGTCCCTTCTCCTGTCACCAGCACTGGGAGAGACTAGAGGAGGATCACCAAAACATTATCTCGACATGACGACTCACGATGTCAGGGGCATAGCTATGCCCCTGGTCCTTCTTAGCAGATTACTCTGTGATGCAGGTTTTACAAGAAAGGATGTGAATGCTTCAGGTGACTTTCACAACCTTTCTCCTGCAAGACATAACCCACAGGAACTGGCTATGATTTCTATTGGTCTGGTGGTGGCTGCACAACAGCTGGTTGTATACCTCAAACTCCTTATTGGACAAGTAGCAGAAGGTTGAGGGCACTGTTACCCGGTTTTAGTCTGCGTGAATGAAAAGATTTGACTGGTTCTTATTCTTTTCTTCATCCTACCCTCTTGTGGGGAAAGCAGCATCCTGGGTTCTCTGCATAAGCTGACTTCAAACCACTGCAGGTAAACCATGCTCCCTAGTGTACCTAGTATTAAGCTAATACTGTTGTGTCCCCATACCCTGGCGAAGTGGTATTGGGAAAGTGTTGGTTATATCAGGTTTTTCCTACAATAGACTCGGAATTACTTTACCTAGACAGTCACTCTTCTGCATGTCTCATCACATAACTTGCGTAGGCCGCGGACCTTTAGTACTAACATACTGTACTCAGAAAATGAGCCCCCAGGTAAAGCCAAAAGCCAGATTAGCAGGGACGTCCACCCTTCCTAATGGGTGAGTCACCCCTAATAAATAGCGTGGTTTGTATTCCAGTTACGGAACAAATGACAATTTCGTAGATAATTTGTATTTTTCCGAACTATACAAACCTTAGCTATTTAACCAAACTTGCCCACCAGCCCTATCCCCCTTGGGATATTGCAAGCTACCCCCCCTACTAACTAGCGGTGTGGGTACTTAACCTTCGCTAAATTTTAATGGCTCGTCATTTCAGCTCCGACAAAAGTATAATCCCTAATAAATAGCTAAGGTTTGTATAGTTAGGAAAAATACAAATTATCTACAAATTTGTCATGTTATGGTCTTTAATAGGGTAGGTCATCCAGAGGGTGGGTTACCCAGTGTTTTTATAGGAATTGTGGTTCAATTTAAGTGATAGGACCTATTTTTCAAATTGATGAGTACCTAGTAGGTTTTATTTTACATTTTACTTTGTTTATAAATGTTCCTATTGGTATTGGGGATCAAGTGTGGTTGATCAAAGGTTGTGCTGAAATATGATATATAAGGAAATTAAGCTTAGATAGAACATGAGTCCAGGTAATGCTGACTTTTCTTTTCATCCCATGACATTTAAAAATCAGTAAACCATATAAAGTAACATCTTAATACGTCATTATTTGTATTCCTCTTGACTGTTATCCCCCAAAGAATTAGACTAAAATAGACTATAATGGCCTCCCAGCTCAACTTAGCACTATCATTATGATCTGGTATTCTGGTTCCCCATAGATTAAACACAAGATTGCTGCCCAATTTCCATAACTTCTTTATTGCCTAAAGTTTTTAAAAGCCTTTGGCAAAGCGTCTGAATATGTATGCTGAAGGTAATATTGTGTTTTTTAGTTTTAAGTATGGGGGCCATGGTGACATCAATTCATCGTACCCACCAAATTGATGCCATTTATGCCTAATCATCTCATCATTTTAATAAGAACATTTGCAGTAAATATATTTTACTTTACTTTCAGAAGCATTTACTGTATGTAAATGCACATTTGAAATCCAAAAGCTGAAGCCAGTAAATGAAAAACTTTCTAGTGGGCAACCCAATTTCCTTATTGATATGGGAAGATCATCATATCAGAAAGAATATTTAGAATATTGGAATAAATATATTTTACTTTTCTTTCAGAAGCATTTGTATACTGCACATTTGAGGGCAACCCGATTCCCCTAATAATATTGGAAGGAAATGGAAGCTAGAGGAACGCTGAGGGTACAAGATTAAATTATTCATATCTAAATCACAGCTGATAACAGTGATGGAGGCTGTAATATATAACTCATCAGTTTAAAGATAAGTTAAAAATTTTCATTATTTAAGATTTTTTTTAAAATTTGCACCTCATTTAGGTTACAGAATAGGTAATAAATATTTATAGAAGGTAGTTTATAATGTTGAGAATATACTATCGGAAAAAAAGTCAAGTATTACATAACTTCTCGAAGTAAGATTGTTTACAAATTATTTTTAGGTGAGAGGGTCATAGATTTTTTCATTACTATACCTTATAAGTTTTATGTCTGTATACTGTACTACCACGTCATTCTAGGTATGCAAATATTTCTCTAAAGGTCAATTCTCAAAAGGTCTTTTGTTCTGACGAGATATACAAACTTCGTACTGTAATCATTTAATAAAGGAATTCGCTTCAGCAACAGCCCAAGAGAATGAAAACCATGCAGTTGTGCTGATTGGGTGGCTGGCGGTATGGGGCAGAGCTTAGCTCTCCCCCCCCTCCCCCCACCGCCAGCACGCTTTCCCCATTCACTCGCTTCGGCTCAACGTGGATGGTTGTGCTATACTCCGCTCTCTATGCTGAGGCCCTTTGCCTTCTCTTGTGCTTGTGTACTAGTGATTGTGTGATTGTTATGTAGGAGAAAGTTACTCGTAAGATGCGATGTTGTGCAGGCCGTGGCAGGCGTTGCAGTAGGTGACTTTCGTCACCTTCTGTAGACCCGCACACGCTCTGATCGACATGCAGGGAAAAACCTTGCTCTCAAGGTTCTCCTTGCCGTGAATGTGAATCCTGGCCGCCATGTTGGGAAGCCCGGATTCACAGCCTGTCGGGGATTTCTCAGGGTTCGCCGGGAGAGCGGGTAACCTTAGCGCTCCCGCTACTTCGCCGATCACGAGGGACACCCAACAAATTGTTGGACCGTCTGATGCCGATGACGACACGTATTCTGGTAAGATGGGGAAACTTTGGGCGTCTCTCGGATTATCAGGTAAGCCTAACTTGAATTTGTAAAAACACTTTTTATGTATGGCGGACGAACTTGAACGTCATTTGAATGATCCAATTGTTGATGAACACATGAATGTAACTGAGTTAGTAACTTTATCGACTCCCATCTTCCCTGATGCCCCTGTTGTTGACCATGTACCTGATAAAGCATTTGTTCCTGGGAAAATACAAAACTTTTCCAAGGATGAAATAACTGCAGGACTTCCCGTTAAAACAAGGGAGAGTAATGTTTTAAACACTGAGATTTCGTTAACGATTGCTGGCAAACCCTTAACAGCTTCGCCTGTAAGTCATTTAGAATTAAAATCTGCTAAAACTCCTGCTGATACAAGATGTTTTTCAGGTTCACCCCGTTCACCGACCACGGCTCTTCCTACGGACATGGCTCAGGTATCTCCTACGGCTTCAAAGCAGAGATTCAGTGCACCCTCTACTTTGATTTTTGTTGAAGATACATTTGTTCATCCTCATCCAGTGTCATCTGCTGTTGCCTTGACCACCGTTCCAGTACCTCGGAGGGGGCACAAGAAGAGGAAGCGTGGGCGGTATTCCTCTCATAGTTCCTCCTCCTCTCTCTCCTCATCTTCACCTTCATCTTCCGACTCTGACTCTTCTCCCCCAGGGAGAAAGAGGAAGGGGAAGAAGAGGAAAGCGAAGAGGGCCAGGAAGGCCAGTCGCAGTCGAAGGGACATGGTGCCCCGAGACACCTATTCTCCTCCGGAGGATGAGGGCGACGCGAGAGATTCCCGTGTTTCCTGCGCTCGTGGGATTGTTTACGGCGAATCTCGCGTAAGGCCTAAATGCACAACAACTGCGCTCGAGGGCGCAGGTATCATTTCCTAGAGCACGGTGACGGGGTCCTCGGTCCCCCGAGCTGCTGTTCAGACTCGAGTTGAACCGCTCTTGAACGGGGAAATGAGTCCCGGCTTTGGCACGAGAAATCACAGCTGTGGTCTCTCATGAAGAATCCGCGGTTCACACGACTACCTCTGGTCAGAGTCAGAAAAGTACCTCCACATAAATCTCCTAGAGATGAAGGCCATCTTTCTGGCCCTTCAACAGTTCCAACAGTACCTGGCAAGTCACTCTGTGGTGGTGATGAGCGACAACACCACAGTAGTGGCCTACATCAACAACCAAGGAGGTACTTTTTCGCAGGAACTATCCCATCTAGCAGTAGAGATACTGAGATTGGCCGAAATCCACTCGATACCACTATAGGCACGCTTCATTCCAGGCAAAAGGAATGTGCTCGCCGACAACCTGAGCAGAGCATCTCAGATAGTGAGTACCGAGTGATCTTTGGATCATTTAGTAGCCAACAAAGTCTTGACTTTGTGGGGTTCTCCAACTGTGGACCTTTCACAACGGCCTTGAACTTCAAGCTCCCGCTGTACTGTTCCCCAGTCCCAGACCCCAAGGCTCTCTGGCAAGATGCTTTCCAACAATGGTGGGACAACATCGACTTTTACACCTTTCCTCCGTTCTCTCTGATGAGGAGGGTACTCAACAAGACCAGAACATCGGTCAATCTTTCAATGACCCTCATAGCTCCGCTATGGCATCACGCCGAATGGTTCTCGGACCTTCTGCAACTCCTAACGGAGCCTCCAAGAGAACTCCCTCCACGACACAATCTACTCAAACAACCACATGCCAACTTCATCCACAAAGCCGTAGCTTCGCTACGACTTCACGCCTGGAGACTATCCAGCATCTCCTCTCTGAGAGAGGATTTTTGCAACAAGTTGCGATTAGGATGTCTGGACATCTGCGGAAATCATTAGCAGCAGTCTACCAGGCAAAGTGGAAAGTCTTCTGTGGTTGGTGTCGTGGAAGGGGTATCTCTCCACTCGATGCCACTATTCCAGCAATAGCGGAGTTTCTCATGTATTTGCGTGAAGAAATGCGCTTATCAGTCTCGGCAGTGAAAGGCTATCGCTCAGCCTTAAGCCTCGCCTTCAGACTGAAAGGAATGGACATTCTTCATCGCCAGAACTTTCTCTACTCATATGGAGTTATGTAGGTACCTGCCCCCATTCGGAAGTGAGACCTCCCCCATGGAACGTGGTTCGAGTTCTCAGGTCTCTTAACAGACCTCCCTACGAATCATTACGCCAGGCAACAGATCGCCACCTGACTTGGAAGACGATGTTCCTGCTAGCTTTGGCCTCGGCCAAGCAAGTCAGCGAACTTCATGGTCTCTCATATGACATTGCCCATTCAAGGGGATGGGGAATGGTAACGTTCAGCTTCATCCCTGAGTTTATTGCTAAGACTCAGAACCCGGAAGTAGCGGATCCTCGATTCGACTCCTTCCAGATTTATAGTCTCCGTACTGTAACAGATGACCCAGACCATCTCTTACTATGTCCAGTAAGGAGCTTGTGGCTGTACCTCAAGAGAACAGCCGCAGCCCGTCCTCATGTGCCAGCACTATTCGTCAGCACAGGAAGGACTAAGAGGAGGAGGGTCACCAAGAACACCATCTCAGCATGGATTTGCATGGTCATTGACCTTGCACTGAATCCAGACCCTCCTCCGTCACATCGCCCCAAAGCACATGATGTCAGGGCCATAGCTACATCCCTGGCATTCAAAAGAAATTATTCAGTGATGCAGGTTCTTCAAGCTGTGGTGTGGAAACGCCATAACACGTTCACATCCCACTACCTGCAAGACGTGACCCACAGGAGACTCGATACATTTTCTATCAGTCCTGTGGTGGCTGCACAACAGCTTGTTTAAAACCTCAAGCTCCTTATTGGACAAGTAGCAGAAGGTTGAGGGCATTGTTACGGGGTTTTAGTCTGCATGAATGAAAAGGTTTAACTGGCCCATATTCTCTTCTTCATCATCCCCTCTCTTGGGGAAAGCAGCATACTGAGTTCTCTGCATAGCTGACCTCAAACCACTACAGATAAACGATGCTCCCTTGTGTTCCTAGTATTAAGATTAATACTGTTACGTACCCATACCCTGACGAGATGGTATTGGAAAGTCCTAGTGCACAGTTTTCCATCTAAAGAACTTCGGAACAACTTTCTAGGACGAGTCACACTTCTACATACCTTCACACACAGCTTGCGTAGGCCGCAAACCTTGCGTAGCAAGGTTTTAGCGAGGTCCAGGGGCTCCTTATTTCTTGAGTGCTAACACACACAGATAAGGAACCCCCGGGCAAAGCCAAAAAAGCCAGACTGGCTGGGACATCCAGCCTTCCTAATGGGTGAGTCATCCCTATTAAATAGCGTGGTTTGTATTCCAGTTACGGAACAAATGACAAATTCGTAGATGATTTGTATTTTTCCTAACTTTACAAACCTTAGCTATTTAACCAAACTTGCCCGCCAGCCCTATTCCCCTTGAAGTCCTACTTCCAAGCAAAGTGAGCTCAATCACAGGTGTGTTAGGGGGAGCGGTAGCAAGCTACCCTTCCTAACCCCACTAACTAGCGGTGTGGGTAGTTAACCCTCGTTAAAAATTAATGGCTCGTCATTTCAGCTACGCCGAAAGTAATACCCCTATTAAGTAGCTAAGGTTTGTATAGTTAGGAAAAATACAAATTATCTATGAATTTGTCATCTTTTGAAAGTTTTCATTATGTACATAAGGCTTACATAAGCAAATCAGTTGAATATTGAAATTTAACATTTATATACAGTAACTTGATTTTTTTATAAAGTGAAAATTTTACTAATGCATGTTAGTCAATTTAAAAAAAAAAAAAAAAGAATAATAGATATAATAATTAACTGATAAATAATAATAAATCAATTACTTCCGTATTGAGATGTCAGGTTTTCAAATATTCTAAATGTTACTCTTTCAATTACTTGTAATGTTCTTTATAATTTCCAGACAATTTTGTGCATAATATTAATACCCTTTTAATTTAATACATCTCCAGTCATCATCTCCTACTTCGCGCTTCATAGTCCCCAGCCATGTAGGTCTGGGTCTTCCAACTCTTCTAGTGACTTATGGAGCCCAGCTGAACATTTGGTGAACTAATCTCTCTTGGAGAGTGCGAAGAGCATGCCCAAACCATCTCCATCTACCCCTCATCATGATCTCATCCACATGTGGCACTCGAGTAATCTCAAGATGAGACAACTGGCAAAACCTAACCGAGGCCCTTTGCGTCAATAGACGTAGGAGGAGATGATGATGATGATGATTAATACCCTAATTTCCATCTGCTAAAGCTAGTTTAAATCTAAAATCATTATTTTTAGCAAACTCAGGAATTGAATCTATTTTGTGTATATAAAGTCTAAATTATTCATTTAGATCACATGTTAAAACATTTTCATAAAATGAACCTATTAAATGCATGTATGCTTTTTTCTATGGGTTTTCATGAAAGAGGAGCTATGAAAAGCTAAATGTTTTTTTTTTTTGTTTTTTTTTTTTTTTTTTTTGCTGTAATCTCATCTAATAACCATTTTTATATATATGTTATTTTATATGTTTGTTTGCCTATCAAAGCTTCTTATTTGTCCTATATTGTAAGAGGAGTTATTCATAAAGTTTTTTTTTTTTCAGGATACAGTTGGTTGCTTGCTTGAGATTAACAAATGACTAATGGCAGAATCAAAAGAAAATTGATGTCCATTGATAACAAAAAACTTGCAAGTGGAAATTAAGATATGTGACTTCATGAAAAAAAAATACCATGGTTTTAAATATGGGGAGATTTAACAATTTTCAAAATTCCTGTGTAGATCTGTTTACAATGAGGTTCTAAGTACCTTGATATTGCCTAATTAATCTGTTAAATTTAGCTGTTAGAATTCAACTGCAAAACTAATATTTTTCTATAAATCCTAAAATCTGTTGCTGTCTTTGCCATACAGTTCTCATTTTACATTATACTGATTAAGTCTCAGCTATCGTAAGTGTTTCTGTCAGTTTTTTTTTTTTTTTTTTTTTGGGGGGGGGGAAATTTCAACAAAGAACAAAGTATAAGATTATGTTATACTATATTTGCAACTTAAAATACCACTGAATCACAACTTCAATAGCTTTGAACATCCATCTCAGTCTTTTGCTATCTTGTGTCATACTAAATTTACCAGAAGCCTCAATATTAAATCTCACTTTCACTAATGTATTGTCATCAATTGAAAATTTTACTTAATAATATTTTTTTGTATCTATACAAGGTATAAGAATGTTGGTTAATACTTTTTATTGGGACTGTAGAACAAGGTTATGTAATTTTGAGTTGTGTGTCACCTAAATCTAATTTGATTTGACAACAATGCTTGTAAGTTTGCCGTTCTTCTAAGCACATTTGGGATTACGTTTTTATGTTACTTGAATTTGTATTTACGGATAATTTATAGCTATAATTTCTATTCAGCATTTAGATACAAATACTTGATCATAGTACTATTATAAATCAGAAAACATATTTAACATGGCACTAATGTTAAATGGCTATTTTTTGCAAACAATCATTTTGATATCTTTAGGTCTACAATCTGTATAATGTATGTTTTTAAAATGATATATCAAGTTCAAATATTCAAACCTAACTTTAGTTAATATACTGTTGTGCCCTAAAGTTTATCTGGTGACTATTTTCTCAATCAGGTGAGGTCCTTCGGGAGAAAATCGTTTTTATACAGTGAATTCTATTATTCATAGTTTGTCTATGATAACATTCTCTTTGTGGCTCCTGTGGATATTAGACTAAGGCTGATATATTCAAAAGCTAATTAACAATTCCAGGTTTTTTACCCTGTGTTTTAGCTTATGATTTTATAAGGTTTTGTTTCAATCCTTACTTTCCACTAGGCCTTCTTATATTGTAAATATTTGTAGGTCACTAAGCTGTGTCTTCAATTAGAACACATCATGTTGTAGGCAGTAGGTTGGCTAAGTGGCTAATTTCCAATTGGTAAGGATAAAAGAGATGCTTTAGCTGTGGTAAGCAGCTCTTCTAGGAGAAGGACACTCCAAAGTCAAACCATTGCTCTCATAGCCTCTGTACCATGGTCTTCCTTATTTTCTTCCTTCACTGGACTTTATTTTCTGTTGAAACCCTTGCATTTATTGCATCCTGATTTTCCTACTAGGGTTGTAACTTAGCTATTAATATTATCGATATTGGTTAGGTTTCAACAACAGTTTGGAATCCCTTTTTCATTATCAGAAAGTTCTATTGAATTTGTTATCAAGACTGAGAAATTTTGTAAGTTTCAAGAAGTTGTGTTTATTCCTTCTTATTGAGCTATTAATATTATCGATATTGGTTAGGTTTCAACAACAGTTTGGAATCCCTTTTTCATTATCAGAAAGTTCTATTGAATTTGTTATCAAGACTGAGAAATTTTGTAAGTTTCAAGAAGTTGTGTTTATTCCTTCTTATTGGGTTCTTTATTTGGGCTTTGTGTTGGAGAACAAAATTCAGAATTATCTTGACACCAAAGAGTTCAAGAAAACAAAAGTTCGGTCCACAACATAAGGGGATGAGTCTCTTAGGAACTAAGACATCTTTAGAGATGTGCATTCCTCATACTCAATTCAAAATAAGACCTTTTTAGTTTTGTTTCAACCAATACAGGGATAGATTAGTAGATCCAAAAAGAGTTTTTATTTTATGTATCAAGAATCAGATGGAGCCACTTGATTAGTGGGATTCTCAACAATGTTTTCTTCAAAGTGGGAGTCTCCAACGGCTTCTTCTGTTGGTAGTATACTGGTCAAGGCACCAGCGAGTTACTGGGTTCCTTTAACTGGCCAGATAGTACCACATTGGATCCCTCTCTGGTTACAGTTCCTTTTTCCTTTGCCTGCACATATGCCATGTGGTATGGCCTATATTTTATGTATTTTCTTCTTTTCTCTTACATCAAAGATAACCAAAAAGTTCTTCTTCACTCAAGGGGTTAACTACTGCGCTGTAATTATTCAGTGGCTATTTTTCATTTGTTCATTGGCTACTTTCTTCTTGTTCAGTGGCTACTTTCCACTTGTTCAGTAGCTTCTTTCCCCTTGGTAAGGGTAGAAGAGACTCTTTAGCTATGCTAAGCAGCTCTTCTAGGAGGAGGACACTCCAAAATCAAACCATTGTTCTCTGGTCTTGGGTAGTGCCATAATCTTTGTATCATGATCATCTTCTGTCTTGGATTAGAGTTTTACTGCTTTAGGCTACACTCGAGCACGCTATTCTACCCGTTTCCTTATTTTCTTAAGTCACACTGGGTTATTTTCTCTGTTAGAGCCCTTTGGCTTTTTTGTGAAAAATCAAGTTTCAGCAGCTGTATATTTAGTTCCACATTTTCTGCTCTTGATTGATGTGAAATTTAGTCTTTATGTTGAATAATCTGCAGAATTTCACATGGTGTACATTATTTGGTTAGATAATAATTCTTACCTCATGTTAGCTTACTGGTATCTATGTACAGTGGTAAATTTGCTAAGCTATCAAATTCATGTTGTTAGTAACATGATATTTGAAGGTTCTGTCCAGAATTTGTAGTTGGATACTTTAACAAAAGTCTTCTGAAGTGTTCTCATGGATCTTGCTGAAGTCTGATATTTTATCATTGGTTAATTGTTGATGGTTTTGGAAATGATAGAGTTTTTAAGGAGATAGGGGTTCATATAAGATTCAAAGGTTATTTGTCTTGAAAATTTATTTATAATCAAATCCTGTGTTTTTTATATGGAAAATATGAATCTCATTCAAAGATGTAATGATGATTTTGCAGTATGGTTTCCTTTACATCTCAGGTTTCCTGAAATGTTCCTGTTTGTCTCCTTTTTAAGGAATGGTTTGAATAATTTTGTTCCAATGGTTATTTGGGGGAAATTATTGAAACTGAATTTAGAATATTTCTAGATATCTGGAGAATTGAATTGGAAATGTCACTGTCTGGCTATCTGCTGGACTGGTGTTCAAGTCCTGCTCAAGATTGATAGTTCTTGTAGTGTCTGCAACCTCACCATCCTCTTGAGCTAAGGATGGAGAGCTTATAGGTGTACCTGCTGAGTCATCAGCAGCCATTGTTTGGCCCTCCCTAGTCCTAACTTTTGTGGAGAGGGGTCTTGGGTGCTGATCATTTGTATATATGGTCAGTCTTTAGTGCATTGTCCTGCTAGCTGGGGCAGCGTCACTGTCCCTTGCCTCTTCCATTCATGAGCGGCCTTTAAAGACTTTTAAACTAGTTCATGATAATGGCACTAATTTCTCATGTTGGTTTCCTGTGATATTCACTCTAAGGAAACCAGTATATCTGTATTTATTTTCTTTGGGACTCTTTTTATTATTTTTAAACATTTCAGATTAAATCATGTAAATGGTTATGATCTTCCTATTTCAGTTCCAAATATTCTCCATACATGGGTTTGCATAGTTTAAGGAATTCTAAGTTTCCAGGATTTTTATGCCACTCTAGCGGACAGCTTTGAAAGGGCCACTTTTGGGTCAAGAGATTTCAATTTTTCCTCGACCTGTTTTCGTGAGGAGGTGATACGGCCTGGTTGAAAGTATCTCCTTAAAAGTAAAATCTGATATTTTTGTATTTGTTCTTGGGTCTTTTGAGTTACTTTGGGCATTCCTTGCTCTACAGAGTTGTTTGTGAGCAATCCTTGTTTACAGATTTTTTCAGATACCGGTATTTGTTTTAATGATATATTTTCTGTTACTTCTAAGGATGAATGGCTTTCTTTAGTATTCTGACTTTTTGGGGCTGACTTTTGGGGCACTTTGTTTGAAAATTATCTTGCAGAGTTCCCCTTGTTTTAGGAATTTTCTGTGGGCAAAGATATTGGGTAATATCTTGATTTACCAAGCTTTCGTAATTATACTCCTTAGTTCCGATTTGCTTAAAACTTCTTTCGTAGCACTCCTTGGTCTATGGAGTTATTTAAGGAACTCATTAGTCTTGGATTATGAAGAAATTCAGGTTCTACATATTTTATTTTAGGTTATTTTGGATACACATTAGTCTGTGCAGTAGTCTTGGAATCCTTTATCTATGGCATTACTCAAAGAGTTTCTTGATTCAACAAGCTACATGGGACACTTATTTGATTTACCACTTTTGAGTATTCCATAGTTTACAGAATTTTTTTGTAGCACACGCTGGTTTATCCAGGAGACCACTTTGTCTATGGAGATTTTTCGGCCTTATTTCTTTGTCCATTTAGTTATTCATGACCCGCCTTGTTCTTGAAAGTTATTTTTAATACTTTTATCTTTAATGTTAACATTTGTTATTGGCACTCATTGGAAAGTGAAGTGAACTATGAGTTATTTGGAGACGTATATTACCTATGCAATTATTCAGAACAATTCTTTGTGTGTGGAGTTATCCACTACACACCTTGGTCTAAGGGGCTATTCTGTGCACTCATTGGATTGGTTATTTCATGTCGCTGATTGTTTCCACGATTCGATTCAAGTAAATCCTTCTTTCATTTTTTTCTATCACTCTTGTTTTCAAGAGTTCCAATTTGCTTGTCAATCTTTATGCTTCATAGTTATATTGCATTGCTCTGTGAATTAAGATCGAATTGACAAAATTTTTGTAATTGGGTGAATTTAAGATTATATATATTTCTAATAATTTTGCTTAAATTTTTTTGGGGGGAATAATTCAGAGAATTTATCTATCAGTGACATTCAAGGGATGTTCAATGTAGCACATTTTTTTCTTCCTCTTTTATCTACCAAACAATCATAAAACTGGTGAGAGATTTGCTTCATCCCACTTTGTTTCCTAAATAAGTAAATATTAAAAGCATATCTGTAGATTTCTTGTATATTGCTAAGGAAAAACCGTGCACTGTAATTAACTTTTGCTTTCCTTTTATTGAAAATAATGCATTCCCCTTTTACAATTCTGTTTTCTAATGATTAAAACAAATTAGAATATTACTTTTGAATAGTATGGTAACTTGTATTTCTCATTTTTTAATGTGTGATTAATTCTTATGTCAAAATTTTGCCCCAATACCCATCCTTCTTTGACATTTTATATTGCTTTACAACAGTTGGCATCATCTCTCTCTCTCTCTCTCTCTCTCTCTCTCTCTCTCTCTCTCTCTCTCTCTCTCTCTCTCTTTGTGAGAAATTTATGAACTCGAGGTGAGTCAGACATAATGGAGAGGCTAGCTAATGAAACTTAATAGATTAAATGATTAAATGGTAAAGAAAGTAATGATATATAAGTCAATGAAGGTTCATTATGCTAGAAGATTATGAAACATCTGTTGGGGAGACTAAAGGTCATAGAATTAAGTTATTGAATAGCTAGATATAAAGTCAAATATATTATCTTTGTAGGGGTGTTGTGCCATCATTTTACCTCCAACGGTCCATTGTATTCATTGCTTAATGGTCTTTTCAACGTTCCTTCTAACCCTATCTGCACTTGCACATTCCTTCTGACCATGCCTATACTTGCACATCCTTCTGACCCTGCCTATACTTGCACATTCTTCTGACCCTACTTATACATGCTCATTCCTTCTTTCCCTACTTGTACTTGCACATTCCCTCTGACCCTACTTGTACTTGCACATTCCTTCTGACCCTACTTGTACTTGCACATTCCTTCTGACCCTACTTGTACTTGCACATTCCTTCTGACCCTACTTGTATTTGCACATTCCTTTTGACCCTACTTGTACTTGCACATTCCTTCTGACCCTACATGTACTTGCACATTCCTTTAGACCCTACTTGTACTTGCACATTCCTTTAGACCCAACTTGTACTTGCACATTCCTTTAGACCCTACTTGTACTTGCACATTTCTTCTGACCCTACTTGTATTTGCACATTTCTTCTGACCCTAGCTGCCCTTACACGTTCCTTCTGAACTTACCTGCACTTGTGCATTCCTTCTTATCCTACCTACACCTGTGCATTCCTTCTTATCCTACCTGCACCTTTGCATTCCTTCTTATCCTACCTGCACCTGTGCATTCCTTCTTATCCTACCTGCACCTGTGCATTCCTTCTTATCCTACCTGCACCTGTGCATTCCTTCTTATCCTACCTGCACTTGCACATTCCCACTGACCCTCGCTGCACTTTTAAGGTCCTATTTCATGAAGTAAAAGAAACTAAATGGAATTATCATTGGCTGATATTAGAAAGGATCTCTCGTTGATTGGGAGTTTTAGAAGGCGAGCTCAGCAAAGCAGCCGATTACTGAAAAACTTCTTCAGTGAATTGCATAGTTAGATGAAAATGTTGATTTCTGGGGTCAATAAGACCTTAGTGTAAACTGGTCTGTTTAGCTAAAGGGAGGGAGAAGAATTTGGAATCATATAGTTGTGTTGATAGTGGATTTGTTATGTATAAAATAGATGGGATATAAACGATGCATTTTAATGGCCATTCCAATCTAAGGAAGCTCCTTTAATCTCTCTCTCTCTCTCTCTCTCTCTCCCTCTCTCTCTCTCTCTCTCTCTCTCTCTCTCCCTCTCTCTCTCTCTCTCTCTCTCTCTCCCTCTCTCCCTCTCTCTCTCTCTCTCTCTCTCTCTCTCTCTCTCTCTCTCTCTCTTTTCCTGGTGCTACATGAAAATACCTTGAAAAATAACATGCTAGTTGTTAAAAGTAAAGGGATATTTTGTTCACATTTTCCAATAAGGTTTAATTATGAAGAAACTCTTTCATATTAACCTGATGCTCACCTCTAATTTCAGATCTCCCACTCACCATCCTTGATCCTTCCTTATCCCAAATTTGGAAATGTTATAAAAAAAAAACCCAAAGACACTCGCCTCCTATGGCTGATGAGTCTCCCACTGGCCCCCCTCCTCTTTGAGCATCAGTATTTGCCAATTTATTCCTCACCACAAAAACGGCTAGAGTCCATGAGGTAGATCCTGATCTTAACTAGAGTAATCGATAGTTCTTTTGGACTGTTATTTTATTCCCCATGTACAGAATTTGTTCATTCTTTTACTATTGTCTTGAGAGCTGTAGCTCAATGTAGTGACTTAAATATATTGTACTTTTCTAAGGCGACAGTCTGTACTGGTAAATATTTTGGACTAGTCTGCTTATTGATCCAGCTGTCTTGTATGTGGAGGTTTTATCTTGACAGCCAAAATCATGAAAAATTATGTAATGTGTTATGCCATTATTAACTTGCTCAAAAGCCTCAAATTATTTGTTTGTAATGGTTTATCAAATTTTAGAATTTGGTATAAATAATCCTATTTGAATGTTGTAGGAGGTTATAATGTCAAACGTACAGGTTTTGGTACTATCATTTTCATTTCTAGTAAAATTGTATGCAATTTTGTCAATGACGAAAACATCAAATTTTTTATGAATTGTGTAATGTAAGTAGTGAAATGTCTATCTAATGTAAAAGGAATGTGATTCAATGTGTTCCAGACATGTTTATGCTCCTTTTGAAGTTAATGTGTAATCAGTGGTAATTGTTATTTCCAGATATTTCATAAAAACTTCCATTTCAAGTATGATTTAAATGTTAAAGATTAATGATAAGCGTACTTAACACAAGTGGTGTTTCAAGGAATTAGGTAAGAGGGTCATTTTCAAGTCTTGCATTTCAGAACTTTTTATTATGGCGAGATACCTGTGCTCTCTGGAAAGGTGCACAGCTCGGTTCATAAATTCCATTTTGTTTCTTGGCTCATGTCATTTGTGCCCATGACATAAAGAAGGGATAAATAACACTTTAATCATTTTTAAATAAATTGTGTAATAAGTTTTTGAGTATCTTGCCGATGATACGAAAGCTGGCCAGGTTAGTTTATGTGTGATTGTTTTGTTTAAAGGATGAGAGAAGTGATTTGGTATGAAAAATAGGTTTATAAATTGTTGACAGAGAATCTCGTCAGGTATGTGTGTTTTAAGAGCAAAGTTTAGTGGATTAATGGCAAAGGATTTTTTATTTACTTCAATTGGTCAAGGTATGAAAGTTCAATTTCCTTAAAATTACTTTGTTTACGTATCCTCATAACCTGGGTTTTAGAGATGCATTGAATTCTGGGTAGGTTTTTTGTTAATGCAATACTGATGTGCTGAAATATTAACGTCTTCAAACAGTATCCTTCCTAGAAGAAAATTCATAAAATTTTGAGAGAGTTATTAGGTATCTTACACCTACGCAATTCACAATAATTGGAATATCGTACCCAAAAGTTCGTTAATTTTCTAAATATAGATAATTCATAATTGACTTTAAACCTTTTTTAATTCCTTAACTATGTTTATGATAATATCACAGCACAGTATTAAAAGTTATCTCTGTTGATGTCATTAAAGGTTTTATTCTTGCAAAAAACAAAGTACCCACTACTGACCTTGCTAGCAATTATTTCTGTGCCCACATCCTTCAAGGATACCTTTGGTTTAGTTGTTTGCCATTAAGGGGTCGTCCGAGCTCACTTGTCCTAAAGTATTTTTGAGTATTAAATTGAAAATTAAAAGATTTTATTAAAAATATTTGATGAAGCAGCAAAAGTAATGAAAATGAAAAACTGTATGGGAAATTGGATATTGCATACCCTAGCTACTTTAGTGTGTACTTTTTGTTCCACAACAGAGAAATAGGGTAACACACACACACACTCTCTCTCTCTCTCTCTCTCTCTCTCTCTCTCTCTCTCTCTCTCTCTCTCAAACTAGACGGGGGGTAGTGCCATTAGTACACATCACAAGATTCTCTTTAGGCATTACAAAATGCTCTTAACCCTACTGTAGATGCACTAGCTTAATAGCCTTCAAGCACTAGGCTATATTCCTAAATTCATTCAATCAAATCTCACTCTTAAAAAACATTGATCACAGGATTCCCGTCAAATATTTTCTTAATTTCTTATTGGTAATAAGAGCAATAGTTTATAAGCCACATTTACACTCTTAAGATGATTATTCATTGCACATCAGTATAAAAAAATTATTAAAACCCAGTAAATTTTGATCCTTGATATCAGTGGCTTAATTTTAATTGTGATGGGAATTTGCTGTTATAGAATATTGGGATTAAGTGTTATGAATTCCACTGGTAGGAATGAGTGAGTGTTGTCCTAGTATTGAGTAATTGGAGTGAGATTCTTATGGAGTAGTTAGGTCATTACTTTGCCTATTATCTTCAGTAAATCATGTCCCAAGGTGGACAGGGAAGTCAGCTTTTTGTCAGTGTTTCTTAAAGAAGTTAGACTGAAAGGGTTTTAGTTAAAGCTTCTTTATGTAGGTGGATACGATTTAGGTTTTTCACGCAGAATTAGGGTAGATTTTGCATTGTAATTTACGTACTGTAGCTAAAAAATAAATCTTATTTAACTATGTAAAATGGTGAAAAATATCCTCTATCCATTTAACAAGTTCAACATCCACTCAGTCGGCCCATTGCTAAGTTTCAAACTCAAAGTTTCTTCATAAAAGTATTTTTAAAGAGAGTAGAACCCTCAGCTTTCAGTAAGCAGACCATATAAAAATTTACTTTTAAAGTTTTTGAAATAGCCTTGTATAATCTTTTTAATGTATTAGTGTAAAAAATTGCGAAGTTTTAGTGTATGCCTAATTATTATAGATTTTCTGAGACAACTATGTATTTAACTTGGAAGTTTAGCTTTTATAAGAATTTATATAACAAACTCTTTTAGAGACCAAATTATTTGCTCGATTTTAGAGTTTTCAATTATTAAATGTGTGATTTGAAGTATCCAAAGAGAAAATTTCAGTCTTCATAAAGTCATCGAGAAATAAATGAAAAAAGATTATAATTTGTCTTTTTGTTCAGAGAGATTTGAGTTTGATGCTTTGCTCTTTATTACAGTAATAAACTTGTAGAGAAGTTATAATTCCTGGTCCTGTGTTTCTAAATTACGAAAAAGATTAATTTTTTCATTCAAATTAAAACACGTAATGAATTCATCATTATTAAAGGTCAGTATGTTGGTAATTAAGTATTTAATATTCTAAAGATATATTTCCCTTTGTTGGTACTTTTTCCAACTACCTTATATCAAAAGGTATTTGGGAGCTCAGACACACTCGCGTTTCGAACAATACTAAAATCATATCTTTTTACCTGATATCTTCATCTTGTGCCGGTTATCAGTAGAGAATATCTTATTTGGCAAACGTGATCTCCATCTGTCTGTCCATCTTGTGTCTGAGCTCATTCTAGAAACTTCCATCCATATACCAAAGGCACTTCCCTCAATTTTGGGGGGTAGCCGACATCAATAAGAAACAAAACAAAAAAGGGGACCTCTACTCTCTACGTTCCTCCAGCCTAACCAGGGACTCAGCCGAGTTCAGCTGGTACTGCTAGGGTGCCACAGCCCAAACTCCCACATTCTAGAAACTTAGGAAAAAAAAATATTTTAAACTTCATTTCAGGCTGACTTAATCATTCTAAAGTCTGTTAAAGAAAAAAATCCACAAAGTATGAAAATATTTTAATGACTAAAAATAGCTTGATCATTGCTATTTTGGCCATAACTTATAGTGATATATTAAGTTACACAGGACCTGCGTAAAATATGTGATGAATAGTAAAGAAACATTTCCTTTGATTATTAGCTGAGGATACCTTAGTCAGGGAATATATGCATGTGATGGTATAGCAAGGGATAATGAGCAGAGGATAGTATAGTACGAGATTATAAGATTAGTAGTGTATTATAAGTAATTATAAGATGATAGTATGTTGAGGGCTTATGTGCTGAGGATAGTATATTATAGAAAGGAAGATAGTATGAGCTGAGGATAGTATTTAGTGGGGATGACTTTATTTGATAATATGGGTGTATAAGACATACTCATAATTGCAGGATTATTGTGGATTTTTGGGTTGTAAATCTAAGTTTATTAGGAGTTATATAAACTTTGAATTAAAACTTAATCTACCTCAAACTATAAGTAAATACGGTAATTAATTAGAATCCTATGTCTCAGAACATTTTCATAAGTTTATTATTTTAAATAATGCTGTTAGCTCATAGTGTTCCAGGTTAAACGCGCTTTCCAGCAATGCTTTTTGTAGGGTTTGTATTTGAAAACTTTATTACACAGCTAAAGTGATTTGGGTGTCGATGTGTAAGATGAATGCGTACTTCGGTCCGATCTGACTGTCTGCTGGGAGGAGTAGCAAGGATGGTCAGGGCAGTAGTCTTGCACTTCTCTTCTCTTTTACCTGACTCAATCGTGTGTATAAAATGGGACGAAACCAGGAGGCATCTTGGCATTTGTGAATCTTGTCTGCTTTTGAGAGGGCTTCAGGTGTCTGTAGTAATGGATTGTTTTGAAATTGCAGAAAGGCTTGAAAATTCCCATTTTACTTATTAGATGTTCAATTTGTTTTCTATTTTAGAAATATCTTGTTCAAGTATAATTTCATGTTTTCATTAAAGAATTAACATAACTATAATAGCTGGAATCTGCCTTAAAGTAATGTAGATTATGACATAAATGTTTTACCATTCAACTTCATGTGAGCTCCAAACTATTCCTTAAGTCTGTGAATTACAATCCCGATATATTTTTGTAAAATTATCAATAAAAAAAAAGAAAAGAAAAGGAAAGCATTCAAGGGCTTAGTGACATTGCTTCACCAGAAGAAAAATTTGCAGTAAGTTTCTAGTTAATAGGTGGGACAGGGGATGGCCTTGGTGGGCTTTCCTTTTCCTTGTTTTTTTTATTAATAATTTTATATTAGATAATGCACTGCTTACTTACACAATCATAAAATATGTAACCTCAAATGCTGAGCTTCAAACGCACCAACAGTTGTTCAGAAAAAGACGACGGACACTGATTGGAAAAACAAAGAAAACGTAACTTTTGTCATTCCAGATGCCATATTGGACGAAGGAAGATTCACCTGTGAGACTTTCTTTGTCGAATCGTGAGCCCAATGAAAGACAAATGTTAAGTTTTCTTTGAGTCTAGGGTGTTTAAAGCTTTCAGAAATTGGATTTTTGTGAGTCTGGTGCATATATATGTCATTGACTTCATAGTGTTTGTATTTTCATTATATAACTAAACTGATTACACTGAAACCTGTGTCCTGTTTGGCATTCAATCTTCTACAATAAAAATCTTTAGCAAATTCCTAAGTTTTTCTTCATCCATAGTGTTAAAGGTTCCCACATCTAGGTATACTTTTGTACCTAAAACTTTATTAGCATCAACATTGAATAAGTGTCTTTTGAGCAATATTATCTAATAATAAATACTAGCCTTAGTATTTATTATGATTTTAGTCAGGAAAAACCTATTAACATCCAGCTCATTTAAAAAGTGGACTTTGGTCCAAATTAAAATGCCAGACAGTTCGGCCATCTTACTTTAATATATTCCATCATAAAACATTGGTACTGCTGCTCTCATACCCCAGATTTGGGGGTGAACTAACTCTGTATATGAGGGATCAATAACAGTACACAAGGGCAAGTGACTACTTAGGAGAAAGAACTATTTCATGAGCTTTTTGGCCCATTTTTTGTGGGGAATAGGGCATTTGGTGCTAGAAGGGGAAGGGGGCCCATTAAGGGAGAACACTCTCGAGTTGTTTAAATTTAAAGTTTTTTTTTTATTCCCTCTATTTTTTTTCATCCCATTTTCTTTTTATGTACCAGGGGAAACAATAAAAAAATTGTAATACTTTTCATATGCATTTTATTTCTGAGTTCACAACAAGAAGGTACAATGTTTGAAAATGGTAAATATATCTTAGTTTATTGTAGTTTAGTATCTTTTATGGTATACTTGATGTCAATGCTACGGTATACTTGATGTCAATTGCACTAGAAAAATTGGTTTAGACAAAAATACTTTTAGGTACAAGAGCTCGAGTCTTGAATGATAATATATGGCAAAAAATGTGACGTGCAACTGTTCATAGCATAACGTTTATTGGAATAAGTAAAGGTAGATGGGCAAGCATTTTGATGCCAGTGATATGGGCATTACTGACTACTTTGTTGATATAGGTTAATTATTGTCAGAGTTGTAGAGGGTTCATTCATGAGAGTAAGTATAACATAATTGAATAGCTAATTGGAATCAACCTCTTCATTCACAAAAGAATTGAGATATCTTGAGTTAAGTAATCTTGAGGTTTAGTAATGGGGTTTAAATCTTAATATCCCCAAAAGAAATGGGTTAGCCTAGTATTTGCTCATTTTCAGAATGGAAAGATAGGCAAGACCAGTCTTATACGATAGAGCTCGACTGGGGAAAAACTTATGCTCATTAAACTATTACCAGCAATGCCTCATTTGACTCCCACAGGGACACAAAGTCTGGTCATCATTGTCATTAGTACCTGTGCTAATCAAATTAAGCATATTTGGAAATAGTCTACTGAACTAAGGTTGTTCCGAGTCTATCTCATACAAGACACAGTCTTACATTTCTATCTCTGTTTTGAGAAATGAGCATAATCTTAGGTTTTAACATCGATTAAAGGGGATGTTAAGAATCACCGGTAACCCCCATTGCTAAACCTCATGATGTCTCAACTTAAGATATCTCATTTCTGTTTTGAATTAATTTTATTCTAATTTGGTATTCTACTATCTTGTACTCAATACCATGAATGAACCCTTTCCAACTCTATAATGAGCCTAGGATATGACCAAAGGAGTCGGCAATGCCCATGTCACTGATGTCAAAATGCTGGACCATCTACCTTTACGTATTCAATATATGTAGTTATACTAATAGCAGTGGTATGTCACTTTTTTGCAGTGAATTATCATTTAAGACTCAAGCTCTTGTACCTTCAAGTATTTTAGTCCATATCAATTTTTCTAATGCAATTGGCATTATTGAGTAGCACCTATTATTTACAATAAAATATTTGAAATAACCATTTTAACCAATGTACAGTTATGAATAAGGCTACCCCCCAAAATTGGGGGAAGTGCCTGGGTATATGTGTATGTACAGTTATGAATTAAACATCTCGCGTCTCAATTAAGTTTTACTGATTAATATTTGTATGTAATAAAATTTTAAATGGCAAAAGATTTTTTTTTTATAAAAAAAAACAACTGGTTTTAAGCTTCTGATATCTGCCTAATTACCATTTTAGAATCGTGTCTTATTTATATGAAGTTATATTTTAGATTTGCAAAGCTATTCTACCTATTAAACCACTTTTAATAATTTAAAGGATACAATCTACATATCTATGCCAACCTAAATTTTCATAATCCATTACCCTCTAAATGTGTAAATGACTAAAACTACTATACAGTATTTTAAATTACTACTTCAAAATGTTACATTGGAACCCTTTGTTTTTCTTTGAGCTTCCCTAAAAGCAATCATTCCTCTAATTGTCCTAAATATCTAATCATGACCGGATTATTTTTCTTCCCTCCCAAGCAGTGCTTTAGATGCAATTCCTAAACCCCTTCAAGTTTAGCCTACGTATCAAGAACCAGATATGTCAGAAATATCTTTACCCTTTCCTTGGGTATAACTACTAAACATTAATCATAAGCAAAAGAAGCCTTTATAGCAATTTCAATATTTCATATATGGTTACATCTAGCCTTAAATCATGCAGGAAAGGACGAAATGAGCCGTAACCAAAAAGAGGAACCCAATGTAGTACGGTCTGGCCAGTCATAGGACCCAATATTGGTTAAGCCTTTCAGTAATAATCTTGAGTTTACATTGAAACCAATATTAGAACATCTACTTTAAGCAAGAAATATTTCGTGAATGTTAATTTAAAACTACTTCACTGACAGTATCCTTCTCTTAAGACTACCATAACTTATACACTATTCCTTTCATAAAACATTTTCATAAAAACCTAATATGTAAAATGATCCAAACTACAACTATTATTAACTATATATGCTATATTTTAGACTAGATCACAAGACAGTTACTTCCATCTTTTTAAGAGAATATGCAAAGCTTAAAACCAGTGGACAAGAGATTTTATCCTTTGAGTAGCAATTTTGTCATTCTGATATTTTTGAATCGATTACCATTCACTAAATCGATTACCATTCACTAGATTGAAGAAAAATAAATAAGATCATCTACTGCAAACAAGCATTTGGATTGTTATATGTGACCAGAATAATTTCTAATATTTTAGGAAAATTATTAATTTAACAAAAATCACAAATACACATTTGGTATGAAATTTTGAGAATAAGCTTACAACCAATTTGGCAAAAAAAGTTTCAAAACAATTTAAACTTACTTATAAACAGGTATATTTTTCTCATTGTGGATATAACCTTGAGAGAGAGAGAGAGAGAGAGAGAGAGAGAGAGAGAGAGAGAGAGAGAGAGAGAGAGAGAGAGATTAGCCTTCTAATGGTTAGTAATACTATTTAATTACACTAATGCCCTTCACAAATAATAATAATTATTATATTCATGACTTTCCTTGCCTTAAGTTACACAAGATAAATAGATTAGTTGCTCGCATAATATGTAAACCTATTTAATAAATAAAAAGTTAAATCTTTACAGAGCATACAAGGTTCTCCCTTTGTTTAACAGATAGATATATATATATATATATATATATATATATATATATATATATATATATATATATATATATATATATATATATATATATATATATATATATATATATATATATATATATATATATATATATATATATATATATATATATATATATATATATATATATATATATAGATATAGATATAGATATAGATATAGATATAGATAAAGATATATATATATATATATATATATATATATATATATATATATATATATATATATATATATATATATATATATATATATATATATATATATATATATATATATATATACAGTTGGGTTACCCTACCGACACCCACCACTCGCGCTCACTAGGTCATCCTTCTGCAAGAACATATGGCTTGGCAAGGAAAGGGTGGGTCCGTACAAAAATAATCGGGAAGGGTTTCGCCGGGCGTCACAGGTCTCTCCCCAGAAATAGATTTTTCCTTCGTCAAAATCCCTTTTCTGGGTCGAACCTGTGACGGCCGGCGAAAAAGTACCAGAGAATGCCTTCCAAGCCCAATAAATTAATAACATAATGAGGAGAATACAATCACCATGTACGACAATACTATGATATAATAAAGTAACCGTCCAATTACCAACCAGCCAAATGACATAGGGAACGTAAGGTTAAATAATAATGACGACAAGGAACCAACTGAGTGTCGAATCGCAAAAGGCATCAAACCTTACATGTCTAAGTATATCTAAACATTAAAGGAACGGTAACTACAATAACAGTTAAACCATAGGAATTAAACATGGCAAATATCATAGGGCTAACGAACTACCAAGGAGAGCGGCGACGTGGTGTGAGTGGCGGGTAGGAGGGAGAAGAGAAGAGATGGAAGAAAGGAAGAAGAGGAGATTAATGGGGAGAGATAAGGCTCCCCTCTGCCATCGTTGGGTATTTAAGGGCCTGTAAGATCTTTAGATATTGGCGTTTGACAACCATAGGGGATTTCCAACCCGTATATTTTTTAAAATCATCAAAGTCCCTGTTCTGGAAATCATTGTTGGAGGCATCTACTGTCTGTATATCATGAGCCTGGGGAAATGATTCCGGATTAGTATGTTTAATGAAGTAGAGGATTTGTTGCCTGATACCGTGAATGGAAATAGTACCTCCTTGTTCCCTGATAACCAAGGAGCCAGACGAGCGGGTGGCAGTTCTAGCTAAAAAGGGGCTTGAGAGTGTGACTGTACACGGAGAAAAATCCTGGGGATGAAGAATAATCTTCCGAGAGGAGCACCTATTTTGCGGATCCTCATTTTTTAGCTAGGGAAGCTTTGTCTGGAAAGGAGTACTTCGGCTGAAGGGAGGAAATCTATGTTTTCCGGGTTTCGTGAGAGCTGCTAGTTCTGATGTTCCATCACCTGAGGCCATAGCCGTTAGAAATAAAGTCTTCCTAAGAAGAGTGATATAAGAGCAGGATTCATTGTCCGTGTCCATCACAAGTTTGAGAACATCGTTCATAGACCAAGAGTCCTTTTGTGGCCGAACCGAAGGTCGAAGCCTAGCACATGTTTTTGGGGTTGATGAGAAATAGGAATCAGCTAGGTTAATGTTGAACCCAACAAGGCAGATCTTCTTCAAAGCTGACTTGATGGTGGTTAAAGTGCTAACTGTTAGGCCTTTGTCAAATAGGAACCTCAAGAAAGAGATGGCTAAATGCGGGGACATACGAGTATGGTCTGCACTCTTAGGGGACCTACTAGTTGTTAACGGCCGAATCATATTGGCGAATTGTCGAGTCCCTTTTTTGTCCCATTCGATGAAGAGATCGTTTCCGGTTCAATGTTCGCATCTCTACGAGCTGCCAACTTCCTGTAGTCCACAAAGTTAGAGTTTTGGCTATCCTTGAGTAATCTGACACAGTGAGTTTGGATACTCGGGTCAGTTTGAGGAACGGGATCCGGATGGGACTGAGTTTCAACTCGAGGAGGAGAGGAAACCAACTGTTCTTGGCCAGTGAGGTGGTACTAAAGCTACTGCGCCCGGGAAGGAGCGTAGTTTGTGTAAAAGTTTTTAGAAGATTCCCTGGGGGAGATAGGGAAATCTTCTTCTAATGGTTCCAATCCCGGGGTAATGCGTCCATGGCATAAGCCCGAGGGTCCAGGGTTGGGGTCACATAACAAGGAAGTTAGTGATTCATCTGAGTTGCGAATAGATCTACCTGGAGGCCTGGAACGAGCCTGAGTATCCACCGGAATGAAATTATGTCTAGAGACCATTCTGACTCCAGTGGATCCGTCCTGGATAGTGAGTCCGCTCTCACATTCTGGCCTCCCGCTAGGTGAGGTGCTGACAGGAACCAGTTCTCTTCTGTTGCCCAGGCGAAGATAGTGACCAGGATCTGATTCAGGTTGGGTGACTTGGATCCTCCCCTGTTGACGTAGTGTACTGCGTCTGTGCTGTCTGACACTACTCTGATGTGGGTCGACCTCGGAGGAGTCTCTCTCTTCAGGGTCAAGAACACTGCCATGGCTTTGAGAACAATGATATGGGACTGTTTCATGGAGAGTGACCAAGAACCTGAAACATCTGATGTTCGGAGTAATTCCCCCCATCCACTTAGAGACGCGGCTGTATGGAATGTCACTTGTGGAGGTGGGAATTGTAGAGGAACCGATTTGGAGAGGTCCTTCGGTTCGGACCATGGGCGTAGTCTCATTTTCAAGACAGAGGGGATCTTCGAGACCATGTCTCTTATAGGTACTGTAGCTCTCTTTCTCCAAACTCGATTGATGTCTTTGAGTTTGGCTTTTATTAGATCTGTTACTGAAGTGAATTGGAAAAGTCCGAGGATACTTTCTAAGGCTCTTCGGACACCTGTTTGTGTTTGAGAAAATTTTTTTTTTTTTTTTTTTTTTTTTTTTTTTTGATCTTTGAAACTATTCCTCTTACCTTTTGGAAGGGAGAGACAACGTGTGCTTCGAAAGGTCCCACTGAATGGCTAACCATTCTAAGCGGACTGATGGTTGCAGGCGAGATTTTTTGGAGATTGACCCGAAATCACAGGTTGTCGAGAAATTGGAATAATTCCTTCGTAGCTCTGTTGCCTTCTATGACCGGCCAGGCCCAAATGAGCCAACCGGCCAGATAAGCAATGATCTGTATCTCTTGGTTCCTGAGTTGTTCTAACACTCTCTCTCCTAGTTTTGTGAATATCCTGGGATCAATGTTGAGGCCAAAGGGCATGTCTTGAACCCAAAGGCTTTCCTGCTTAGGCGGAAACCCAGATAAGAAGAGAAGTTTCGAGCTAAAGGCGCAAGATAATAGTCGTCGGTAAGATCGACAGAGGTGGTGACGGTCCTACGGGGAAGTAAGGTCCGTACCTGAGAGATAGTCAACATCCGGAACTTGTCGCAGAGAATGTAAGAGTTTAGCTTGACAAGTCCAGGTCCACTCTCAATGCCGCCAAGCCTTTCTTCGGAATTGTGAACAGGTGGCTTTGGAACTTCAGTGATCGATCCCGTTTGATTGCTTCTTCTTGAGTAACCCTGTGGTGTACTCTTCCAGGATGGGAGTGGATTCCTGGGAGAAGGTCACTGGTGGAGGAGGAGGACCTTGTGGCCATTTTCACCTCAAACCTTTAGAGATTATGCTATGAGCCCACAGACCGAAGGTCCAATGGTCTCGAAAGTGGTAAAGTCTACCCCCTACCGGGACCACCGCGTTGTGAGGGGGTGAATCTAGGTACTTTCCTTCTCCGAGGCCCCTTTTTTCTAGGTCCGTCTCGATGGCGAGACTGTCTTCTACTCCTGTAGCTTCCTCTCTGGTGTCCACGAGAGGAGCCTGAGGGTTCGGATCTAGGGCTGTATGCAGGTAAAACATCCCAACGGGGTTGGGCTGTGTACCTGGGGAATCAGTGAGGTAGACCACCTGATGAGGGGGATTTGGATGCATAGACGTCGAATCGGAGGGAGGCTGTGATGACGAGTGGGTAACCGACTATCGATTCCTGTCTGATAGAGGCCTCAGACAGAACGTATTTCCCACAACTAACCCGATCAGACCATCAAACGTGTAGGTCGAATTGGAAGGGCAGATCTTGGAATTATCGTAACCCCCAGACTGACAACATCCTGGTCCAGACAGATCGGGCCTGCCCTTTAGGAAATAATACTGTTACCTTCGGTACCTTGTCTAACCTAACCAAGGCAATCTCTTTCAATCGAATGAATCCGTTGAACGGGAATTCTAGTACCTGGGAGTAAATTCTAGGTCCCCCAGAGGGAGGATGTCTATGCCATCCAGATTTATGGTACCATCTATATATGGAACATGAAAGGCAAATCTCTATGCGTTGTTTTTATCGAAGGAGGTTACTTCGATATGCCTGGGGCTGTAGGGGGAAACTTCTGAGTTCCTGAACGGATCTGACTCACTACCATACTTTTGAGCTCCGTCATAGCCCCTTGGTTTTCCCTAGAATGTGTTGCTTTTAGCAGTCACGGTTTATGCAGGGTAACATGAACATCAGGATCCATTAAGGGTCCTAGGTCGGTGACGTAGGTAATTGCAAAGCTGAAGGCTCAAAATTCATCCCCACCTACCTGCCCGTCCATGGGGTCGTCGTCCAACCTTAGAGAGGACACTCTGAGGAGATAGGGACCTCTAGATGGAGCATTTCTTCCCAACTTTGATAACCAAGGGCGGAGAGCCTCTCTTGCAGGCCAGAGAGATTCATCATCATCTTGACGGGAACCATGTAGGCGAACCTTCTGTAAAAGAAAGGGGACATAAGTCTGGATGTTCCTTGAACTTTGGTTAATGATCCTATTCACAGGCTGGGATCAGTTGTATAACTCATAAAAATCAATTTTAAAGAAAAATCATTTAATGTACTATCTTTTGGGGTATAGTTCGACACTTGTATTCATGAAATGTGACACTGTTGGCGCATCCGCCACAGGTTGGCCACCCCTGACTCAGACGTTCAGAACCGGGTCTAACATTATTTACTGGCTATTAGTATTCTATTGATTCATCTGTTTCAAGGAACAGTAGATAGCCTCTCATGGCATGGTTAGTCTCGACCCGGCCCTTCATTAGAAGGGGCCAACGTTTGGTTCCCAGTACTGAGTGGAAACTTATTTCTATTTGAACACTATGTTGTATGGATATTTATTCATATTTAGGCATAGTTAGAATTGAATATGTATAAATATAGGCATAATCAATTTATTTCTATTTGAAAACGATGTTGGATGAATATTTATTCATATTTAGGTATAGTTAGAATTGAATATGCACAAATATAGGCACAATCAATTTATTTCTATTTGAACACTATGTTGTATGGATATTTATTCATATTTAGGCATAGTTAGAATTGAAAATGCATAAATATAGGCATAATCAATTTATTTCTATTTGAACACGATGTTGTATGGATATTTATCCATATTTATACATAGTTAGAATTAAATATATGCATAAATATAGGCATAGTTATGTTCATATATTTTTATTTGTACTTTCAAGAATAACTAATGAATATTACCAACGCAAATTCAAAGTGTCATTAAAGTAAATACAGTTTACTTTGTATTCATGTTAAATCCTTTCCTTTACAGCAAAACAAGAGATTGGCCCCCGTGGTCTGAGTGAGCTCTGTCTGTACCGGAGCTCCGGTAACAATCCCCGGTACAAAGGTCCGTCATAGTGACAACGTGAACACCAGAGGAAAACTAATATTAACCTCAATGCTGATCGCCTGTACGATATCCGGTTAAGCCGGAGATTCGATGAAAAGGATCGTAATAACGATATTGTGATTATTTATGAAAAAAGGGGTTCATACCCTGATTCTGATCGTCTGATTGATCTCTGTTTGTAACGGAGAACTAGTGACAAAGGTCCGTCATCGTGAAAACGTGATCCTCAGCGGTACGATAACATTCTGAATGTTTGTGTTATCTCCAGTGAAGCCGGAGATTCGATGAAAAAGGGACCGTAATAATCGGTATCACATTGTTAACTCCGGTTCTGGCCGTCTGCTTGATCTCTGTTTGTACCGGAGATCCGGTAGCAAAGGCCCGTCACCGTGATATCGTGACCGTTCCCGGTACGATAACATTAACCTCAATGAATGATTGTGTTATCTCCCGTGAAGCCGGCCGTAACGGTGTACAGTAGGGTCCCGAATTATGCGAGAATTTGGTCGATTAATGACCTCGTGTAAATGGAAAATCGCGAATTTCGAAACACAACTAACAGAAATAATTCCATTGTGGCCATGGCAACCAGCAATTTGCCTATTCAAATGTGTTTACTACCCATTTCCAATACTTTCTTTGTACTATACTGTATTTCTTTATAATATCAAATTGTTTTTGTAAATAAATAAAACATTTAATATACTTTAAAGTTCTAATAACTTGAAAAATGGTTAAAATTATAACCAGGATAGGTGTAAACACCATATATTTCCCGTTACAACACAACCCAAAATACAGACAAATTTTAATGTTTGTCATATCTATTGTATAATACAACTGGTGAATAGCAAAACCATCACTCTATAGACTAGCTTGTTGTATGATTGAAAATCCAGAATTATCAAAATAAAGGCGATTTTATATCATGCGTTTCCTAAACACGCTGAAAAGCAGAATAGAAAACGACAACCAATGTTTTGTTTACGTTTAACTCTGATCACAACGAAGAAACAGACGCATTTATACATCTGTGTTTTTGAATTGACAGCAATTTTACCAAGTATAGATTATATGTTGAATTTGTTATTACCAATGTTCTAATTATTTTTTATTAGAACTTTCAAATAAATGAAATGAATGCCATTTATGAAATGTTTTTCTTTATGATGCCGCCTGAAACGGAAACCTTCCATTTGTTTACGCTCCATCTTCGATCATAATAAACAAACGAATGCATTAAACACACATGATCTAAGTCATAACTAATGATATTACAAACATTTAGTAAACATTATGTTATTACAAATATTTTACTTACCGTATCCATATAAATTCCTAAATTCGTAGCAAAGCTGGAAATTTTTTTTTCCTTATGCGTTTAATCCACAATAGCAAACTGCCGCTAATGACAGTGATAACTTACGATAATTCTAAACTGTTACGAAAGATAATTGTCCTTTCCATATCCAAAATACTTTTCCTAACTTCAGTTATAAGTCAACTTGTACCCACCTCAATTATGGAACCATATGCAAAAAAAGGTAAAGAAGAAAGTACTAGGCCTATTTTTAAAGTCACCGAACAATTAGGTTACCGCTATAACGTTCGATGAGAGAGAGAGAGAGAGAGAGAGAGAGAGAGAGAGAGAGAGAGAGAGAGAGAGGGATGGTTTTAAAGTACTAAACAATAAATATGATAGGTTATAACACATTGGTGTTTATGTAATATTAACTGTATAGATGGTTTGAATAAGTTAAGAAATGGTGTAAACAATTCTTTGTTATTGTATTCGCGCGGAAGCTAGACATCAGCTGATGTGATCACAGCCAAAAGTAAAACAAAAATAAGTTAGCAATACTCGATTTTTAAAACACACCCGAAATTTAACAACATAAGTACATGTTTTATTATAGCGCAATTGACATTTAAAGAGTAAAAATTTTCTGGAATAGAATGGTGTTTCCTAAAAAATAGTGGTTTGCGGACGAAATCGGTTACCGTATTTTAAGTTATGATTGAAATGGATGTATACACGGTATAATTTTTTCGTTTTGTAATTAATTGACACTTCAAGAAAACCGATTTTGGTTTCTTCATCTATTTGTAAGTATTGTATAACGAGAGAGAGAGAGAGAGAGAGAGAGAGAGAGAGAGAGAGAGAGAGAGAGAGAGAGAGAGAGAGAGAGAGAGAGATATGACGCAGAAGGTTACAGACCTAGAACAGGGGAGGATGGATGAGATAGGCTGGGTGGACTCGCAGGGGAGACGGTAGAAGACGGGGGAAGGGGGGATTTGGTTGCCAGTGGCTAAAAATAGATTCTGAAAGACGGTAAAGGGAAAAACGAATCCCATCGAATAAACAGAATAAGGAAAGGGAATAAGATCCAGAGGAATAATAGATATAATGGAATGAAAATTACTAGATGGTGTTAGTTGTGATAAGAATAATTTAGATATTTTAAATAACAGTGTCTGAGGAGGTATAGAAGGAATTCGTGATAAATATAGAGGAATATCAAAGGATACAGTTAGTTTGCATTAAAGGGTTTGTTATCGTTTATCGGCAGTGAATAGCCTAAACTTCGGTAACGAGTCGTCAGTATTTTGTCATATTTTAAACAGTATACATTTGATTTGCAAACATTGGTTTTGTAGAGTAGACGGTAAAATAAAATCTAGAGAGAGAGAGAGAGGGGGGGGGGGGGATTTATCCCCTCTCTCTCTCTCTCTCTCTCTCTCTCTCTCTCTCTCTCTCTCTCTCTCTCTCTCTCTAGATTTTATTTTACCGTCTACTCTACAAAACCAATGTTTGCAAATCAAATGTATACTGTTTAAAATATGACAAAATATTGACGACTCGTTACCGAAGTTTAGGCTATTCACTGCCGATAAACGAACCCAGTCTACTCGTGAAAACCTTGAACGCCCAGAGGGAAAAATAAGGCTTTTAAATATACTGTACTAAACAAAAATAATGCTTTAATATACCATCATTAACACTACCATTACAATTATCGTAAGGTTGGAGAAAGATAAAGATTGCCGAGAACGTAACCACATTTCTGTTTACATTTTGTCAGCTGGACTCGCACAGTTAACAGTTGATTTCATTGTTGATGTGGAATTTTATCCTTAAATAGGCTATTCATTATGAAATTATGTTTATGAAATGTAATGTTAATATTGTTTTGTAACATTTATTATAAATCACCGTATTTAGGGCTACCAATATACTTAAAAAGACTATAGATTTGATACATTTTGTAGTGCTTGACTCGCGAACTTTGAACAGCCTCGTGGATACAGAAAATTTATTTTTGAAAAATAGCGATCGTGGAAAAGGGGAATCGTGTAATTCGAACACGCTTAATTCGGGACCCTACTTATTATGATCAAACATGAAAAAGGTTCGTGTGTAAAAGGCTTCAGCCGGAGTCCGAGTGCCGGATTTCACCGTTGCACTCCAAAAATCTGCTCCTGAACGTTAACTAGTTCTCACCCAATGAGTATCCATATAGCGGAGCATAACTCAAGGCGGAGCTAAGCATAACTCACGGAGCTAAGGGTGTCGGTATAAAACGACCCCAATTAATGACTCATACACTAACGTACCTATTAATAGTGTTAGCTATATTAACAGTAACCACATCAATAAAAACGTTTATAATATTAAACGTACTATCATCAACTCTGATACTAAGAGGAGGCCTGAATAACTCGTGATCGTATAAAAACGGAGAACGGGAAATTCACCTCTCTTACTCGAGCTAACAAAGAAACCGAGAGAAGGATAACTCATATCTGAAGAACAGGGAACGAGCAGTCTCTGTTTTCGCTCTCAAGGTTACAAAATAAAAAACTAACATCACACAATAAAACAAGAACATTAATAAAATTGATTGCTTTTCTTAGTAATAACCAAGAACGAAGAATAACGTAACAAAAAACAAGGATATAGTCTAAAACGAAGCCTCTGAGGCGAGAACAAACTAACAGACTAAATCGCTAAACTTTAATTCGCTATTCTTTAAATCGCTATTCTTCGTAGGTCCAAATTGGACTTGCAAGCAAATAAATACCATAGTAAAAATTAATGATAACACTAAAAGGCCATAAAACCTAAGTGTTATAATCAAGATGACAGAGTACCAGATGGGCAAAATTAACTAGAATATTTACCGAAGCGAACATAACCCAAAATGGCTGCCGATACCTCGGCAGGACAATCGCTTCCAAAACTAAAAACCACCATATTGGAAACAGAACAAATGCCCGGTACTGTCAAAGCTGCCAAAACAAACTATGGTACTTAACATTGGTAAGGGTGAAGTATCAACGTCAGTCATGTTGAATTAACGACAATCACTTCGAAAAACACTGGGCAAAACACTTATCAACTTTGCTGGTAAGTCCAAAACAGAAGGATGACCTAGTGAGCGCGAGTGGTGGGTGTCGGTAGGGTAACCCAACTGTATTCTCTAGGGCCTGTCACGGCCCTCCCCCTTTGATGAAGGGATTATCTAAATGGAAGACAGCCTGTGAATAGTGTTTTACAAACGCCCTTGTTAGATATACGACACCAACAAGGTGCTCGCGCGAGGGTTGTAACCTCTGCATTCCATGCTTTTAATTTTCTCTGGTATATTTGGAAGATTTATATCAGAAAAAGTACAAAGAAGGACTTTTTCGCCGGCCGTCACAGGTTCGACCCAGAAATAAATATTTCCTATATAAACTATGAATACTTTAACAAAACAAGAGTATGAGAAATTAAATAGAACAGTGTGCCCGAGTGTACCCTCAAGCAAGAGAACTCTAATCCAAGACAGTGGAAGACCATGATACAGAGGCTATAACACTACCCAAGATTAGAGAATCATGGTTTGATTTTGGAGAGTCTTTCTTCTAGAAGAGCTGCTTACCATAGCTAAAGATTCTCTTCTACCCTTACCAAGAGGAAAGTAGCCACTGAACAATTACAGTGCAGTAGTTAACCCCTTGGGTGAAGAAGAATTGTTTGGTAATCTTAGTGTTGTCACATGTATGAGGACAGAGGAGAATATGTAAAAAAAATAGGCCAAACTATTCGGTGTATGTGTCGGCAAAGGGAAAAACCGTAACCAGAGAGAAGGATCCAATGTATTACTGTCTGGCCAGTCAAAAGACCTCATAACTCTCTAACGGTAGTATAGGGGAAACAGAAGAATTAGCGGAAAGAACCAGAGGATAATGGTGTGTGCAAAGGAGAAAGGTGGTAATGGAACATAAAGGTGGAAGAGTCAGTCAAAAGGAAATCGAAGGTATTTAAGGACTGGAAAGTAAGGCATGCACAGGATGCAGAGAAATTTCTAAGGAAGAAGTCCTTCCTCACTTACATTTTTCTATTAATTGGTTGTTATGTTATATTTCCTCCTTTTCCAAAAATATTTACAATAATACATAATATAAAATAAAATAAAATAACATTGTCTATAATAATTCCGGTTAACTATTTTGAAGTGATGATAGGAATAAACTAACATTCGGTATATTCCTATTCACCAATTACTTTGCAAGCTACTAAGCAAATTATTGTGCTTCTTTATTATCAAATAACAATTACGAAATTGCAATCTGAATTTTAATTAGAAAGTCAAGGGTCATAAATATAGATCTGGACCTAATTTTCAAGTTAAATTTTGGCCGTTTAGAATTTACTAGAAAAAATAGCATCACTTGTATTTTTAAGGGAAAGGTGCAGATAATTGAAAACTAACTAGAAATAGCTTTATAGGCACTGACTTTGTAAAGATTAAGAGCCAATAAAATGCTTGCTACTAGACTCAGTAAAGCTTAAAGGCTTTGATAATTAAATTCCTGGCTTCCAGAAATAAATACTCTTTGATAAACTGGAAATAATGAGAAAGAAATAGATATCTGTTAGAGGCTTGGGGTGAATGTGGCAGGTTCATCCTTGCCAAGATCCTTGGACATAATAGGTCCTACAATGATAGTGGCATTTTTGAATTTATATCAGAAGCAGGTCTTTTTAAACAGATCTATTTTTGGGTGAGATAGCCATGTCATCCTGATGGAAGGTTCCTATAGGTAGCTTTCTAAGGGATATTTGGCTACAGTGATATTCCCAGAGAATTAACCTTTAGGTCTCCAGAATTCTAACTCCTGGCGCGAATATCCTTAAAATTTCTCTTAAGGATATCGCATAATATCAGGGGACGTATATCTTGATATGACACATAGCAATCTTCGCCCCGAATAGCGTTTTCGTTTCGAGGGGGAAGAGCGGCAAAAAATAGAAGGGGAGCCGTGATCAAGGTTACCCTTCCTTCTGTACTACTATTGAGTATCTACATCGCGCTGTATCCAAGATGGCGCTCATTCCTTGTAGCATTGAGCATTGTGCTACAGATATGGTAATTTTGGGAGGGATCCTGCCAAGGCCTTTTCTATAAAAAAGGAGGGTGGGTCCATCAGGACGACATGGCTATCTCGCCCAAAAATAGATTTTTCACTTGGCTCATTTTTTGGGCTCAAGCCATGTTGTCCTGATAGAAGTTTACCAGAGAATGACTAGAAAGTACTGTATCTGGATTTTTATAGGTACCTTAACCTTGGGACAATTTTTCTATGGTCATCCGGACCATTGAGACAAATGACGTTGCCATTATCCGTCATTACCACTAATCATGGACAATGTTAGTGCTTCCTGCCCCCTGCAAGGAAGAGTCATACTAGACAGTAGAAAAGGGGTCTCAAGGTTTGCATATATTGTATGAACAAACATAAGTATCCACTAGAAATACAAAAGGTCTCACGGTTTGTATATGTTGTCAGAACAACTAAGTGTCAACTATATCCATTGTTTGTAAGCATACAATAATATGAGGTTTACTTAAATAAATAAGAGAACTCTGGCATATTTAAAACCTCAAATAAATAAGAGAACTCTGGCATATTTAATGTGCTAATTGCAGGGGGAAATAAGACACAATTACACTCTAATAGACATTTACTTTGAATAAATGACCAAATGGAATAACGAGTGTAGCGTGTTAAGGGAATTATACGTACAACTTATACAGAAAATATTTTTCTCCCTGAAAGAGAAGAAATGATGAGTGCCACTCTAAATTTGAAAATTTTTGATAAATTTTCCTAATATAATTTCTGTAAATGACTGTGTACTATGTACACACCCCACAAGTGTTATCAATTGTTTTAGGGATAAGTTTGATCCTGAAGTTTCTCCTTTGAAGAGCTGTCCTCCCCTGAAGTCTGAAGTTCTACAAAGATAAGACCTTTAGACACTCTACTGGACACAGAGACACAACTTCCTTCAGAGGGCATATTCTCCAGGGATCCCATCTCTTAGTGGGTAGCTCGTTCTTGGCGAGAAAGGCTGGATCAGGAAAGAGATTCAGTTCTCCCACTTCTGTGAACTGAATGTGGCCCTCATTTCTTGATAGGGCTACTATTTTACTAACTCTAGGCTCTGAGGCTATAGCAAACAGGAAAATAACCTTCTGGGTTAGATCCTTGAGAGAACAATCTTCATTGTTCACAGATGAAGCATAATGTAGGACCTTGTCCAAAGACCATGAAATGGGCTTCGGAGGAGCTGCAGGCCTAAGTCTAGCGCATGACTTCGGGATCTTGTTAAAGATTTCGTTCGTCAGGTCCACTTGAAAGGCGTATAGAAGAGGTCTAGTCAGGGCTGACTTGCTCTTAGTTATCGTGCTGGCTGCCAGATCTTGTTTATGAAGGTGGATAAAGACAGACAGACAGAAGTCTATTGAAATTTCTTTCCGTCCTTTTGCTTTAACAAAAGCAACCCACTTTTTCCAAGACGATTCATATTGTCTCCTAGTTGACTTAGACTTTTATTCTTCTAAGAAGTCTATAATGCCTTTTGAGATCCCAAATCTTTTCTTAACCGCTAAGGCGACAAAATCATGAAATGAAGGTTTTAGGTTCTCTGTGATGAAACGAAGACAGTCGACCTCTGAACCCGTTGAGATAGTACTGGATTCAGTACAAGGACCAGCCTCAGCCTCAGTTCCATCACTAGAGGGAACCAGTTGCTCTTGGGCCACTAGAACTGGTGTTCCCTGGAAGGATTTCAGCTTGTTGAGGACCTTCAGCAGGTGATTGGATGGAAGGAACAGGAAATTCCAGGTCCATTCGTTCAAAACTACGGACATGGCGTCCGTTATCTCCTCTAGAGGATCCTCGTATGGGGCTACATATCGAGATAGATTCTTGATGTCGCTCGTCGTGAAGAGGTCGATCTGCAGTTCTGGGACTTGTTCCAAGATGGAAGAGAATGAGTCTGCGTCTGGGGACCATTCCGACTCTATCGGCTTGAGCCTGAATAGAGCATCCGCTGTCACATTGCGGAACCTTTGTAAGTGAACTGCTGATAGGTGCCATCTCTCTAGACAAAGGACGGCTAATATCACATGGTTGATATGGGACGATCTCGAGCCTTGTCGGTTCAGACATCTCACTATCACTTCGCTGTCCAAGATCAGCCTGATATGGACTGATCTGCGAGGGGAGAGTTTTCCCAACGTCAAGAGGACTGCCATGGCTTCCAAACTGTTGATGAGAAAGGCCTTGAACAGAGATGACCAAGTCCCTTGGACTTTCCTTTAATGGGAGTGAACTCCCCATTCTTCCGTTGAGGCATCCATGTGGATGGTCATCGACGGCAGAGGTGGTTGCAAGGGCACGGTCCTCATTAGGCTCATGGCCTTCGACCATGGGTTGAGAAGTGATTGTAGTTAGGCCGGTATCGGTCATTCCAGATCTCTTCGAGCGTTTGATGCGTATCTTCTCCAGACTCTTGACGCATCTTTCAGCTGTGCTCTTAGCACTGGGTCTGTTACTGCTGCGAACTGGAGAGAGCCCAGTACTCTTTCCTGTTGGCGTCTTGAAATCCTGTCGGATTACAGTAGTCTCTTGACAGACCCTGCGATCTCCCCCCTCTTCCCTGAGGGAATGGAGGGACGATGTGACCTCAGGTTCCAATGGCTTTCCAACCATTCCAACCCTTGAGCTGGAGAGAGTCAAGATTTCTTGAAGTTGATTTTGCATCCCGGATGTTCCAGGAACTGGATCACTTCTTTGGATGCTTGCAGACAAGCTGTTTTGGATGCTGCCCGCACCAGCCAGTCATCCAGGTACGCTGCTACCTGAACACCTTCTAGGCGTAGTTGTTGCATGACTGCATCTGCAAGTTTCATGAAGATACTTGGGACTATGTTCAGTCTGAAGGGTATGGCTCTTAGAACATACTTTATCTTCTGTAACTTGAATCCTAGGTAGAAGGAGAGGGGGCGACTGACTAGAAGGTGCCAATAGGCCTCTGTCAGGTCTATTGAGACTGAACGCACCTTTTTGAAACAGGGTCCTTGTGTTGAAGGATTAACCCTTTACCCCAAAAAGGACGTACTGCTACGTTTCACAAAAGCCATCCCTTTACCCCCATGGACGTACATGTACGTCCTTGCAAAAAGTGCTATAAAATTTTTTTTTTCATATTTTTGATAATTTTTTGAGAAAATTCAAGCATTTTCCAAGAGAATGAGACCAACCTGACCTCTCTATGACAAAAATTATGGCTGTTAGAGCAATTAAAAAAAATATACTGCAAAATGTGCTGGAAAAAAATAACCCCCTGGGGGTTAAGGGGTGGAAATTTCCAAATAGCCTGGGGGTTAAAGGATTAACATCCTGAACGTGCTGTCTTTTGTGAACTTGTTGTGTGGGGACAAGTCCAGAATGACACTGAGTTTTTCCGAGTCCTTCTTGGGAACACAAAACAGCCTTCCCTGAAATTTGATGGACTTTGCTTCCCTTATAACCTGTATGCTCAAGAGCTATAGGGATATTCTTCTAATGCGGGGGTGGAGTGTTGGAAGAATTGAGGAAATGATGGTGGAAACTTGTTCCGTTTCCCTCCTAGTCCAATCTTGATTAGGCCGTGGGCCCAAGGATCGAAGGTCAAACGATCCTGAAATTGTTGGAGCCTCCCTCCTACCGGAAGCGTCTCCTTGCTTCGAATGATCGAAGGGTTTACCTCCTTGACCGCATCCTCCCTTACCTCTTGAGGGATGTCTAGAGGAGCCTCGTCTGGTTCCTTTACCTTTCAACCGAAAGGTAGTGGTCTGCCTCTCAAACCCGGGATTGAATGCTGGTGACTGGGCAACCAGCTGTTGAGGCACCACTTTGAAGGTGGTCTGTGTCTGGGCCACCACTTGGGTCACCGCGGTCATAGTAACTGTGGGATGCTGTTGAGCAGGCCGAGGGGGAAGTCTAGACTTCCTCGTCTTCCTTTCAGGTTGGGGACCCGCATCCGGGGAAGACTTCCTCTTTGAAGAGATGCCCCACTTCTGGAGAAGGTTCCTATTCTCCGTGATGGCTTTCTCGACTACCTCTTTGACTACTTCGTTCGGGAAGAGGTCTTTACCCCAGATGTTAGAAGATATCAGCTTCTTGGGTTCATGTTTCACTGTTGCAGCAGTGAACACGAACTCTCTACAGGCTCTTCTAGCCTTCATGAAAGCATACAGGTCCTTTACTAGGGTGGCCATATGCATTTTGGCCAGGATCATGAGCATGTCTGGGGTACTTCGTTGGCCTGCACACTTCTCTATGCAGTTTTGTAGGGATAAAGATGCCGCAAGTCTCTCCTTCGTCTCTTGTTCCTTGCACAAGAGAAAGTCAGAAAGATTAGGGAGATTCTTGCTAAACTGTCGTCCAGCGATGTCTGCGTCTAGTTTCCCTAACGAGAAGGTTAGGTGGACTTCCTTCCATTCCTTCTCCTACCTGGGCAAGGCTAACGACAGAGGCCTGCACTCCTCTAGTGCCTGGCATAATTTGCCCGCCTCCACTGCCTTGGCAACAGGTTTAAATGCCTTCAACGTAAAGGGGATGGCTATTGAAGCAGGAGCAAGAAAGGTAGGGTGTTTCTTGCTCAAGTTGGACACTTTCGACATCGAATAGCCTGCCTTTCTCAGGCTACTTGACAAGAGAGCCTGTGCCTTATCGTGGTCGAAAACCATGACCTCCTTCGGTTCCGTCTCCTCTTTTGGCATTGGTTCATGCTTCAGTCGAATGAAGCAATCAGGGTAAGTGCTAAAGCTTGGCGAAAACTGGATATTGTCTAAGGGGACAGCTCCCATCTTCTCTGATTTGTAGAGTTTGCCGTTCGAAATCGGCACAAACTCCGCATACCTCCAGAGATTGGTTTTGGAGCAGGTTGGGAGGTCTTGGCCTCTAGGTCGCTTGTACGACCCTCGGGAGGCGATAATTGGAGCTTCACGGAGCTCTCTTTCGAATTTCACATCCCTTGCTTTGCCTCATTTGCAAATGTTCTCCATTAAATAATCCTTTTCAGTGTCCCTAGACACTTCCGACATCCTTACCTACTGGTGGATGTCCATACTTTGCAACGCCTCCCTGACATCCGTCTCAATGGCAATCTGGACGCAGGGAGATCCGCATCGTGCTTGGGCCACAACCATTTCACTACCCGCTTTCGGGAACAACAAGCTATGCATCCTATCGTTAGGTAGGTATGGTCCTGGAGAGTTCTTCTGGAACCCTCTTACCCACTTCCGCAGCTTTTCACGTGCCGCATCCCTCGACTCCGTTGACTTGGGGTCGTCGAAACCTTCGGTCACCAAGGTCCGGCAGATATTGCAGACTTGGGGGTCCCAATATTGCAGGGATTCGGTAATGATGGTGCAGGGAGCATGAAACCTGTACGCTTCGTGACCGTAGAAGTTCCTACTCCTATGGTTGCAGAAGATTGCATCGCATTTCATCTGGGGTTCCTCCTGTAAAGAAAGGAAAATAAAATGAGTGTGCGACTGTTTATCTCACATGATAAACAGATATGCAAATATTAATATTTTAATCATTATAGCTTAAGATAGTAAGCTAGAAAGAAATAGGGAAAAACACATACTTGTGTATCCCTTCCAGCCAATTGCTGCGACCTCCCCCCAATATTAAAGATATAGAGTTTCCTTTATCAGGGCAACTCAAAAGAGAAAGGTTCTAACCTCTAGGGATAGAAAAAGTGTACACTGCCACTGACCCTTCTAATTATTTAATATTGAAAGTAAGTATTAACTGATTTCCAATCAGAGTATTGAAGGATTTCTATTCTTTCAATATAGGATTGGTCTCAGCAAAAGACTGTACAAGGGTACACAAGGTATGTTGGAAAATAACTACTGTATAATAAATACTATAGTTTTCTGTTTGCAGTATATACTATACTGCAAATATACTGGCTACTCTATAATCATATACTGTAGTTCAGCCGGCGTGTTGCCAGCATGGCTAGCACTTGACGGCACAGTCTGGCCGGCATGTCACCGGCTGGACTAGAAATTAGAAAAGACACATACTTGTGTATCCCTCCCAGCCAACTGCTGTGACCTCCCCTTCCAAAATTAAGACTATAGAGTTTCCTGATCAGGGAAAACTCAAAAGAGAAGGGTTCTAACCTCTAGGGATAGAAAAGTGTACTACCACTGACCCTTCTAAACTATTTAATATTGTAGGGTAAGTTATTAACTGATTTCTAATCAGAGTATTGAAGGAATTCTATTCTTTCAATATAGGATTGGTCTCAGCAAGACTGTGCAAGGATACATAAAATATGTTGGAAAATAACTACTGTATAATATATACAATAGTTTTCTATCAGCAGTATATACTATACTGCAAATATACTGGCTACTGTATAATCATATACTGTAGTTCAGCCGGCATGGCTAGTACCTGGCGGCACCGGCCCAGCAGACATGCTGCCGGCTGGGTTAGTACCTGGCGGCACTAGCTGAAAGAGAGAGAAAAAGCATGGAGTGACGGGCTGCCTTATTAAAATGTATGTTTACAATAAATAAGGGTGTAAGTATATAACCTTACTACCTTCCTCCAGAATGAGGGTTCAAAAGGAAGGGGAGAATGCATCATTCAGGCTCCCATCCAGCCGCAAGATCCGTTGCCGGCATTGCCAGTTTCTGGAATGTGAATGGTAGTCCAAGGGAGGACTGAAGAAACTTCATCAGCAGAAGGGTCTTCCAGCGGCAGCCGTCATATCCGGCACAACCTTCCCGGAGCCTTGTGTCTTTAAGGGAAAGACTGAGTGCCTAAACAGCTGCTTATGTAGGAGCCCGGCCGGCACCGCAAACCACCCGGCAAGTGGTGAGATTGCAGGACAATGGCCACAGGATTGCGATGGCTAAGTCATCGCTAAAGGACAGAGAGGGGAAGGGAAAAGGATCCTGTATCAAGTGTAGAAGAAGGCAGCAGGATTGCCGCCACTTCCACACAAGAGTGAAACATTGTTTCAGTATCGGCACCATCCTAGGCGGCAGAAGAATAACTGTTCTTCAGCCAAGGGTCTGCCGAATCTATCAAGTGTAGAAGAAGGCAGCAGGATTGCCGCCGCCTCCACACAAGAGAGAAAATGATTCAGTATTGGCGACATCCTAGGTGGCAGAAGAATGCTATTCTTCAGCCTAGGGTCTGCCGACACAGGACTAGTCTTCTAGACCGCAGGGGAGAAGGTAGCGGCATCATACTACCACTTCTGGTGTGGCCTAGGGAGGCTTAGCCTCCTATGCCGGCAGCTGTAAGCCGGCAGGGGAGTGACTACTCACCCTGCTGCTCTGCCGCCGGCAGAAAGACTGAATACTCTGAGGTTCTGTTGGAAACCAAAGCCGGGGTCTCGTCGGCAAACGTGGGAGACAGAAAACCCAAGCCTAGTCAAGCCGTAGTGAACTACTCTATGGCAAGACCAGACAGGGTTGCCGCATGCGGTGACACTCAGAGGGAAGGAGGGATTACCCTTAAATCTCCACAGGAGACAAGTATCGAGTTATATAATTCTAGGAGATGTACTATCTCCTGTTGAATCAATAAAACGATACACGAGGGTATACGGGGATAATGTCTGAAAGTATACTACAGCACCTAGGCTAGGTAGCCTAGCGCGAGACGAGATCTCGGTTACCTAAATCACCAAAACTCTAACGTATACGATCGACAGAAGGAAGAGGAAATTATGCATAAAATATATATCTTTACTAGTATAATTGTGCCTAAATAACTTTCATAATTTATTAATGCTATTACAACCGGGAAAGTTGTTCAACTAACTAAATAACACGTGCATAACGAACGACAGCGCCCATGGCGTCTCCGGTGACAGGCCTAGCTCCTTAGCACAATAAATTACTTTAATTTCACTGTGAAGCAGGAGCTAAAAATTATACACTGTAAAGAATAAATACTCAACTTTCCAGTGGCAAAAGAAGCTGGAAATTGCATATTAAATCCTCTCAAAAGCGATCAAAACGTTAGATCAACAGGGAACACCACCGTGCGAAATTGCTACAAAAATAGGAATGAGCGCCATCTTGGATACAGCGCCATCTAGATACTCAATTGTAGTACGGGAGGAAGGGTAACTTTGATAATGGTTCCCCTTCTATTTTTGCCACTCTTCCCCCTCGAAACGAAAATGCTATTTGGGGTGAAGATTGCTGTGTCGTATCAAGATATACGTCCCCTGATATCATGCGATATCCTTAAGAGAAATTTTATGGATATTCGCGTGAGTTAGAATTCTGGAGACCTAAAGGTTAATTCTCTGGGAATATCACTGTCGCCAAATATCCCTTAGAAAGCTACCTATAGGAACCTTCCATCAGGACAACATGGCTTGAGCCCAAAAATGACAAATTCGAAGATAATTTGTATTTTTCCTAACCATACAAACCTTAGCTATTTACTGAGGGTTTACCTTTTAGCGCAGCTGAAATGACGAGCCAATAGTTTTAACGAGGGTTAATTACCCCCGCGCTAGTTAGCGGGGGGTGGGGAAGGGTAGCTTGCTACCCCTCCCCCCTCCACACACCGGTGACTTGCTTCACTTCACTTAGAGGTAGGACTTGACTTGGGGGTCAGGGATGGCGGGCACATATGTGTAAATAGCTAAGGTTTGTATGGTTAGGAAAAAGACAAATTATCTTCGAATTTGTCATTTGTTCCGTAACCGAAATACAAACCACGCTATTTACTGAGGGTGACTTACTCCTTAGGAAGGGTGGAAAGTCCCCAGCCTTTCTGACTTCGGCTTGCCCGGGGGCTCGATCCCTCAGTGAGCAGCACTAGAGAGAGGGAGCCCCTGTACCTCACAAGTTCCTAGCATCGCTAGGAACGAGTGGCCTACATAAGCAGTGTGAGGAGGAGTGTGTGACTCGTCCTATGAAGTTGACCTTGAGACCTTCAGATAGGAATTCTAGGATAGGACGTTCCCCATACCACCTCGTCAGGGTATGGGAGACGCAACAGTATTAAGCTTAATACTAGGAGCACAAAGAAGCATGGGTTACCTGCAGAGGTCGAGGTCAGCTATGCGAGGACCAGGATGCTGCTTCCCCAAGAAAGAAGAAAGAAGAAAGAAGTAAGGGTCAGACATACTCTTTCATTCACGCAGACTAAGACCGGGTAACAACGCCCTCAACCTACTGCTACTTGTCCAAAAAGGAGCCTGAGGTTAGACCAGCTGTTGTGCAGCCACCACAGGGCCGATAGAAAACGTATCGAGGCTCCTGTGGGTCACGTCTTGCAGGTAGTGGGCTGTGAAGGTCGTTTGACGCTTCCAGACCCCAGCTTTAAGTACCTGCGTCACAGAGAAGTTTCTCTTGAAGGCCAGGGATGTAGCAATACCCCTGACATCGTGGGCCCGAGGGCGACGTGACGGAGGGGGGTCAGGATTCAGGGCATGGTGGATAACCCTTCGAATCCAAGCTGAGATGGTGTTCCTGGTGACCCTCCTCTTTGTCCTGCCTGTGCTCACAAACAAAGCTCGCACATGAGGACGGACTGCAGCCGTTCTCTTCAAGTAGTGCCTCAGACACCTCACTGGACATAGTAGCAGCTGGTCTGGGTCGTTTGTTACAGAACGGAGACTCGCGATCCTGAAAGAGTCGAACCGAGGATCCGGCACTCCAGGATTTTGAGTCTTGGCCACAAACTCAGGGACGAACCTGAACGTTACCTCCCCCCATCCCCTTGAATGGGCGATGTCGTACGAGAGACCATGAAGTTCACTAACTCGCTTGGCCGAAGCCAAGGCGAGTAGGAAAGCCGTCTTCCAAGACAGGTGGCGATCGGAGGCCTGGCATAATGGTTCGAAGGGAGGTCTCTTAAGAGACCTGAGGACTCGAACCACGTTCCAAGGAGGGGGTCTCACTTCCGACTGGGGGCAGGTAAGCTCATAGCTACGTATGAGTAAAGAGAGTTCTTGCGATGAAAAAATATCCACGCCCTTCAATCTGAAGGCCAAGCTTAAGGCTGAGCGATAGCCTTTCACTGCCGAGACAGAAAGGCGCATTTCTTCTCGCAGATACACGAGGAAGTCCGCTATTGCTGGAATAGTGGCATCGAGTGGAGAGATACCCCTTCCACGACACCAACCACAAAAGACTCTCCACTTAGCTTGGTAGACTCCCTCAGAGGACCTTCGCAGGTGCCGAGACATTCTCTCTGCAACCTGTTGCGAAAAGCCTCTCTCCGCGAGGAGACGCTGGATAGTCTCCAGGCGTGAAGCCGAAGCGAGGCTACGGCCCTGTGAGGGACGCCGGAGTGGGGTTGTCTGAGAAGCTCGTGTCCTGGAGGAAGCTCCCTTGGGAGTTCCGTCAGGAGTTGCAGAAAGTCCGGAAACCATTCCGCGTGATGCCATAGTCATGGAACAGTTGACCGATAGTCTGGTCCTGTTGAGCACCCTTCTCATCAGACAGAATGGTGGAAAGGCGTACACGTCGATGTTGTCCCACCGTTGCTGGAAAGCATCTTGCCAGAGTGCCTTGGGGTCCAGGACTGGTGAGCAGTACAGGGGCAGCTTTAAGTTCAAGGCTGTCGCGAACAAGTCCACTGTCGGGGAACCCCACAAAGTCAGGACTTTGTTGGCTATCTGAGGATCCAAAGACCACTCGGTACTCACTATCTGCGAAGCCCTGCTCAGACTGTCGGCGAGCACATTCCTCTTGCCAGGAATGAAGCGAGCTGATAGTGTTATCGAGTGGGTTTCGGTCCACCTCAGAGTCTCTACTGCAAGATGGGATAGCTGTTGCGAAAAAGTGCCTCCCTGCTTGTTGATATAAGCGACTACCAAGGTGTTGTCGCTCATCACCACCACGGAGTGACCCGCCAGGGACCGTTGGAACTGCTGAAGAGCCAGAAAGACGGCCTTCAATTCTACCAGGTTGATGTGTAGGCACTTTTTTGATTCTGACCAAAGGCCTGAGGCCCTCTGGTTCAGAAAGTGCGCCCGCCACCCTTCTTTTTACGCGTCCGAAAACAGAGTCAATTCCGGGGGGAGGACGAGAAGACTCACTCCCTTCCGCAGGTTCTCGTCGGCCAGCCACCACCGCAAGTCCGTCTGTTCCAGAGACCCCATTGGGATCCAAATGTCCGCGGAATCGGATCCTTGATTCCACCGGGACTTGAGCCGCCATTGAAGGGATCTCATCCTGAGGCGGCTGTTTGGAACCAGACGGGCCAGGGAGGATAGGTGGCCTAAGAGACGCAACCACGATTGGCCGGGGAGTTCTTTTCGCCTGAGGAAGGGTTCCGCCACCCTCCTCAGCCTTGCTATCCGGTCGTCTGATGGAAAGGCTTTGTGGAGATTGGTGTCTATTAGCATGCCTAGATAAACCAGTCGTTAGGACGGCTGCAGAGAGGACTTCTCGAGGTTTACCACGATCCCCAGATCCTGGCAAAGATCCAGAAGCCTGTCTCGGTGCCGAAGAAGGGTCGACTCCGAGTCTGCTAGGATCAGCCAATCGTCCAGGTAACGAAGGAGACGAATGCCGTTCCTGTGCGCCCAAGATGAAATCAGGGTGAACACTCTGGTGAACACCTGAGGAGCTGTGAAGAGACCGAAACACAGCACCTTGAACTGGTAGATCTTGTTGTCTAGGCAGAATCTCATGTACTTCCTGGAAGACGGATGGATTGGGATCTGGAAGTACGCGTCCTTTAGATCCAGTGTACACATGAAGTCTTGTGGTCTCACCGCAAGTCTGACCGTGTCTGCTGTCTCCATGCTGAACCGGGTTTGTTTGACAAACCTGTTCAGAGCTGAGAGATCGATGACGGGTCTCCAGCCTCCAGTAGCCTTCTCTACAAGAAAGAGTCGACTGAAGAAGCCTGGGGAGCTGTCCACGACCTACTGGAGAGCACCATTCTCGAGCATGGTCTCGACTTCGGCCTGAAGGGCCAGCCCCTTTGCCGATCCCGTGGCATAGGAGCTCAACGACACTGGATTCGCTGTCAGGGGAGGTTGAGATGTTGTGAACGGGACGCGATAACCTTGCCGATCACTGAGACCGTCCAAGCATCGGCCCCGTGTTGCTGCCACCTGCGGACGCAACGCTGAAGGCATCCCCCCACAGGTGGACATGCAGGGGGACTGCCACCCCTAGGGCTTGCGGCCGCGGCCGCCACCCCTAGGAGTCTTGCCTCCCCTGGAGGACTTACCGCCCCTCTTGACCTTGGCTGGAAAGGGCTGGGGCTTAGACACCACTTTCTTAGCTGCCTGTTTGGGAGCCTTACGAGGCTGTTGCTGCTGTTGTGGCGGGGCTGGAGGCTTATAGGGCCGAGTTGTAAGGGCCCTGTGGAGGAGGGAGTCCGTGCTGGATTTCCTCCACCTCTCAGCCGTTCGCTCCATGTCTTGAGGCTCAAACAGGCTCTCCCCCAGAAGGGAAGCATGTCGGAGCCTACACACATCTACGGCGGGGACCTTCGGATGGAATCTCTCGGACACAGCATCGCGACGCTTCAACACCGAGTTGGCCCACAGGGTGGTAACCTGGTGCGCCAAAAACTCGATGGAGCGGGTGCCCGAGAGCAAGAAGGTCTCTAGGGCCTTCCTATTGGTCTCCTTGGCCAAGTCCTCCGATCGCAATAGGATGCCCAGAGATCCTAGCCAGAAGTCCAGCCACGAAGTGGCCTGCATGGCACACTTAGCGACCTTCTCGTGGTTAAGGATCTCTGCCGCCGAGAACGACACCTGCCGGGCAGAGAGTTTCTCAAGGGGAACTCCCTTCGCCAGCTCCTCCACAGAGTGATGGAGAGGAAGAGCGAGGTTGTGCTCACCCAGGATCTCGAAATACCTCCTCTGCTGGAGGCGAGGAGGAGGGATGAGCTTATTCCCGGCAGTGGAACGACTGGAGGAGGCAAGAAGTGCGAGCTGAGCGTTGGCCCTAGCCCTGGCACTCTTCAGCCCCCGAGATCAGGGCAGAGCTGCACTGGTCTTAGGGGCCTTCCGAACGTCAAACACTTCATCCAGAATCGTGTCTTTGCCTTCACGGGGGGGGGGGGGGGGCGATGACTGGATCCGTAAGCCTGTTAAGTTGCCTTATCAGGCTTAGGACCTGCCAGAAGGCATGTTCGGATTTTTGCTGTTCTCCTCCCTGCGGGCTGGCAGCTAAATCTCCTGCCCCAGGAGTCTCTTCCTGGGGTGACACGTGGACATTCCCCTGGGTAGTCGTGGGTTCCTGACGAATCCTTGCAGAGGATTTAGGGACGGTCTTGGAATCCTTGGGTTTCCTCCTGGGAGGGATACAGGATCCCAACGAGGTTCGAGGGGCCCCTTCCTCACGAGACGATTCTCCTGCCTGAAGCGAAGTCTCCCCCCCTGGTGCCGAGGGGAAGACTACCGCCCCACTGGACTCACCTGAGGACGGAAAGGCCTCGTCCACGGGAGAAGGAGAGAGTACTCGTGCAGGAGAAGGGACCTTCGCGACCGACCTCTTGGGAACCAACTTCGCCCTGGGGGAAGTCACCACGAAGTCCACTCCTCTCTTTCTCTTCAGCGTAGGAGAGACAGCCGTTGGTTTGTTACCCTGGCTGGCGAGTGCTGGTTTCATAACCCTCACTAACGCCCGTGCCAGAGGACCAAACCAAGTCTGCTGCTCCAAGGACACAGAGTCCGAAATCCTCGCTAAAGGGAAAGGGATCGGGCGATCCTTTGGAGTGGACACGACGGTACCTGCCTGAAAAGAAGGTGGGGAAGAATGCTGTACTAACCTCTCCTCGTCCTGCACTACCAACCTGTATCCGAGGCGACGAACGCAAGCGTTGGCGCGACGGTGAGGGAAAGCGCTGCCGCATAGGTGAGGAAGATCGCTGACGATGTAGATCCACAGGCGATCGATGATGAGCTGGTGAGTGCAGTCGCTCAAGTTGGCGATGGCGCGATGTGGCATGTCGACGCACTGGCGTGCGATGGTGAGCAGCATGCGCAGGTGAATGACCGCGTAATGGTAAGCGATGGCGAGCAGCACGCGCAGGTTAATGATCGCGTGATGGGGTGCGATGGTGATCAGCATCCGCAGGAGGGCGATCGTGCAGGGGCGAGCGATGGCGAGCAGCATGCGCAGGAGGGCGATCGTGCAGGGGTGAGCGATGGCGAGCAGCATGCGCAGGTGGCCGATCGCGTGATGGGGTGCGATGGTGATCAGCATCCGCAAGAGGGCGATCGTGCAGGAGCGAGCGATGGCGAGCAGCATGCGCAGGAGGGCGATCGTGCAATGGCGAGCAATGGCGAGCAGCATGCGCAGGCGGGCGATCGCGCGATGGCGAGCTAGAAGCTGGCGAACCATGTTCCTTCAGGAGCGTTGGAGAACGTTGGCGCGCTATCCGTCGCTGTTGAATAGGCGATACTAAGATCGCCTGTGCGCGCTGGCAAGCAGGTGAACGCTGGCGAGGAGGTAATCGCTGGCGAGCTGGCGAGCAGAAGGTCGACGCTTGTCATGTGAAAGGACAGGTGGCGCGGCGCGTTCACGAGCAGGAACTGGGAGATCGCTGGCACGTTGGCGAACATGTGTTTTTGACACGCGCAGCACGATGTTGCGTAGCCACAGGACCAAGCAGATAGTGAGCAGGGAGTTCAGCAGGAACTAAAGGGTGGTCAGAGACCGCAGGGCGATGGTCCTCATATGAGAGCTGACACTCGGAAGAGAGCTGACGAGCAGGAGAGCGCTGGCGAGGGGGGCGAACATCAGGAGAGAGCCGACGAGCAGGCGAGCGTCGGCGAGCAGGAGAGCGCTGGCGAGCAGGAGAGTGCTTGTGCGCTAGCACTGCTCGCGTAAGGGAAGGATCCCTTGGCCCCGAAGGGACCGTTGCCTGTCGGGTGACGAGTTCTCCAGAAGGCGAAGATCTGGCAGGAGATGGTGAGCGGTCTGCAGAGAGGTTCAAGGAGGGCGGAGCTGTAGGTTGAGGCTGACGAGGAGAGTCCCCCCGGAGGATGAAGACCCAAAAAGGCACCTCTTAGTCCCCCTGTAAGGGGAAAGGAGGCCCTTGTGGCGTAGCGGACGGTGAGCCTTGCGGCGGAGGCGGCCTCGGGGAAGATCGTCGGGACCATCGGTCCTCCGAAGGGGAGTCTCCATTAAAGCACTTCCCTCAGAAGGAAGCTGAGCAGCAGCCGAGACCGAAGGACTCACTTCCCCCTTCGAAGGATGTACGGAAGGAGGAGGAGAGCATTTAGCACCACCACCCACAACATCACCTGCAGCGGAAGGCCCAGCCACGTCGGAGGCCTCTGTCACCACGACGTCGACAATAGACAGAGGGTCTACCTCTGCTACCACCGGCGACTGCTTAACAGCGGCCCCCAACGAGAAAAGGTCAAAGAGCGACCCTGGAGGGCAAGCCCTTAAGCCCCAGGGACGACCAAATCTGTAAAAGATCATCACTGGATAAGGCATCAACAATAACCTCCCCCGGAGGAGGAGGGGGAACCGCCTCGCTATGGGAGGCGACGCCCTCTCCCCCCACCGAAGGTCGGGAAACAGAACAAGGGCCTGCGCTCCCACTCGGCCGACTCTCCTTAGGAGGCGGACGAGGGGGAGCTTCGGAGGAGGTTTGGGCGGCGGAAGAAGAGTCCCGAGAACCTTCCTCCTTCAAGGCTAACCCCGGAGGAGAACGGTCTCTCTTGGACTTCTTCTTACGCCGACGGCCAAACCTCTCCCACTGGGAGGCAGACCACTCCCTGCACTCACGGCACATGTTCTCCTGGTCACACCGTCGGCCCCGACATTGAGGGCAGAGGGTGTGCGGATCCGTATTTACGTCCGACATGAAAGTCCCACAAGGACGACCGGCAACTCCAGGCCATGTACGCATTGTAAAGAAATAACTGAAGGTCAACTTCCAACCAACACACAGGCTGAAAAGAAAAAGCAGAAAATTAAAGGCTGTCACAAGGGCGATGAGCAGACACGTCTGATCACCGCCGAGCCAAAAGTGAAGTGAAGCAAGTCACCGGTGTGTGGAGGGGGGAGGGGTAGCAAGCTACCTTCCCCACCCCCCCGCTAACTAGCGCGGGGTAATTAACCCTCGTTAAAACTATTGGCTCGTCATTTCAGCTGCGCTAAAAGGTAAACCCTCAGTAAATAGCGTGGTTTGTATATCGGTTACGGAACAAATGCTATTTAACTTTTATAATATATTTACTTTTCTGGTTTTAATTGAATATTCTTTTAATCTTTATTTATAATAAACGATGATGCCAGAGAACTCCAAATCAATTAATCAATCAATCTGGTAATATCGTTATTGTAAATTACTTATTTGCTGTACAGTAACTTGAATGATTTTCTTTATATTCTGTTAGTAATTTCTATTAAATCTATGGGATATAAATAACCACTGTCATACACAACCCCCTAAAATCTCAATAACTTTTCAATTGAACATTTCAAGATATTTGAAGTATTATAATTATATTTCTCATGAGGGTTTTCAATACTCCAGAGAGGTTTGAAGATAGTGTGGCCACTTCAGATGCGACGATTTGGTACTCCTTCCTGAAATTAAAATTTTGTCTTTCGGAAACTTTGTTTATTTTCAGTATTAAATTCCAAATTATTTGCTGAAAGATCATCATCTTGATGTCATTAGGAATTTCTCACATACAACAGTTTAATTATCTGGTTTGAGCTGGAGGCAATAATTTCCTTTTCTTTTGATGATTCGTCTGAAAAGTAAATAAAATAGGTTAATTGTACAGATCTGTCTTATTCAAATGGTCAAATATTTTACTGTGCACTTCAATACCAAAATCATACTTTTAGTAAAACATTTTGGATGATAAACTATAACGAACATAAAATATTCTTATGTAACGTAGTGGAGTTGGAAGACCCAGTCCTACATGGCTGAGGACTATGAATCGTGAAGTTGGGGAGGATGAAGGGAGAATTATTGATTTAAACGCTCAAAATAGAAACAACTGGTGAAATCTATCAACTCATAATCTATGTCCATTATTCATTTATATTATTGTAAATAATTACCTTACTTTAACTTTGCAATTTCTTGAATAAAATAGATATTTTATTTACCATATGCATCTTATTTCGCCTTTCCATATGAAAATAAATTGCTGTTACTGTTTTCTTTGCCCCTATTCTCATTATTATATGTATAATAAATCTCATCTAAAATATGCTCACCAATCAGGGAAATTTTGTTCCTAAATAAATATTTAACCTTCTGATCTGTCCACGAGACCGACACAATCTTCGCACCCAGGTGAGTCTATCTTCATCAGGGCACTTCAAGATATTCCTCTTGTCCAAACAGGACCTCCCTGCCAGGGGAGCAGGAAGCCATGTCATTGTTATGCCACTGGTAGTGACATATAACGGAGATGTCACGGTATCTACGGTCACCGGACCAAAGGCATATTGTTTGAAGTAGAAGGCACTTGAAATGGAGAAAAACCCCGATATACTAATTCTCTGGTATACTTCCATCAGGACGTCATGGCTTGAGCCCAAAAAACGGATTTTGAGCGAAGCGAAAAATGTTATTTTCATTAGTAAAATAAATTTTTGAATATACTTACCCGATGATCATGTAGCTTCAACTCCGTTGCCCGACAAAAATCTACGGACGGGATACGCCAGCGATCGCTATACAGGTGGGGGTGTACTCACCAGTGCCATCTGTGGTCAGGTACTCCAGTACTTCTTGTCAACACGACCTCAATTTTTCCCTCGGTCCACTGGTTCTCTATGGGGAGGAAGGGTGGGTCCTTTAAATCATGATCATCGGGTAAGTATATTCAAAAATTTATTTTACTAATGAAAATAACATTTTTCAATATTAATCTTACCCGATGATCATGTAGCTGATTCACACCCAGGGTGGTGGGTGGAGACCAGAATACATGTTAAACAAGAAGCTAAGTATCCCGTATTTCATTTTATTAGTTATTCAAAATAACAATATAAAATAAATAAGTACCTGGTAAGGAAGTCGACTTGAACCATTACTCTGCCTTTAATAAGTACGTCTTCCTTACTGAGCGTAGCGGTCCTCTTAGGATGCTGAACGACTCTTAGGTGCTGAAGTATAAAGGGCTGCAACCCATACTAAAGGACCTCATCACAACCTCTAACCTAGGCGCTTCTCAAGAAAGAATTGACCACCCGCCAAATCAACTAGGATGCAGAAGGCTTCTTAGCCGACCGTACAACCCAAAAACAACAAAAAAGCAATCAAGAGAAAGGTTAAAAAGGTTATGGGATTATGGGAATGTAGTGGCTGAGCCCTCACCTACTACTGCACTCGCTGCTACGAATGGTCCCAGGGTGTAGCAGTTCTCGTAAAGAGACTGGACATCTTTGAGATAGAATGATGCGAACACTGACTTGCTTCTCCAATAGGTTGCATCCATAATACTTTGCAGAGAACGGTTCTGTTTGAAGGCCACTGAAGTAGCCACAGCTCTCACTTTATGTGTCCTTACCTTCAGTAAAGCAAGGTCTTCTTCCTTCATTTGAGAATGAGCTTCTCTAATCAGAAGTCTGATGTAGTAAGAAACAGCGTTCTTAGACATTGGAAGCGAAGGTTTCTTAACAGCACACCATAAGGCTTCTGATTGTCCTCGTAAAGGTTTTGACCTCTTCAGATAGTACTTAAGAGCTCTGACTGGGCAAAGTACTCTCTCCAGCTCGTTACCCACCAAGTTGGATAGGCTAGGGATCTCGAACGATTTAGGCCAAGGACGTGAAGGAAGCTCGTTTTTAGCCAAAAAACCGAGCTGCAAGGAACATGTAGCCGTTTCTGACGTGAAACCTATGTTCCTGCTGAAGGCGTGGATCTCACTTACTCTCTTAGCTGTTGCTAGGCATACGAGGAAAAGTGTTTTTAAAGTGAGGTCCTTGAAAGAGGCTGATTGGAGCGGTTCAAATCTAGATGACATCAGGAACCTTAGGACCACGTCTAGATTCCAGCCTGGAGTGGACAACCGACGTTCCTTCGAGGTCTCGAAAGACCTAAGGATGTCCTGCAGATCTTTGTTGGAGGAAAGATCCAAGCCTCTGTGGCGGAAAACCGCTGCCAACATACTTCTGTAACCCTTGATCGTAGGAGCTGACAGGGATCTAGCGTTCCTTAGATGTAACAGGAAGTCAGCAATCTGGGTTACAGTGGTACTGGTTGAGGAAACTGCATTGGCCTTGCACCAGCTTCGGAAGACTTCCCATTTAGATTGGTAGACTCTGAGAGTGGATGTCCTCCTGGCTCTAGCAATCGCTCTGGCTGCCTCCTTCGAAAAGCCTCTAGCTCTTGAGAGTCTTTCGATAGTCTGAAGGCAGTCAGACGAAGAGCGTGGAGGCTTGGGTGTACCTTCTTTACGTGAGGTTGACGCAGAAGGTCCACTCTTAGAGGGAGAGTCCTGGGAACGTCGACCAACCATTGCAGTACCTCTGTGAACCATTCTCTCGCGGGCCAGAGGGGAGCAACCAACGTCAGCCGTGTCCCTTTGTGAGAGGCGAATTTCTGAAGTACCCTGTTGATAATCTTGAACGGCGGGAATGCATACAGGTCGAGATGGGACCAATCCAGCAGAAAGGCATCCACGTGAACTGCTGCCGGGTCTGGAATCGGAGAGCAATACAAAGGAAGCCTCTTGGTCATCGAGGTAGCGAACAGATCTATGGTTGGCTGACCCCACAGGGACCAAAGTCTGCTGCAAACCTTCTTGTGAAGGGTCCACTCCGCGGGGATGACCTGACCCTTCCGGCTGAGGCGATCTGCCATGACATTCATGTCGCCCTGAATGAACCTCGTTACCAGCGTGAGCCTTCGATCTTTTGACCAAATGAGGAGGTCCCTTGTGATCTCGAACAACTTCCTCGAATGAGTCCCCCCCTGCTTGGAGATGTAAGCCAAGGCTGTGGTGTTGTCGGAGTTTACCTCCACCACCTTGTTTAGCTGGAGGGACTTGAAGTTCATTAAGGCCAGATGAACCGCCAACAACTCCTTGCAATTGATGTGGAGTGTCCTTTGCTCCTGATTCCATGTTCCCGAGCATTCCTGTCCGTCCAATGTCGCACCCCAGCCCGAGTCCGATGCGTCCGAGAAGAGACGGTGGTCGGGGGTCTGAACAGCTAACGAAAGACCTTCCTTGAGAAGAATGCTGTTCTTCCACCACGTTAGAGTAGACCTCATCTCTTCGGAAACAGGAATTGAGACCGTCTCTAGCGTCTTGTCCTTGATCCAGTGAGCAGCCAGGTGATACTGAAGGGGGCGGAGGTGGAGTCTCCCTAACTCGATGAACAGGGCCAGCGATGAAAGTGTCCCTGTTAGACTCATCCACTGCCTTACTGAGCATCGGTTCCTTCCTAGCATGCTCAGGATGAACTCTAGGGCTTGGTTGATCCTTGGGGCCGACGGAAAAGCCCGAAAAGCTCGACTCTGAATCTCCATACCCAGGTAAACAATGGTCTGGGATGGGACGAGCTGGGATTTCTCTAAATTGACCAGGAGGCCCAGTTCCTTGGTCAGATCCATAGTCCAACTGAGATTCTCCAGACAGCGACGACTTGTGGGAGCTCTTAAAAGCCAGTCGTCTAAATAGAGGGAGGCTCTGATGTCTGCCAAGTGAAGGAATTTCGCAATATTCCTCATCAGCCGCGTAAACACAAGAGGTGCCGTGCTTAGGCCAAAGCACAGGGCTTGGAACTGGTATACAACCTTCCCATAGACGAATCTTAGGAAAGGTTGGGAGTCTGGATGGATGGGTACGTGAAAGTATGCGTCTTTCAGGTCTAAGGAGGCCATCCAGTCCTCCTGCCTGACCGCTGCTAGGACCGACTTCGTCGTTTCCATCGTGAACGTCTGCTTGGTGACATAAGCATTGAGCGCACTGACGTCCAGCACCGGTCTCCAACCTCCTGTCTTCTTGGCTACCAGGAAGAGACGGTTGTAAAAGCCCGGGGATTGATGGTCCCGGACTATGACCAATGCCTCCTTTTGTAGCAAGAGCGACACCTCTTGTTGCAACGCTAGCCTCTTGTCCTTCTCCTTGTAGTTGGGAGAGAGGTTGATGGGAGATGTAGCTAGAGGGGGATTGCGGCAGAACGGAATTCTGTATCCCTCCCTCAGCCACTTCACAGACTGAGCGTCTGCACCTCTGTTCTCCCAAGCTTGCCAGAAGGTCTTGAGTCTGGCTCCTACAGCTGTCTGGAGAGGAGGGCAGTCAAAACTTGCCTCTTGTGGACTTGGAACCTTTCTTGGACTTTCCACGGTGACTGTCCGCACGGGTACCTCCTCTGCTGGAGGTTCTGCCACGAAAGGGCGGGATGAACCTGGAAGCAGGTGTATCAACTGCTAGGGGGCGGTAAGGTTTAGTCACAGAAGGTAAGGTCTTAGCCTTACGTGCAGAAGAAGCCATGAGGTCATGCGTATCCTTCTGGAGAAGAGAGGCAGCCATCTCCTTAATTAAGTCCTCCGGAAACAGACTCTTGGAAAGAGGAGCAAACAGCAACTCTGACCTCTGGCAAGGGGTGATACCAGCAGATAAGAAGGAGCACAGATGTTCCCTTTTCTTGAGGACCCCTGAGACAAAAGAAGCCGCAAGCTCGCCAAACCCATCCCGTATTGCCTTGTCCATGCTGGACATGATCAGCATGGCTGAGTCCTTGTCAGAAGGGGCAGTCTTCCTGCTTAAGGCCCCCAGACACCAATCGAGGAAGTTGAAAATCTCGAAGGCACGAAAGACTCCCTTTAACATGTGATCAAGATCAGAAGAGGACCAGCAGATCTTGGAACGTCTCATAGCCAACCTGCGGGGAGAGTCAACCAGACTTGAGAAGTCGGCCTGGGCAGAGGCAGGAACCCCCAAGCCAGGTTCCTCTCCCATGGCATACCAGACGCCCGACTTAGAAGCCAGCTTGGGAGGAGGAAACACAAAAGAGGTCCTTCCCAGTTGCTTCTTAGACTGCATCCAATCCCCCATAACCCTCAAAGCTCTCCTAGATGATCTGGCGAGAACAAGCTTAGTGAAGGCAGGCGAAGTAGACTGCATGCCCAGGGCAAACTCGGAGGGAGGAGAACGAGGAGTAGCAGACACAAAGTGTTCAGGGTACAACTCTCTGAACAAAGCAAGGACTTTGCGGAAGTCCAAGGAGGGTGGCGAAGACTTGTGTCCTTCAACATCAGAATGAGGGTCATCAAGATGGGCAGCTTCATCCTCAGAAACCTCCTCACCCGACAGTTGAGTAGTAAGAGGCAAAGGCAGAGCAGCAAGCTGAACGGTTGAATCCTGCAGAACGGGTGCATGCGTACCTGCGGATCCATCATCATGCCTCTGCTGGACAGAGTGTGGGCTGGCAACAACAAAGGCAGAGGGCCGGCGTGAGGGAGGGTCTGCGGTGGGCTGAGGAGCATGAGGTGTGGTATGCAGAGCATGCTGTAAGGCATGCGGCTCATGCTGCATGGCATGCGGCTCATGCTGCATGGGATGCGGCTCATGCTGCATGGTATGCGGCTTATGCTGCATGGCATGCGGCTCATGCTGCATGGGATGAGGTTCATGCTGCATGGTATGAGGCTCATGCTGCATGGGATGCGGCTCATGCTGCATGGTATGCGGAGCATACTGTAAGGTCTGCAGAGCATGCTGCATGGGTTGAGGAGAATGCCGCATAGTGTTGGAACTCGGCAACTCCCGATGCGGCAGCTCACGCATGTAAACAGAAGGAGCAGCACGAACATGCGTCTGGCAGTGAGGAGAGCGCAACGGTGGAGGAGCTCTCACAGGAGGAGGGGTGTCAACCTTCCCTGCCTGATACTCCTGCATAAAAGCCGCAAGCTGAGACTGCATAGTCTGCAGCATGGACCACTTAGGGTCTACTGTGGTCGGAGCAGAGGCCTGCTGAGGGACCACTCTACCTCTCTTGGGAGGTGTGCAGTCATCAGATGACTGCGGCGAGTCCGAACTGACCCAGTGGCTACACCTGGGCCGTTGGACAAGCTCGGAAGGGACTTTGCGCTTGAGCGGTCGTGAGACCTTAGTCCACCGTTTCCTCCTGGAAACCTCTTCCACAGACGAGGAATGTAAAGGCTCATTCGTCTGGGAGTGGAAGGGACGATCCTTAGCAGATACGTCCGCAACCACTGAGGGTACATCTGTGCGCCGATCAAGGCCTGACGAACCCTTTGGTCCTTCGACATTGCTTCTCCCCTGGGCTTGGGAGCTTGCAAGAGGTCCCGGACTGGGAGGACGACTGGCACGCACAGATGTATCCTCATGCGCAACACTAACACTGACACTATGCACAGCACTAGCACTAACACTTCTCACTGCACTCTTCGCTTTCAGCTCTCTGACATCTGCCAGGAGCTGATTGTGGTCACTAACAAACGACTCCACCTTATCACCGAGAGCCTGAATGGCACGCAACATATCAGCCATTGCAGGCTGAGCACTCGTAGCAGGTTCGGGGTCACCACTACAGGGGAAGGAAAAGGTTGAGGGGCATGGGGAGAGGAAATATCCAAAGAGCGAGAAGAACTCCTCCTATCTCTCTCCTTCTCTAACTTACGAGTATATCTGAGGAATTCATTAAAATCGAATTCCGAAAGCCCAGCACATTCCCCACATCTATCTTCCAATTGACAGGATTTTCCCCTACAATTGGAACATACGGTGTGAGGATCCACAGACGCCTTCGAAAGACGCCTATTACAAGTCCTAACACTACATCGCCTGTATTTAGGAACTTGGGAATGGTCAGACATCTTGAATTTCAGAAGTAGTCAAAGGGGAATTCCAAAGTAAAGCAAAGATCGTTAACCAATGAATCAAAATAATACCAAAAGCTTGCTAAGCTAAGGCTAAAGCTTCCTGTACAGCGAAGGCTAAAATTTCAGAGCTAATACTTCACCAAAACGTGAACAAAAGACTCCAAAAACACAGCGTATCCATGTAGGTCTTGCCGGTGGCACGACAGAGGAAAAATTGAGGTCGTGTTGACAAGAAGTACTGGAGTACCTGACCACAGATGGCGCTGGTGAGTACACCCCCACCTGTATAGCGATCGCTGGCGTATCCCGTCCGTAGATTTCTGTCGGGCAACGGAGTTGACAGCTACATGATCATCGGGTAAGATTAATATTGAAAAATCTTTTTTTGGCTGAGATGGCCATGATGTCATGATGGACCCGCCCTACTGTTTCCAGTTCAGCCTGCCAGGCCCCTCTCTTCCATATTGTATCGTGGAGGCTGGTAGATGCGCTGAGTTTGGAATGAAGAAGACGGACGTGACGTCATTCATGATGGCGGACAGCTATGGTTGCCGTTTGTTTACGTCGCGAGGTACCGTAACAGTAATGTAGGAGGATAACTTTGCAATGGCTCCTCAGTTATCTCGCCACCTTTTCCCCCTCGAAGCGTAAACGCTATGAGGGTGCATATGGCCATGTAGCGTGTAAATGCATACGTCCCCTGTTGATATACGATATCCGGGAAACCTTTAGGGTACTCGCACCAGAAGTTAGAATTCTGTGAAACCTTTGGTTTAATTCTCTGGGAATATCCACTGTAGACATAGGAAGCTACTAAAGGAACCTTCCATCAGGACGTCATGGCTTGAGCCCAAAAAAGCGTAGGCGTAATAATTTCTCTCTCGAGAACGAGGGAGAAGTCTTCCCGAAGGAGGACATCGCTTAAGACAAGCTTTCTCCCAGCTCTATTGGAAAAAAGCATAGGCGTAATAATCTCTCTCTCGCAAACGAGAGAGAAGTTCTCCCGAAGTAGGAAGAGCCTAAGACCAGCTTTCTTCCAACCTGGCCAGGTGGAGGTCTCACTTTGAGAACCTCCTCAATGACCAAGCAGACACCCCAGACGATCTCCTGCGAATGACCCCGCAGCATCCTGTCCGTCACTGGATGGCACTACCACCCTCCATCCATGACTTCAACAAGGCCCTGCAGCGCATGAAGCCCGGCAAAGCCCCAGGGCCAGACAACATCCCGTTGGAGCTCCTCACTCACGGTGGCCCCGGCTTGAGGAACCGTTTGATGCTCATACTAAAAATATGGGAGACCAAGAACCCCCCAGTGACTTCCGCGATGCAAACATCACTACCATCTTCAAGAAGGGAGACAGGGAGAACTGTAACAACTACCGGGGGATATCACTACTAAGCATCGCGAGTAAGATTTTCGCTCGGATTCTCCTTGATCGCCTCCTTATTCTCGCAGAAGACGTCCTGCCAGAGTCCCAGTGCGGCTTTCGACCTTCCCGCGGGACCATAGACATGATCTTCTGTGCGCGACAACTACAAGAGAAGAGCCTCGAACAACAACAGCCTATAATGTTCATCTTCTGGGATTTGAAAAAGGCCTTCGACAAAGTACCTCGACCTGCCATGTGAGCTGTCCTCAAAAGATATGGCTGCCCACCCGATTTTGTCAAGCTGGTGCGTGCCCTCCATGACGGAATGGTTGGGAGAGTCTGCCACCAGAACTCTCTTTCAGACCCATTCCCCATCAACGGCGGCCTGAAGCAGGGCTGTGTTCTGGCCCCGACGTGTTTCTCGCTATACACCGCAGCAATGCTCAACGAGATTCCCCCAGACACACCCTCAGTCGACCTACGTTTCCGCATGGATGGAGGCGCTTTCAACCTCGCTAGACTCCGCGCCAGAACCAAGACCACCTTGTGTGCAGTGCGAGAACTGCAGTATGCTGACGACAATGCCAACCCAGGTCAGACGGCAGAGGACCTGCAGTCGTTAGCTGATGCATACAACTCTGCCTACGAACGTTTTGGGATGCAAGTCAACTCAGACAAAACCAAGACCCTCGTCCAACATCCACCAGGACTGATGCTCCCCAACTTCAATACCACAGTGAATGACCAACCGTTAGAACAGGTGGACCAGTTCTCCTACCTAGGGAGCATCCTAACATCAGCTCCCACAAGCAAAAAGGACGTGGAGAACAGGATCAGGGCAGCCCACTCCGCCTTTGGCCGACTCAACCGCCGCGTATTTAACAACCACGCACTGACAATGACAACCAAAATAATGGTGTTCAGGGCAGTAGTCCTCTCCACGCTCCTGTATGCATGTGAAACATGGACGCTATATAGTAACGATCTTAAAAACCTAGAACGCTTCCAACAAATGAAACTGAGGCAGATCTTGAAAATCCCCTGGGAGAGCCACACCACCAACATTGAAGTCTTAGAACGTGCCTCGCTGTCCAGCGTGGAGGCCACCATCATCCCCCACCGCCTCCGCTGGATAGGACACGTGCATAGGATGGATCCATCTAGGCTCCCAAAGAAAATATTCTACGGAGAACTGACTCAGGGCACCAGACCACGAGGAGCCCCGAAAATGCGCTATAAAGATACTGACATCGATCCTTCCTCATGGGAAGAAACAGCCAGGGACAGGAAAACCTGGAGGAGTACAGTACACCATGGCACCGTGGACTTCGAGGAGAAGAGGAGACAAAATGAGGAGGCTAGGAGGAGAAGGAGAGAGCGATTAGAACAGCCCCGCCCACCACCTACCCTCCCTTGTGAACACTGTCCGCGACTCTTCCACCACAGACTAGGACTTAACAGCCACATCAGGCATAAGCACCCACCCCACAGATAGGAGGCTGATGGCTAACGACAGAACCCAATACTCGGACACGAGTGGGCGCCGACGACGACGAATAATCTATCTCTCGCGAACGAGGGAGAAGTCCTCCCGAAGGAGGACATCACCTAAGACAAGCTTTCTCCCAGTTCTATGGGAAAAAAGCTTAGGTGTAATAATCTCTCTCACAAACAAGAGTGTCTCCCAAAAGAGGAATCGCCTGAGACAAACTTTCTCCCCGCTCTATGGGAAAAAGCGTAGGCGTAATAATCTCTCGTGAACGAGGGAGAGGTCCTCCCACAGGAGGACATCTCTTTCTCGCAAACGAGGGAGAGGTCCTCCCGAAGAAGGATATCTCTCTCTCGCGAATGAGGGAGAGGTCCTCCCGAAGGAGGACATCACCTAAGACAAGCTTTGTCCCAGCTCTATGGGAAAAAAGCTTAGGAGTAATAATCTCTCTCTTGTGAACAAGAGAGAAGTTATTCTGAAGGAGGAATCGCCTAAGACAAGCTTTCTCCCCACTCTATGGGAAAAAGCACAAGTGTAACAATTTCTCTCTAGCGAACGAGGGAGAAGTCCTCCTGAAGGAGGACATCACCTAAGACAAGCTTTCTCCCAGCTCTATGGAAAAAAGCATAGGCGTTATAATCTCTCTCGCGAACGAGAGAGAAGTCCTCCCGAAGGAGGACATCGCTTAAGACAAGCTTTCTCTCAGCTCTATAGGAAAAAACGTAGGCGTAATAATCTCCCTCTTGCGAACGAGAGAGAAGTCCTCCCAAAGGACGACATCACCTGAGTTAAGCTTTTTCCAAGCTCTATGGGAGAAAAGCGTAGGCATAATAATCTCTCTCGTGAACAAGGGAGAAGTTCCCCTCGAATGAGGAACAAGCCTTAGACTTGCTTTTCCCCAGCTCAAGGGGAGGAAGCACAGTCTTCGGGGACGAGATAGCTGAGGCAAACCTCGTCGAGCTGTCCGCAACTCTTCACGAAAGAGGGAAGGTTGCTAAGTGGCTGAAGTGGGGAAGCTCTCCCTCGGAAAGGGGAACAGCCCAATTTCGGGGAAGATTAACACTCCCTCGTAAGGGGAGGTTCTCCAACCCCTCGAGGTGAACCTCCTGGCAGCAATCTATGCTTCCCAACAACAAGTTGTTCAAGTTGAAGGTTGACGAGTGCTACCTCGCAACATGGGCAGCTCACGAGCTGCAACATGAAGCGCAGGATAATAAACAGAGCGGCCAAAGCCATTGGCCTTGTATTCTACGTCGCTGCTATCTGGTTGTGCTTTCTTTTTAGCTTCTCTAACACGTTTCCCCTTTACCCTCTGCTCTCAATTGAAGAGAAGAAGGATCAAACACCTGCATCTTCTTCCGAGGTTTTCATGAGACTCGTAATCCCTAACTCATTAGGGAAAACATGAGAGTGAGGAGATTGACCGCATGAGTGTATGACCGGAGATTTGCGTGCGTAGCGCTAATTGCACACACGCGAACACTTTGCGTGACGTGTCGGAAGACTCTCTGTCATAAGAGTAAAACTCTTGATGGTCACGGGCGTAGTGTTGGTTGCGCACGCGCGAACACTCCACGTGACAAGAGTGCGAAGACTCTGTCCTAAGAGTAAAACTCTTGGTGACTTGTTTCACGAGAACTAGAAGGTTCAGCGTGATCGTTTGTGCTCCTAGAGATGGTGTTGCGAGACCCCGAAGGGCCAGAGCAAAGGGAAACCGAAGTTTCCCTGTCACGAGACACCGAAGTGTCACCGTGACTAAATGCACGAGAGCCAGAGGGTTCAGGAACTTGTGTTGCGAGACAACAAAGGGATAGCGCAACCGGAAACCAAAGTTTCCTTGTCACGAGACCCCCAAAGGGTCAGAGATCAAGAAGTCGAATGTCGAGAGCGATCTTTCTCTGAAGATAAGGAGTGAAAGCGAGGAGAAGCGCTCTTTCTGACCTCTCACACTAATAAGCAAAGAAGAGGGTTCGAGGTCAGGATGTGCTTTGCCCTTGGCAGCGCTGCTGGCTTCTAGATGATCCCTCGCGAGAGGAAGACGACAGCGAGGCAGAACGATGACGAGAGGGAGCAATCTTCTTAGTTTTGTTTCAAGAGCGCTTATAGTCTCAAGGCAAGACAAATCGTGCAGAGACAGAAGGCGAGGAAGAACGAGAGCGACGATGTCTCTTCCTATATTGCCTGTTTCTTCAGCGAGAACGTCTAGGCAAAGCCGCGCGAGCTCTCCTTTTCTTCTTCTCTCTCTCCCTCCTGACCTCCGAAGAAGGCGATGACGAGGAGGAGGAGGAGGTACTGCGATGTTTGTGCTTGCGACGCTGTGTATTGTATAAGCGCAAACGGTGTGAGAAATAGGCGCAGTAGGAGCTGAAATTACTACATCCACTGAAACCTCAGCGGGCATCGCCTGAGTTGACAGGAGATAGGCAATGTCCGGAACTCCCAAGGGTTCCAAAACAGAAAGGACCCGAGGCATAACATTGCCCGCGTGGAACTGGTTCCAAACTTCCTCTGAAGGAGAACCAGGAAGTCCAAGCGAAGGCCATACCGCTCGTAAATAATCTGGAATGGAAGCAGTAACAGAGTCATTCCCAGTGGTGGAAAACATTGCCCCATTAGGAGAGGCAATGGAATCTGCCTGACCAAGAAGAATGGGGGTTAAATCAATGGTGACACTTTTCCTTGACTTCTCTCCAGAGGAGGGAGGCAAGGAAGAGTCTGAAGGGAGAGAATGAGAGGCCGAAGAGGAGGCCCGAGACTCCTTACCTTTCGACGGCGAACCTGGAGGTAATGAGTCCTTCTAGGACTTCCTATTCTACCCCTCTCGAATTTCTCCCACTAAGAGGGCGACCACTCTCTACATACTTGGCAGGGGGAGCCTTCAGAACACCTATGACCTCTGTACCCAGGGCTTAGGGAAAGAGGATCCACCTCCAGCGGTGACATAAAGGTGCCCGGAACACTTCCTCATAATAGAGGACATCATGTCTAACAAAGGAAAAAGAAAAAAGGATTAATCAAAAACACCAAAAAGAAAGGCTAGTCTGCCAATCAAACAAAAGCAGGAGCAGCAGTGTTACCACTGCGACGGCTAGAATTTGATTAAAGGTAAACAGCAGCTACTGCTAACAGGGGGGGTAACTACCTACCCGGTCATTAACGACCTTGTTAAGGTTTTTCTGCCATATTTTCCAGCTCGCGCTAGAATATCTCCTATAGTAACGAATGAGGGTTTTATCAATTGTAGGAACAAACTGCTGGTTATCATCTAAGAAATATTGCGTTTAAAAAAAAGTACCTGGACGAAAATTCTGTAAAGAAACTTGTGATAAACTTATTACCAGGATGGACTACTGCAACTATCTATTACAATTTACCAAAAGTGCAACTTAAGAAATTACAAAACATCATAAACAGAGGAGTTAGACTGATAAAAGCTATCACCCCTATACTTATCAATTTACACTGGCTGCCGATTAAGTCAAGAATTGAATTTAAAATATGTACAATAACCCACCAAGTTATCAGAACCGGGCGTCCAAAATACTTAAGAGAACTGCTACATATTGCGCAGCCAACAAATCGTGTCTACACGAGAATAGTTACAGATGGCTTCAAACTGTTGGAACCTAGATTTATGTCTACTTTAGGCTCCAAAGCCATTAAATATGCGGCCCCGAGACTATATAATAAGCTCCCACAAAACATTCGAATGATTGAAGACATTAAGGCTTTTAAGAGGAAACTGAAGACTTTCTTATTTCAACAGTCATACAACAGTGACGATTTAACAGTAAATGAACAATACGCGATATGAAACGTTAAATACTCTGAACGAACAAGGTAAAACGACAGTGGAGGTCCTGTAGAGAGTGGGGTTCCCCTGCTGTATGGGACCAGAAAAGCAGCCATCAAAGTAAAGTAAAGTAAGCAAGCTATCACTCTCTCAGGTACGAGAGCCTTGTCTACTTGAGCGCACAAAGGCAACTAAACTCCCCTTGCTATCAAAATGCAATCTTGCTTCAACAACATGCTGAGTTATAGGTTTTTGTGGAATTCTCATGATTATAGAGTTCATTTACCTTGACGTACAACACAAATCTACATACAAGAATTAGGAGAGTTATAGACTGGGGGATATTTTTTACTTTCCCATGAGCACCAATAGCTATATATTGGGAGATAATATTTACTTTCACTTGAGCAATAAATAGCTATATACAAGGGTATATTTTTTTACTTTCACATGAGCAACAAATAGCTACATACTGCGGGATATTTTTTACATTCACATGAGCAACAATATCTATATACTGGGGGATATTTTTACTTTCACATGAGTAACAATAATTATAAACTAGATATTTTTTACTTTCACATGAGCAACAATAGCAATATAGTAAGGGATATTTCTACATTCACATGAGCAACAAATAGCCAAAAACTGGGGGATATTTTTTACTTTCATATGGGTAACAATAGCTATACCTTGGGGGAATTTTTTACTTTCACATGAATAACAATAGCTATATACTGGCAGATAAATTTTTACTTTCACATGAGCAACTATAGTTATATGCTGGTAGATATTTTTTACTTTCACATGAGCACAAATAGCTATATACTGGGGGATAATTTTTTTCTTTCACATGAACAACAAATAGCTATATACTGGGGGACATTGTTTACTATCTCATGAGCAACAAATAGCTATATACTGGGGGATATTCTTTACTTTCACATAAGCAACAAGTAGATATATACTGGGGGATACTTTTTACATTCACCTGAGCAACAATAGGTATATACGGCGGGATATTTTTATTTTCACACGAGCACCTATTGCTATACACTGGTAGATATTTTTTACTTTCATATGAGTAACTCCTCACCTAGTCCCTCCCACTCACTGGGTCTCACTGATATAAACTCCTATATGCTCCTACCTACTTCCCTCTCAGGGAGGCCAGACTTCGCTGTCATCTCCTCATTTTATCAGTATCCTTTCGAACCTCTTTTGGCCCTTCTCACTTGGTCAAAACTTGATCACCTATCTTCTGTCTCACCCTTAAGCTCTATACTCATACTCAAAAACCTTCCCTCTTACCCAGTCTCTACTACTAATTAGGTCTTGCTACTATAAACTTTTACCTCCTCCTGCAGGTATCAGTTGGTACAGAGGCACAGTCCTAAACTGCTGCTTCCTTTTGGCTCCAGTTGTGTCTTTTTTTTTTCTTTTTTTTTTCGGCCACTGCCTACAACACCTATCCATGAACAGCTTGTCTATCCTTTATTCTCATTTCAAAAAATAAATACGAGGGCACATTACAAGTACAAAATATCAATCACATAGGTCTTCAGCCTTGCCAGGGACCTCCTTTACAGTCTTGCTCTCTAAGCTGAGCCTGACTATAAACAGACTGTACTCTTTGAGCTGATTACTACTTACAAGGCCTGGCAACACTGGTGAGGATCAAACCACCCTTGGGGACTGTGACATCTAGTCTAAGAGCCTCCACTCAGAGAGAAGTCCAGGGCAATCTAAAGCCGTCCATTTATCCAACCATGAATATTGGGGCAAGACACCTGTTCATGAATTTTCCTACCCCTACCCCCATATAACAATAATTATGTGGGACCCCATTGAGAAACCGTGACACTGAGTAGTGTAACACTAAAAAAAGAGTGATTTGCAGCAATACTAATGGTGAAAAATGTATGTTAAACACAAGATAATCAGAAATATATATGGTTAGTATAAGTGGTGTGAAACTAAGTTATTATAAATACCTATGATTCACATCACATCCCTCAAATGGTTTTAGCCGTAACTAGCTTAGCTCACAGATAAACATTATCTCACTGCTCCTCTGTTCTAGCAAGCGGTATATGGAAGTGCTGTACACACCATTCATGTGGGTTACTATTGCATCATGAATATCTATAATATATATCACCCCTCAAATGGTCTCGGCTTTGTCATGGATTGCTTTGCTCACAAATTAGTAATCTCATTGCTCCTCTGTCCTGGCAAATGTTACATGGATGTGTTACGAACGCCATCCGCATGAGCCACTATTAAAGTATTATAAGTAGGCTTTATTTAGAATATTCCTTACCATACGTTTTGCAGGTCGAAGCTTTAGGGACCTCTATAGATGGTGAGAGCACTGGGGGTCCCCTCTCATAGATGGATGAAGGTACAATCTGACAGCTTGGAGTAGGAATTGATGTATATGTTCGAACCTCTTGTGCTAGGGAAATAAACACATATTAGTATGAGAATTCATAAAAAAAATTAAACCAAAGTTTTAATAATATGTATTATAATGAATTTACTTGGTGGATAAAGATATAACCAGATAAATATTGATTCAAATATTCCTTTTGCATTTCACCATGGAGAATGTAACTTTTAACATCTCGCCTGTATGTACACCTGACTGTGGATCCACTAAATATTCCGAATGATTAACATTGTGTTGCACATACCACTCAGTGGCAAAATATTTATGGCTTTCCCACGGAATCACTATGGATTGCGCTGGCTACATTGATAAAAACGTTTTATCAAGGGCACAAGAATCTCTGCGTTACTTGTTGGGAAAGTACAACAGGAAACTTGTGCATAAATACTTGCAAGCTGTTAATAGTTAAAAAAAAAATAATCAGCTGATGAATACCTCATTCCAAAAACACAAAGCTTACCAAAGGTAAACAATAGACGGACTCAGAAGAAGTGTTAACATTTTAATCGATATGTCCCAGCCCCCATTAATCATAGAGAAAAATGCCAAAGTAGCTAGCACCAATCCATTTTTTATACCGATACAAGTTTTGCTAGAAATATCATACATTTTTACTATCACATGAGCAACAATAGCTAAAACTGAACCGAATAATCTAAACAATCAATGACCAAAATCAATTGAGTCACAAAATTTTGAAATAGATTAAATTCCAGAGTGGGAGAAATCTTCCAACGATAGTCATGCTGGAACTGAAACATGGAAAAAAAAAAAAAAGGCTCTTGTAAAACAAGAACTGGAACTTATGCATAAATATTTGGAAGGTATAAATTCATTTTAAAAGTCAGCTGATAATTATGTCAACAAAAACCAAAGCTGCTAAAAGTAAATGCAATCAACGTATGTGCAGTAACCCCCACTCAGTGTCTTAAAAGTAAACAATGGACTTGGGCAATAAAATGTTGTTCATGTTCTAATCGAGCATTATGTAAGTTATCAGACCCCTGCCCCCATTAGTCATACAGAGAAAAATGTCAATGCTTTTGAACGAACATGATAAAATGACTGTGGAGGTCTTGTAGAGAGTAGGGTTTCAGAAAAGCATCCCTTGAAGGGAGCAATGTAAAATAGCTAATACTCGGCCATTTCTTGTAGCAAATTCCAGTTTCTCTAGAAATTAAGTATCATATATTAACAATTTCGATACACATTTGTCTCTCTTTATACTTAGGTTATTATTCTCTTGCCTTTAAGTTTAGAATAAAATATGCCTAAACGGTAAGAAATCTACTACTTATAAGCAAATCCAGTTCTGACAAGATATTTAACTTTTACATAGTTGCCAAGTGTTTTGTTATGAATTTTTGTTAGTTGTCCCTTAGATAAAGTTCTGATAAGCCAAGTTGAATAATTCTTTATATTACAATAAAATATAAAGGTACAGTAAAGGTTTTATGACTGTTTGAGTTGAGTTTTAAACAGGAATGTTGTGCAATAGGTTAAATTAAGATATACAGTACCTCCATAATTTGATTTAATCTACAGAATTTTAGGTAAAGTTGGAATATAGCCTCATAATTTAAGTATCTACAGCACTGTAAGTCACATTAGGATGGGGTTGGTATCCTAGTCTTGCTAGGTAAGAATCCCACATCCCAGGTTAAGCTTAGTACAGATTCCTGTAATACTGAGAAGTGGTAAGGTAGGGAAAGGCCGTAATTCTTGTTTAAACATATGAACCAGCCACATCTTTTGCTTTATATCATAGGCCGCATTGTGGATGCTTTAAATTTTATATCTTGACTATGATTTCGGTTGTAGTGTATAACCTTGTACACTAGATTACGGAAGGAATGTCGGGATGCATTGCCCTAACTTGATTAAATTAGCATTTTCTTGGGTCTCGCTTGGTGGGAGAGGAGTTCAGGCTAGCTAGATTAGGACCTGGTGCCTGGGGTAAAACATCCCTATTGTTCTCAATGTATCCATATATATGGTAGATTATATTTGCAATATTACACAATGAGCGACGATTTCTTTATGCATAGATTATGACAAAAATTTAGGATTGTCTCCCTTTTCCCGATTAGGGCATTACATTCAATATGTGCTCAACCCTATCCTAAAATCCCAAGTTTCCAATCGGCCCTTCATAACCTGGGTGCTGACATGTTTACTTAAGCCTTACTGGGTGGTTTAAGCCTACCTAAAAGGTGTCATGCCTATTCTACTTTTTTCAAGGATCTAATATGCTATTATTATCTGTAGAATAAACCAACCTGAAACAATTTGGTGCACACAATCGCTCAAGCTACCAGAATTCTCAAATTAAAAATATTGCACATCATTAGTAATATTTTACCTCCCATATAGTTTTTTTGAACATTAGGAAGGAAAAAAATGAATTCTATCTATTCTTAATAGTTGAGTGTCATATGATTTAGAGGCAAATATATGGCACCCGCCCTCTAGAGGACCTGGAGTTCTATCCCCCGGGCATAGCATTCCCGTTCAATGCATTGGTCCGTATGGACAAGGTACCGAAGGAAACGGTCATATTTCCAAAAGAGCAGGCCCAGGCTATCTGGGCCAGAACACTATCAGAGTGGGGGTGTATTAACTCCAAGCTCACCCCACACAAAGGTTCCTACACTATTTTTACGACAGCGGCCTCCATCTCTTTGCCGCTCATAGACAAAGTCACAGAGCTGACTATACAGGCCATCAAAGAAGGCTCTTCCATGCCGGCTCTCAAGGAGACAGACCCCACCTCTTTGCTTATTCCGGGTTCCTCGGCAGCCTGGGATGCTGCGGCCTCTACCTTCACGGTGGGGAAACTAGACCCGGACTGTGCCTCTACTCTTTTCTCTGAGAAGCTTCCCAGATTAATAGAGAGTCTTCTCAAAACTGAGTTCGAGACCCGTACTAGACTTGCTAGGTCCCTCCAATCCATCACCTCCATGGAGTCCCTAGCATCTCTTTACCCAGAGGAAACGCTGTTCAGAGTCGCCACAAAGAACCAGCTGCTATCCTACCAAATAGATCTCCATGACTTCTGGTCAGCTCGGGTTAGTTGCAGGAAGTTCGTTCTGTCGGAGGCCACCATCAGGCATGAGCCGAACAGACTGATAGCGTCCTCCTGCTGGGGTAAGACCCTCTTCCCTCAGACCGAGGTGGATAAGGTTCTTCAGGACGCAGCGAGGGCAAACCAGAATTTGCAGGTAAGGTGGGGTCTCTCAGCCAAAAAGAGGTTCGAACCCCAGAGACACACGTTCTTCAAGAAGAAGCAGAGGTTTAGTCCTTACAAGGCGGCCCGGGGTACCTTGTCCCCACAGCCTTCCGCGGCCTCGACTTCTCGACAACAGGCGCCTCCTCAGCAGGTAGTCTACCTCGCTGCTCCCCCTGGTACACAGCCCAACCCCTCTTGGATGCCCTCACCTGCATACAACCCTGCCTACGAATCCTCCGGTTCCTTTCGTGGATACCAAAGAGGGAGTTCCAGAGGTAGAGGACAGTTCCGCCAACGCGGCGGGCCTAGAGCAAGGGGTTCCCGTGGAGGGAGGGGCCCTAAGTTCACTCCCTCCCAATGATGTGATGCCGGTAGGAGGGAGACTTTATCACTTCCGGGATCATTGGACCTTCAGTCCATGGGCTCACAGCATAATATCAAGGGGCTTGGGTTGAAAATGGTCACAGGGATCCCCTCCTCCACCGGTGACCTTCTTCCAGAGACCCACTCCCATCCTGGAAGAGTACACGGCGAAGTTACTCAAGAAGAGAGCAATCAAGCGGGTTCGATCCCTGAAATTCCAAGGCCGCCTGTTTACAGTCCCGAAGAAAGACTCGTCGGCGTTGAGGGTAGTTCTGGACTTGTCGAAGCTCAACTCTTACATCCTTTGCGACAAGTTCCGTATGCTGACTATCTCTCAGGTACGGACCTTACTTCCCCGTGGGGCTGTCACCACCTCTATCGATCTTACCGACGCCTATTATCATGTCCCAGTAGCTCGAAACTTCTCTCCTTACCTAGGCTTCCGTCTCGGCAAGAGAGCCTTCGCATTCAAAGTCATGCCCTTCGGTCTCAGCATTGCCCCCAGGGTATTCACGAAACTGGGGGAGACGGTGCTCGAGCAACTCAGACACCAAGGGATACAAATCGTCGCCTATCTGGACGATTGGCTCATTTGGGCCCAGTCGCACCAGGAATGCAACAGAGCTACGTCGAAGGTACTCCATTTTCTCGCCAAACTGGGCTTCCAAGTCAACCTCAGGAAGTCCCGCCTACAACCATCAAGCCACTTCGAATGGTTAGGCATCCGTTGGGACCTCTCAAAGCACAAGCTCTCCCTTCCTCCCAAGAAGGTGAGGGAGATAGCTTCCAAGGTCAGGAACTTTCTCAAACACAAACAGGTGTCCAGAAGAGCTTTAGAACGAGTCCTCGGCCTACTCCAGTTTGCCTCACTGACCGATCTCCTATTAAAAGCCAAACTCAAAGACATCAATCGAGTTTGGAGAAAGAGGGCGACAATACCTTTAAGAGACAAGACCTCGAAGATCCCCTCTGTCTTGAAAATGAGACTACAACCATGGTCCGATCGGAGGAACCTCTGCAAGTCGGTTCCTCTACAGTTTCCCTCTCCACAAGTGACAATTCATACCGACGCGTCTCTGAGTGGTTGGGGGGGTTACTCCCAACATCAGATGTTTCAGGGCTCTTGGTCACCCGCCATGAGACAGTTCCATATCAATGTTCTCGAAGCCATGGCGGTGTTCTTGACCCTGAAGAGAATCTCCCCTCCGAGGTCGACCCACATCAGAGTAGTCTCAGACAGCACGGCCGTAGTCCACTGCCTCAACAGGGGGGGGGGGGGGGTCCAAATCACCCAACCTGAATCAGATCCTGGTCACTATCTTCACCTTGGCAGCCGACAAAGACTGGTTCCTGTCAGCAACTCACCTAGCAGGAGTCCAGAATGTGATAGCAGACGCATTATCCAGGACGAGCCCACTGGAATCGGAGTGGTCCCTGGACATGCACTCCTTCCGGTGGATACTCAGGCTGGTTCCAGGTCTCCAGGTAGATCTATTCGCGACCCGACTCAATCACAAACTCCCATGTTATGTGACACCGAACCTGGACCCTCAGGCTTATGCCATGGACGCATTAACCCTGGATTGGAACCATTGGCTGAAGATCTTCTTATTCCCTCCAGTGAATCTTCTACTGAAAGTCTTGCACAAACTCCGCTCCTTCAACGGGGCAGTAGCTTTAGTGGCACCTCACTGGCCAAAGAGCAGCTGGTTTCCTCTCCTCCTTGAGTTGAAACTCCGTCCCTTCCGGATCCCATTCCCCAAACTGACCCAGGTGGTCCAAACTCGGACTGTGTCAGATTCCTCAAGGATAGCCAAAACCCTAACTTTGTGGATTTCATGAAGTTTGCGGCACGTAGGGACGCAAACATCGACCCAGATAATGTCCTCTTTATAGAATCAGACAAAAGGGACTCAAAAATTCGCCAATATGATTCGGCGGTTAAGAAACTAGCGGATTTCTTAAGGACTTCAGACCATTCGGTTATGACTCCTAATTTAGCCATCTCCTTCTTTAGGTCCATTTTTGACAAAGGCCTAGCAGCTAGCACTATAACCACCATTAAGTCAGCTCTGAGGAAAGTCTTCCTGGTTGGGTTTAACATTAACCTGGCGGAGTCTTATTTCTCATCTATTCCAAAAGCTTGTGCTAGGCTTCGACCTTCGGTTCGTCCTCAAAAGGTCTCTTGGTCTCTAAATGATGTCCTCAAACTGGCCTCCGACACGGACAACGAATCCTGCTCTTATACCACTCTTCTTAGGAAGACTTTATTTCTAACAGCTTTGGCCTCGGGTTCCAGAATCTCAGAACTAGCAGCTCTCTCACGAAACTCAGAGAACATGGATTTCCTCCCTTCAGGTGAGGTACTTCTTTCACCAGACAGGGCGTTCCTAGCTAAGAACGAGGACCCCCAAAATAGGTGGTCCCCTTGGAAGATTATTCCTCTTCTCCAAGATACTTCTCTATGTCCGGTCACCACTCTCAGGGCCTTTTTAGCCAGGACTGCTACCCGATCGTCTGGCCCCTTGTTTATCAGAGAACAAGGAGGTACCATTTCCATACGTGGCATTGGGCAACAGATCCTATACTTCATTAAACAAGCCAATCCGGGATCATTTCCCCATGCTCATGATATCCGATCGATAGCTACCTTCATCAACTATTTCCAGAATATGGACTTTGATAACCTTAAGAAGTACACGGGTTGGAAATCTCCTATGGTCTTCAAACGCCACTATCTAAAGAACTTACAGGCTCTTAAATACCCAACGGTTGCAGCTGGGAGCCTTATCTCTCCCCATTGATCTTTTGTTCTTCCTTTCATCCATCTCTTCTCTTCTCCCTCCTACCCGCCACTCGCACCACGACGCCGCTTCCTTGGTGGTTCGTTAGCCCTAAGTGTATTACATATTAGGTTAATATGATTGTAACTATTATGGTTTTCCATTGTTATAAAGTTGGGATATTCTTAGCCATGTCAGTTTTGTTGCATGTTTTCCTCTGATACTCAGAGGTTTCCCTGTTATCATGTTTGTTTATCCTTACTCTCACTATGCCCTGTGGCTAGTTTATGTTTTATGCCTACTTACCTTAATTATATATGATTTTCTTTACATGGTGTTGTTTCTCTCCCCTTATTAAATTAGTAGTTATTGTTGGGCTTGGAAGGCATTCTCTGGTACATTTTCACCGGGCGCCACAGGTTCGACCCAGAAAAGGGATTTTGACGAAGGAAAAATCTATTTCTGGGGAGAGACCTGTGGCGCCGGGTGAAACCCTTCCCCTTATTTTACACGATCCCACCCTTTCCTTTCCAAGCCATCATGGCCAATACAGAAGGATGTTGTTCAGATGGCGCTCGCGTCGTGGCGTGGGTGGTGCGGCGATGGGGGTGTGTCTAGGGCCTCTGTATCGGCCCATCCCTTTGACGAAGGAATTAACTAAATGGAAGACAACCTGTGGATAGTGGATTTCACGCGCCTTTGCTTTATACACGACACCCAAAAGGTGCTCGCGCGAGGGTTGTAACCTCAGCATTCCATGCTTTTATCTTTCTCTGGTATAATTGGAAGGTTTTATCAGAAAAGATATACAAGAAGGACTTTTCACCGGGCGCCACAGGTCTCTCCCCAGAAATAGATTTTTCCTTCGTCAAAATCCCTTTTCTAGCCAAATACTGTAGGCCTATATGAACCATATATTTTTCATACTCGTTATCCTTATCTGAACATGAGTATTAGGGTAAACCACCAGCCCATGACTTTTCCCACATAACCCCGCCATACAATAACAATTATGGGGTACCTCAGGTAGAAACAGGTTTTCTTTGGGGAGGACTGGTGTTAAGGGGGGAGGGACTAGGGTTAAGGGGAAAACTGGGATTTAGGGAGGAGCCGGAGTTTAGGGAGGAGCAGAGTTTAGGAGGAAAAGAGGATAAAACCCCCTTATATTTGAGTAGGTCCCGGCAAGAGACTGCACTGAGAAGCACAGAGTATGCTGGAAATATTGTACTATAAAACCGTACACCCCAGCCACTGTTTTTAACGTATGAAATACCAAAGAAAAAGCGGTCAGGCTATCCGGCTGTATTAGATCGACTGCCGGCCAGCAGCCGGAGGAAGGGGTGCTTGTCCATGGAAGCCGCAGAAGCGTCGCCTGCAGGCCGGAGGTCGGTCCGGCGGGGTGAATCCATCTAAGGCTACACACTGAGCAGCAGAGAGGTAGGAGACACCTAAAAGGGTGACCGTCGGCATGGCGGCAGGTCGCTGGCCTCCGGCAGCCGGCGCTGGTGAACCTAGCTGGGTACATAAGATGGAGGGTTGTCTGAGATGTCGGCGGCAGCGGCGGCGGCCCCCGGCAGGCTGCCGCCTTAGGTAATCCTCAGATAGGAACATCCTATGAAGTAGGAAGGTCACATGGGGTGTCGGCGGCTAGCGCCGGCAGGCGGAGGCGGCAGTGGACCGGCACTAAAATAGAAGAGAGAAAGATAAGGAGGGAGTGGGGAAGGGTAATCTCCGATACCCGACCTGCTTCCCTCCGGAAGGAGTGCTCTCATGATAGGAGGGGATACGCCTATCATCGGGCGGCAGACGGCTGGATGCCTATGGTAATCCAAGGGAGGATCAGAGGACACTCAAAAGGGAGAGAGAGATCTTCCGCCGGCACTACCCTATAGTTCCACAATGAGGGGGAAGTGTAGCAGAGCAGCCAGCCAAGCAGAAGAGCACAGCTTAACCTACAACTCTCCCCAAGGGAGGAATTGTAGGACAGCGGATAGGGGTGTGAAGGCAAGCCAACACAAAGGGATAGAGTGGGAAGGGGGTTAGGGGTCTGAGGGAGCAGAAGGGGTCGCAACGCTAAAGCTCCCAAGGGGTGGGGGAATCTGTTAGAAACACTCTCCAACCCTAGGGTAGGTTAGCTCAGAGTAGGCACAGCACTGGTGTACTGTCCTAAACTATAATAAAACAGAATCCCCCAAAGCCTAACCTAAACCAGGAGAGTCTTCTCCTAGATTAGGGAGGGCTGGGAAGACATATCACTAGGCTACAGGGAGGAAGGGACGTGTCCCAACCAAGAGCAGTCTAGGGGGAAGGGCAGAGTCCTTCCACCTTCAGTCTCAGTCGATACCTAAAGGGAAATGTGTTCCCCAAGGGTGGACTGGGATGAACGATAGGCACTCTGGGGTTCTGTCCGAGGTCCCCCCATATACTATGGCAGGGAAGAACGATCTAGCCTAACCTACCCGAAAATTATTCCGGGTAAGGGGGCTAAGATATAGCAAAGCTACCCAGAGGGAGGTTACCTGAAGGTAACAGGAGAGATAAGGAAGCATACAAGGGCCCCACCGTTGGGTTAGTGGAGTGTGATATGGCTGGACCAGGCACGGTCCCTTGTATGGTCCCTAGAAGGCGAAATAACATGTGCAACACCGAATCTTGTATATGTTTAAAAATGCCTATATCTTCATTAACACTAGAAACACTTATTATATCATGCAGAAGTAAACATGAACACTAGGGTGCGGCCTAGGCTAGGTTAGAAGTCTAGTATGGGGTTGGCTAATTAAGAACGCCGAAGAATACCATCGGCATAATATAACTAATTCCTAGCAATGAAGACTAAATAACTACTGATATTTAATTAGTTATAAGACCGGGAAGGCTGTTCTGGCTAACTAAATAAAACATGCGAGGCGAACAGCGGCGTCATAAAATGGCGCCTCCGGGCAAGGCACAGCTCTGCCACAAAACACAAGATTTAAGCGTAAAAAATTGTTACTTTACATCCAGAGCTTATTTAAACAATACAAGAATCTGGTACTCAACTTTCCAGAAGAAGGCGAGGCCGAAGTTTGCGACATGGCGAAGGATGCAAAAGATTATTAGCGATCACTGGGAAACTAACCAATGTAGGAAGCAACAGGCTTAGGAATGGGGACAGACGTGACGTCACACAGTATGGCAGACTGTTTGTTTACGTTGCGAGTACCGTAACAATAACAAAGGAGGGTAACTTTGGAACGGCTTCTCTGTTACCTCGCCACCTTTCCCCCTCAAAGCGTAAACGCTCTGTGAGGTGCAGATAGCCATGTAGCGTGTTAATAATGCATGCGTCCCCTGTTGATATACAATATCCTAGAGGGAAACCTTTAGGGTACTCACACCAGAAGTTAGAATTCTGTGAAACCTTAAGTTTAATTCTCTGGGAATATCTACTGTAGTCATATATACCCTAAGGAAGCTACTGAAGGAACCTTCCATCAGGACGACATGGCTTGAGCCCAAAAATTAAATTATATATCAACCCATAAAAAACAATGCGATGGCCTGTCATTTTCTTTCGGTTATAGGTAGGGTACCTTAATTCAGATTTAGTCAAAATACTTCTGTAGGTCCTCTGGACCCAGCAGTAACAATTTCGTTTTATATTTCGAAATAACCATAATTTCACATAGAATAGAAAAAGAAATTGACGAATCATCTAAACTAGAGGCCTCTTAATTGTTTTGGAGTTCTATAGCCGATTACGACTGATATTCATTACATATTAGACTTGGACTTACGCAGCACATGGGATTTTAGTGCTACAAAGTTATTCAGTTGGTAAAATACCTTAGCCTATGACTGCCAACTCAATTCGAAATAGCCTACCAACATTGCAAACTACATATCTCTCTATTCTTTATTTTGGAAATAAACCTAATGAAACTTCAACATACCTCATCTGGTATGTCAATCAATTGTACTGTACCAACCTTTGGAAAAACGTAGGATGTATAATAACAGAAAATATCTGAAAGAAGTTGAGGGATTCCTTTCCTTGTCTTCCTTCAACACCAACATAATCATTAGCGTAATGTAAATATGTAATGACACACCCGACGGCGGAACAATACATCTTTTTCCAGGAACAACTGGAATGTAGAAAATGCTTTTTCCTTGTTAAATCATTGTTCAATATTGTCTTTCTTGTTAATACTATATGAATATAGAACAAAATATACTATATCAAATGCATGCTCAACTCTTACGATAAAGGGGAGGAAATGCCATGAACTACTTTTCTGACATATTTTCCTCAGAATTTTGGGGGGATTTTCATGTAAGCAAATAAATGCATGGACACCCCTAATTAAATGCACACATTCATATGTCCTCACACACATATATACGAAGGATTTCAGAGGATAATGTTCATGTAGCATTTTATGTTTAGGCCTATACGTTTTTAGACGTGTTCATATGGCTTTCTTTCTATTGTGTTTTAGATAGCCTGTTGTGACCTACCAATAAAAGTGATCAAAATGGACTAAGTTATTAGCTATGATGAGGCTGCATTTCATAATGACTGAATAGCGTATATGATTTAAATACGAAGAGATTGGAGGAATGCTGAGGCATTCGATGTTGATCTCAGGAACAGAAACGAGGATCGAGTTATTGATTATTATTATTATTATTATTATTATTATTATTATTATTATTATTATTATTATTATTATTATTATTATTATTATTATTTGCTAAGCTACAACCCTAGTTGGAAAAGCAGGATAATATAAATGCAAGGGCTTCAATAGGGAAAATATCTTAGCGAGGGAAAGAAATAAGGAAATATAGTACAAGAGAAATTTAAGAATAACAACATTAACATAAATTTATTATACAAAAACTATAAAAACCTCAAAATAACAAGAGGAAGAGAAATAAGATAGAATAGTGTGCTCGAGTGTACCCAAGCAACAGAACTCTATCGTATATGAGACTGGAGATGGGGCTTGGGCGCTGGTCATATGTATATAAGGTCAGTGACTCTAGGGCCTTGTCCTGCTTGATAGGGAAATGTCACTGTCCCTTGCCTCTGCCATTCATGAGTGGCCTTTAAACCTTTAAACTGGAATAATTGACAAAGAGAAAACGCTAATGGAGACGTAAACTTTTTACGAACCTACAAATACATATGAGATCATACGTGAAAAGGCAATGTTGAGAGTATATTATAACTTTTGAAGTTACTTTACTTACTTTATACTTTAAGGGCTGCTTTTATGGTCCTGTACTGCAGGGGAACCCTACTCTCTACAGGACCTTTCGTGATTAGTTTTATCGTATGCATTACAAGGCATTTAGCATTTCAAGTATAGTTTTGTTGTTGTTGTTCAACATCTTTACGGAAGGGGTGATATGAGGCCTACATATATAGGAGCAAAGGGGAAATGTATGAAGAGGAATTTTGTGTAGGTTAAGGAAGGATTAATTTTTTGCAGGTAATCATATCAAGTTGATAATTATCAGTAACGGATTCATTTGATGAAATTACCTCACGAAAATCAATTGTGAATTTCATATGATAATTCAGCTTGGTTATGTAATTTCTATTTCCGGTGACACTTTTTTTTCAAGAAGTGGAGATTAATATTTGTATTAGTTTGAGAATTATCAGTAACAGATTACTTTAAGAAAAGGAAAGTTATTATTTTGAATATTTCAATTGTCAATTTGTTTTATTTCATTTATTTGAAATCATGGGGATTTTTATTGTAATTTCTAATCAAATTTAATTTGTTTCAGTTAAGAAAAAAATCCCATGAAATCATCTTGGTTATGTAATTTCTATTTCACGTAACACTTGTTTCGAAGGGGAAAGTTATAGTTGTATTATTATTATTATTAGGCTATTATTATTATTATTACTACTAGCTAAGCTACAACCCTAGTTGGAAAAGCAGGATGCTATAAGCCCAGAGGCTCCAATAGGGAAAATAGCCCAGTGAGGAAAGGAAACAAGGAAAATGGAATATTTTAAGGAGAGTAACAACATTAAAATTAATATCTCCTATATAAACTATACAAACTTTAACAAAACAAGAGGAAGAGAAATAGGATAGAATAGTGTGCTCGAGTGTAGCCTCAAACAAGAGAACTCTAACCCAAGACAGCGGAAGATCATGGTACAGAGGCTATGGCACTGCCCAAGACTAGAGAACAATGGTTTGATTTTGGAGTGTCCTTCTCCTAGAAGAGCTGCTTACCATAGCAAAGAGTATCTTCTACCCTTACCAAGAGGAGAGTGGCCACTGAACAATTAGTGCAGTAACCCCTTGAGTGAAGAAGAATTGTTTGGTAATATGTGTTGTCAGGTGTATGAGGACAGAGGAGAATATGTAAAGAATAGGCCAGACTATTCAGTGTGGATATGTGTAGGCAAAGGGAAAATGAACCGTAACCAGAGAGCAGGGTCCGATGTAGTACCATCTGGCCTGTCAAAAGACCCCATAACTCTCTAGCGGTAGTATTTCAACGGGTGGCTGGTGCCCTGGCCAACCTACTACCAACAGTAACATGACTCGCAAGAATAGGCTTATATCTGTCCTCTTTGGTGAGAATATATTGCCACAGCTGTAAAAACTATAAATAAAATAAGCTTTTTGTCGTTGTAGCTTTTGAAATCGAGGCTTATCGTTCAACATTTAAAATGACTTTCGAATTCTGTTGTATTGATAAATATGTAAAGTGACTTTCAATACTTTACAGGGGTTATGTTGTGTAGTGACGTAATGTTCGAGGTATAAAATACTTTACAATGTTCAGTCTTTGTAGTTTAGTTCATTAGTGACGTATTGTTAAATATCTGAATATCGAGAATTATCTTTACTTCGCTTCTGCCGAACATTTACTCTTTGATTGAGGGTACACTCGGACACACTATTTTACCTTATTTCTTTTCCTCTTGTTTTTTATATTTTTATAGTTCATAAATGAAAGATTTATATTAATGTTGCTGCTACTCCTTAAATATTCTATTTAGTTCATTACTTCTCTTGTAGTTTATTTATTTCCTCATTTCCTTTCCTCACTGGACTATTTTCCCTGTTGGAGCTCTTGGGCTTATAGCATCCTGCTTTTCCCTCTAGGGCTGTAGCTTAGCAAATAATAATAATAATAATAATAATAATAATAATAATAATAATAATAAAAATGTTTGTCTCCGTAATGCTGTCAAATACTAAAGTGTCTGCAAAACGGAAGAGTTCAGATTCATTAGGACAGACCTCTGCAGAATCTCAGTCATGCATATATGAAATATTCGATGTCTTTGGAGCAAGAGCTGGTAATATAAAAAAAGAGGAATCATAATCTAAAAACAACAACAACTAGAAGGGCATTCAGTAGACCGCAGAACTCCGCCGCAGCAGCTTATTTCTCGACCTTTTGTTCGACCTTGACCTTTGACCTTAACATGTTTAATTGGAGTGGATTTTCATACATTCAAATATGAATCAAGTTTGAAGTCCCTGTGATAACGATGTCCAAACTTATGGCTGACTACGTGAAATGAACATTTTCTTTGACTGTGATCTTGACTTTTTCTTTGGCCTTCCAAAATTTAATCATTTCCAGCTTTTTACATAACAGTTAATCCCTGCAAGTTTCATCACTCTACGATTAAAATTATGCTCGGGGAGTTGTTCATGAACAAATAAACACACAAGGAGCAAAACATAACCTCCTTCCAACTGCGTTGACGGAGGTAACAATAAAAACAAGCATATCAAAAGCAAGTAACTTTAAGGCAACACAATACTCTTGACACAAGCTCTATGTCATTGAAAAAGGACTCAAATTATGTTGTCATTTGAGAAGGGAAGGACAAATTACTCTTTGCATAACCAATGAAATATTTTCTAGTTAACGATTGAAGATTGCAACTTTCTATATTCATTTTTATCTTTGGTTTCGCTTTTTTATTTTTCTTTTTTTTTTTACCGGACAACATCACCGAGACGTAGGTGTTTTTTTATGAAGAAGGATTGGAAATTGCATCAGTTTGGCGAATGGTACGTAAGAATTATAAAAATTACTGGAATAAAGAGAGAGAGAGAGAGAGAGAGAGAGAGAGAGAGAGAGAGAGAGAGAGAGAGAGAGAGAGAGAGAGAGAGAGAGAGAGAGAGAGAGAGAGTCTTTATGACATGCCTCCTTATTTCTTCTCTCCGATAATGATAAATGATTGTACGCAGTATTCTCTCAACCATGGGGTGGAACTTGATAACTCAAGCGTTCGATCTGCAAGAATCAATGAGTGATGCATTATGGGAATAATACATATTTTCCTTTCAAAAGAAATGACAAATGTTTATTGGGTTACTGTATATTCACACTGACACCAGTAGGGAAGAGAATACAATATTGGAACGCGACTTCCAACAAGGCACTTCCAATATGTCAGTGTGTCAACATACGAGTGTCTGTTTATTTGTGAGCTAGTTTACGCGACCCGTCAATAATGACGGATACATACCTCTTACCAGGGTATGACTACTTCTTCTCTCCCCTACCCGAGGGACGGGAGAGAGACCGGGTAGTTATGCGAATGGTAATGCTGTTGAGCGTGACTGAATATACATATATATATATATATATATATATATATATATATATATATATATATATATATATATATATATATATATATATATATGTGTGTGTATGTGTGTATGTGTATATATATACTGTATATATATACATATGTGTATATATATACATACATATATATATATATATATATATATATATAGATAGATAGATAGATAGATAGATAGATAGATATATGTATATTCACACACACACGTATATATATATATATATATATATATATATATATATATATATATATATATATATATATATATATATATATATAATACCCAGACAATTGCTCTTTACTATATAGAAAAGATGGTCTAATTATTATTATTATTATTATTATTATTATTATTAGCCAAGCTACGACCCTTGTTGGAAAAGCAAGATGCTATAAGCCCAAGGGCTCAAATAGGGAAAAATAGCCCAGTGAGGAAAGGAAATAAGGAAATAAATAAATGATGGAATAAATTAACAATATATCATTCTAAAAACAGTAATAGCGTCAAAACAGATATGTCCTATATAAACTATTAACAATGTCAAAAACAGACATGTCATATATAAACTATAAAAACTCATGTCAGCCTGGTCAACATGAAAACATTTGCTCCAACTCTGACCTTTTGAAGTTCTACTGATTCAACTACCCGATTAGGAAGATCATTCCACAACTTGGTAACAGCGGGAATAAAACTTCTAGAATACTGTGTAGTATTGAGCCTCATGATGGAGAAGGCCTGGCTATTAGAATTACCTGCCTGCCTAGTATTACGAACAGGATAGAATTGTCCAGGGAGATCTGAATGTAAAGGATGGTCAGAGTTATGAGAAATCTTATGTAACATGTATAATGAGCTAATTGAACGACGATGCCAAAGAATAATATCTAGATCAGGAATAAGAAATTTAATCGACCGTAAGTTTCTGTCCAACAAATTAAGATGAGAATCAGCAGCTGAAGACCAGACAGGAGAACAATACTCAAAACAAGGTAGAATGAAAGAATTAAAACACTTCTTCAGAATAGATTGATCACCGAAAATCTTAAAAGACTTTCTCAATAAGCCAATTTTGTTGTGCAATTGAATTAGACACAGACCTAATGTGTTTCTCAAAAGTAAATTTGCCATCGAGTATCACACCTAAAATCTTAAAAGAGTCATACAAATTTAAAGAAACATTATTAATACTGAGATCCGGATGTTGAGGAGCCACCGTCCTTGACCTACTTACAATCATACTTTGAGTTTTGTGAGGATTCAACTTCATACCACATAATTTGCACCATGCACTAAATTCAGGGGATAGAATTGATGCAAAGAGAGAAGCATCATCTGCATTTATTTACTTTGTGCAAATATAAGAATAATTACAAAATTATCAATTATTAACTCCCTTTGTTTCTTGAAGCAATTTGTGACCCATGAAGTTATGAACGCCGCTTGCAACAGTGTTCTAGGCCTGTTGGTAGAGCTTAAATGCACTCCTTCCGTCCATCCAGCCCGAATTACTATTATTATTATTATTATTATTATTATTATTATTATTATTATTATTATTATTATTATTATTATTATTATTATTATTATTATCATCATCATAAGCTAAGCTAAAACCCCAGTTGAAAAAGCAGGATGCTATAAGCATAAGGGATCCAGCAGTTAAAAATAGGCCAGTGAGGAAATGAAATAAGGAAATAGATTATATGAAAAGTAATGAACTATCAAAATGAAATATTCTATGAACAGTAACAACATTTAACTAAATTTTCCTATATATACAAGAGAAATAATATAGAATAGTGTGCCCGATTGTACCCCAGAGCAAGAGAGCTCTAACCCAAGACAGTGGAAGACCATGGTACAGAGGCTATGGTATTACCCAAAACTAGAGAATAATGGTTTGATTTTTGGTGTCATCCTAGAAGAGCTGCTTTCCATAGCTAAAGAGTCTATTTTACCCTTACCGAAAGGGAAGTAGCCACTGAACATTCAAAGTGCAGTATTTAACCCCTGAAACGAAGAAGAATTATCTAGTAATCTCAGTGTTGTCCGGTGTATGAGGACAGAGAAAAATAAAGAAAGAATAGTCCAGACTATTCGGTGTATGCATAGGCAAATGAAAAATGAGCCGTAACCTGTTCAACATAAAACCATTTGCTGCAAGTTAGAACTTTTGAATTCTACTAACAGCTACTGCATGATGGGTAACAGTATGGCCTGAAACCCACACCTTTTCCCTTCTGGCATCACAGCCTTATTATTACAAGAATAGGTCAGACTGCTCGGTGTACAGTATGTGTAGGCAAAGGAAAAATGAGCCGTACCCTGTTCAACATAAAAGCATTTAGTGCAAGTTTGAACTTTTGAAATCTACCAACAGTCACTGATGGGTAACAAACAGTAAGGCTTGAAACCCACAGCTGTTCCCCTCTGGCCTTATTAAAACAAGAGAGCTATTCAGTTCTTGATTCCCTTCATACAATGATCACAGATGAGTCTGTTGGTGGCAAGATAATCCATATTATAATTGCCTCTTGTCAGTGGCTGATTTGCAATGCACTCGTCAACAGCTGATTTGCAATTATTGCACTAAAATGAAATTGGACTCGGTTCGGATAAATTAATTTTGGATTTTATAGCGAATGATTCTGTATCTATTTAGTTTTCCTTTTTTTTTAATCGATCGATAAATTAGCCAGAAGAATAAAGTTTTGTTGATATTAGATATTATTAATTGTTCTTCCTAACTCTCGTTTTTCATAATGTTTTCATTTATGAAATTTTCATTTATTCCATCTCCGGTTTTCCTACAGACCTTCCTACTATGATTAATATTATTCACTAATGTTTTACATAAAGCTTCTCTTATCACTTAGTAAACATTATTACCTCCGCCAACGAAGTTGGGAGTAGGTTATGTTTTCACTCCTATTTGTCTGTTTGGGGACAATTTCCGGGCCAAAATTTTACTCAAAGAGTAGTGAAAATTTCAGGGATCAATTTTTATGTTGTAACATGGAATTGATTTGATTTTGAAAGTCTCAGGTCAAAGGTCAAGGTCAAGGTTGAGCAAAAGGTTGATCGAATTAACCCTAACCTTAACCCCAAGTTCGCACATGGTTATCACTCAGACTTTAAATGCATCTACAGTCTAAATTAGTTCTGTAAAATGCAAGCTGGTGTCGAGAAATAAGCTGCCATGGCGGAGGTCTGCACTCTCAGAGTGCTTTCTTAGTTATCTTTTTTTTATTATTTATTTGCTTCCTAACAGTATTTTTAATTTTTCTAGGCAATCCTTTTTCATATTATTTACAACAATATTTTATGCATATTTTCCTTAATGGAAATTAAGAATTTTTACAGCTTTTAGATATGCACAATGATTATCTTTATGGTAATTTTCCTCTATTTTTATCATTTCCCATTATCTTTTATCTTTCTCTCCCTTTATCTTCTACCCACGGAGGTAGACACCATTTCATTCATATGCGAGTCATACAGTAGAAGGAGAAAATTCTTTTAAAGGAAAATATAATCTTGTTAGTTATTTTCACGAATTCTTAAAATAAACATGAAGAAGAATCCGGGATAAGTTCATTAAAGGACTTGGAGAGAGAGAGAGAGAGAGAGAGAGAGAGAGAGAGAGAGAGAGAGAGAGAGAGAGAGAGAGAGAGAGAGAGAGAGAGAGAGAGAGAGAATTTTAATTCTGAGAAGTACAAGCAACTGGTGGATTTGTTCGAATGTTATATGCATATATATACATACCTATATAATGTGTATACTGTATATGTAAATATATATATATATATATATATATATATATATATATATATATATATATATATATATATATATGTATATATATATATATATATATATATATATATATATATATATATATATATATATATATATATATATATATACCTATATAATGTATATATATATATATATATATATATATATATATATATATATATATATATATATATATATATATATATATATACACATCTCTACCAGTCAGGGCCACCCATTCTAGGTTGGTGTGCTGTGAGCGATCAGGTGAAAATCTCCCACCATCACCAATCCGCAGTGACCAGCGTGGTGATGAAAACTGGCCAAACCCCAAACCAAATCGTCCAATCGGTGATATTGACCGTAGTACTTGTGAAGGAAATTAAATTTAATTTTCTTTTCATAAAAAAAAGTATTTTCCGATTTTCACTAAAAATAATGGACGTCGATGTTTGCATAAATTAGAACTTAGTAAACAAATTAATTTAGACTTTTTCTAACGTATAAAAAACTAGAGGGACACTCAGTAGCGTGCAGACCTCCGCCGCAGCAGCTTATTTCTCAACCTTTTGCTTGACCTTGACTTTGACCTTTGACCTTAACATGTATTGATTGGCGTAGATTTTCATACACCCTAATATGAATGAAGATTGCAGTCTCTGTGACAACGATGTCCAAACTTATGGTTGACTACTTGAATTAGGCATTTAGCTTGACCGTGACTTTGACCTTTGACCTTGACTTTCCAAAATTTAATCATTTTTAGCTTTTTAAATAACAGTTAATCCCTGTAAGCTTAATTACTCTACGAATAAAATCATGACCAGGAAGCTGTTCACAAACACAGACACAACAAACACACAAACACACAAACAGGGGGTAAAACATAACCTCCTCCTTCGTTGGCGCAGATAAAAAAATGTGTATTATGTTACCAGAAGTTTTTTTCATTGTTAAAAAAAATGTGTATTATGTTACCAGAAGTTTTTTTCATTGTTAAAAAAAATGTGTATTATGTTACCAGAAGTTTTTTTCATTGTTAAAAAAAATGTGTATTATGTTACCAGAAGTTTTTTTCATTGTTAAAAAAAATGTGTATTATGTTACCTGAAGTTTTATTCATTGTTAAAAAATGTGTATTATGTTACCAGAAGTTTTATTCATTGTTAAAAAAATGTGCATTATGTTACCAGAAGTTTTATTCATTATTAAAACAATGTGTATTATGTTACCAGAAGTTTTATTCATTGTTAAAAAATGTGTATTATGTTACCAGAAGTTTTATTCATTGTTAAAAAAATGTGTATTATGTTACCAGAAGTTTTATTCATTGTTAAAAAAATGTGCATTATGTTACCAGAAGTTTTATTCATTGTTCATATCCACGCGTGTCAACACATTACAATCTAACAAACATAAAACAATAATTCTATTTTTTGTTTATTCAATAATCGAACTTGACTCTTAATGCCTGATTGACGCGATGTGTTATGAAACCTGTCCATCAATTTCAATCGTAGCTTAATAGGAGGTAAAGAGACTTAATTGAGTATGTCTAATCACAATCTGGGCTGTTCAATTAAACTTGTTATTCTGCATGTTAAATTACCCTGTTATTTTCAAGTAATTTATCTATAACTAGTGTACGCAACCCGTCAAAAATGACGGCGAAATGTTTACATAGATAAAGACGCACATATGCATAGCTTCAACCTCTCCCATTCCCTCCCTTTTGCTAATTACAAACCCTCTCTCACTCCCCAGGATATGTCTACTCCCTCTCCCCCCACACTCACCAGGATATGACTACTCCCCTTCCTCCTACCCGAGAGATGGGAAGAGACCTATAGTTATAATTCTTGGCGCTAAGCGTGACCGAAATGACATATATATATATTGAAAAAATTTGAACATTTACACGTGTTTGTAGTATTCAAATAAGCCATGTATACCTTAATGTCTGGATTCTCTATTATACCTCGGGATCAGAGACCCAAGGGAAGAACCACTTAAAGGCAATAGCTTCTGGTCGGCCAGGGAATCGAACCCTGGTCCAGGAAGACAGGTATGACATTGGCATAACATTTAGCCGCGACACTTGCTCTTTATTATTTAGCGGAGATTCATCTAAAGTTGATAATTTCTTTTTTTAGGATTTGATATGTCAATTATGGAGTGACAATACTGAAGTTAAATGTATATTTCTAATTGTTGATAGATGAAGAATCCTTTTATGATTTTATTATTATTATTATTATTATTATTATTATTATTATTATTATTATTATTATTATTATTATTATTATAATTATTATTATTATTATTATTACTTGCTAAGCTACTAATCTAGTTGGAAAAGCAGGATGCTATAAGCCCAGGGGCCCCAACAGGGAAAATAGCCCAGTGAGGAAAGGAAACAAAGAAGAAAATATTCTAAGGACAATAACAACATTAAAATCAATAATTCCTATATAAACTATATATCACTGATTAACTTTGAATTCAAATATACAAAAAAAAAAAAATGTATTTTCCTTTCCGCAGTGGCTTCAAAATAAGTGGAATTCTAAACCTGTTGACTGTTCCCCCCTTTCCAAATTCCTCTCATAATTGCTGTCATTCATCTAGATTTCATGAAAACTGTCACCCGATTATACAGTGTATTTTGCAGTCGAGTACCTCAAAGCGAGAGCAAAGAGGATTTCTATCTTTTAGAATTTGGAAATAGAAGTAAAATGGAAAATACCTTTTCCTGCACTTAGACATATCATTATTATTATTATTATTATTATTATTATTATTATTATTATTATTATTATTATTATTATTATTATTATTATTATTATTATTATTAGCTAACCTACAACCCTAGTTGGAAAAAACAGGGTGCTATAAGCCCTAAGGCCCCAACAAAGAAAAATAGTTTATCTTTCTTAAAGAAGGTATTGTGAATTGCAATATTTATTTTTCTTTATTGTAATAATTCCTACAGACAAAAGGGTTTCGATACAAGTTTAGAAATCGGTAAAAACGAATTCAACTACTATACAAGGAGTGTGAACGAACTATATTTCATCCATCTTTAAAGGCCACTCATGAATTACAGAGGCAAGGGACAGTGACATTGCCCTTTCAAGTAGGACAATGCCCAAGAGACTGACCATATATACATATGATCAGCGCCCAAGCCCCCTCTTCACCCAAGCTAGGACCAAGGAGGGCCAGGCAGATAGACCTATAGGATCCCCCAAACACCCCATCCTTAGCTCACAAGGATGGTGAGATTGCAGCGACCAAACACACTAACGAGTTTGAGTGGGACTCGAACCCCAGTCTGGCGTTCACCAGTCACGGACGTTACTACTTCGGCACCACAACCCTATCATATATGGTATTACCTAGTGTCTTTTCTACTTTTCTACGAGAATAATCACAGATGGTTTCAAATTATTGGAACCGAGATATAAGTCTACTGTAGGATTTACAACCTTTAAATATTCTGCCCCGAGCCTATAAAATAAGCTCCCACTAGACATTTGAAAGACTGAAGATATTAAGGCTTTCAAGAGAAATCTGAAGACATTCTTGTTCTTTGAGTGCTTCGATAGTGACGATTCAACAATAAACGAGCAATATGCATTGTGTGAAATGTTGAATGCTTTTGAACGAACATGATAAAATGACTGTGGAGGTCCTGTAGAGATTAGGGTTCCCCCTGCTGTATAGGACCAGAAAATCAGCCATTATTATTATTATTATTATTATTATTATTATTATTATTATTATTATTATTATTATTATTACTAGCCAAGTTACAACCCTAGTTGGAAAAGCAAGATGCTATAAACCCGGAAGCTCCAATAGGGAAACATAGCCCAGTGAGGAAAGGAAATAAGGCAATAAATAAATGATCAGAATAAATTAACAATAAAATCATTCTAAAAATAGCAACAACGTCAAATAATATTTGTCATATATAAACTATTAACAACGTCAAAACAGATATGTCTTATATAAACTATAAAAAGACTCATGTCAGCCTGGTCAAAATAAAAACATTTGCTGCAACTTTGAACTTTTGAAGTTCTACTGATTCAACTACCCGATTAGGAAGATCATTCCACAACTTGGTAACAGCTGGAATAAAACTTCTAGAATACTGTGTAGTATTGAGCCTCATGATGGAGAAGGCCTGGCTATTAGAATTAACTGGCTGCCTAGTAAAGTAAAGTAAAGTACATGGTGGAAGGTATGGGAAGAAGGTATATGGAACATAGGTAAAGATATCAGGTTTAACCCCATACATGCACATACGCAGGTTAATATTTAGCTGTGGAGACCTGGGGCCGTTGGTTGAATATTTGATGACCAATTGCCGTTAAAGCAAGGACAGTTTTTACAGACCTACTCTCAACGCTGCGTTTGCAATTATTATTATTATTATTATTATTATTATTATTATTATTATTATTATTAGCTAAGCAAAAACCTTAATTGGAAAAGCAAGATGCTATAAGCCTAAGGGCTTCAAAAGGGGAAATACAGCTCAGTGAGGAAAGGAAATAAGGAAATAAATGAACTATAAGAGAAGTAATGAACGATTAAATTAAAAGATCTTAAGAACAGCGACTTTGCTTACTTAGTCCGTTGACTGTACGTACAGTTGGATAAGGAGTCCCTGACACACCTTGCTCCCAAGAAGAGCACCCTGTCACAACTTTACTTGGCGACGAGTAACCAAACAGATAGCGTAAGGAGAGAGGGCATGGGTGGTGGGTGGGACGCAGGGATTCGCAGTGCAAAAAGAGGTGGGCCATGAGTTCCTGTGTCCAACTGTACCTATTAATCATACTCCATGGAATAGACAGGCTATATAATTTAATTAGATTTGAAATGAAAATATGATATTTAGGGAATGAATAGAGCAGATATCCTAATATTTGGATAGAAATTATTTTTGAACGTTTTGAAAGAATTTCCAATAATACAGAAGTTCCTCAATTTACAATCATTCGACTTACAAACATTCGGCCTACAATTATTCGACTTACAAATATTCGGCCTACAAACATTCGACTTACAAACATTCGGCCTACAAACATTCGACTTACAAACATTCGGCCTACAAACATTCGACTTACAAATAGTCGACCTACAAACATTCGACTTACAAATAGTCGACCTACAAACATTCGGCCTACAAACATTCGACTTACAAATATTCGGCCTACAAATATTCGACCTACAAACATTCGGCCTACAAATATTTGTCTTACAAACATTCGACCTACAAACATTCAGCCTACAAATATTCGACTTATAAACATTCGACCTACAAACATTCAGCCTACAAATATTCGACTTATAAACATTCGACCTACACACATTCAGCCTACAAATATTCGACTTATAAACATTCGACCTACAAACATTCGACTTATAAACATTCGGCCTACAAACATTCGACTTACAAATATTCGGCCTACAAATATTCGACCTACAAACATTCGGCCTACAAATATTCGTCTTACAAACATTCGACCTACAAACATTCAGCCTACAAATATTCGACTTATAAACATTCGACCTACAAACATTCAGCCTACAAATATTCGACTTATAAACATTCGACCTACAAACATTCGACTTATAAACATTCGACCTACAAACATTCGAAGATACGAACACAAGTCCAACTGAAAATAACAAAGATGAGAAAAAAGATACTGTGATAAAACAATATTATATCATTTAATACAGTAGGCAAAATGATATTTGTAATAACCTTATATGTATATCATAAGAAAACTTGGTATTTGTTGACCTTTGTGGCTGGAAATCAAAAGAATTGGATTCAGGTTAGGCCTAAATTTAAAATGATTCGACTTACAAACAAGTTGACTTACAAACAATTCGACTTACAAACAATTCGACTTACAAACAATTTTACTTACAAACTATTCGACTTACAAACAATTCGACTTACAAACAATTCGACTCACAAACAGTTTCTTGGAACCAATTAAGTTTGTAATAGTTAGGTAATGAATGACTTGAGTTAAGGAAATGGTAAAACATTAGAGGATGAATGACTCAAACATCAAAGAATGAGCGATTTAAGAATGAATGATATAATATCCAAGTGACGAAAAACTCAGCATTCAGAAAATTGATATGTATTACTAGATGTATAACTCAATAATAATAGAATGAATAACTCAACATTTATAAGCTGAAAACCAGAGAATGAATAATTCAATATTTGCAGATACTGTCTAAATATTCATAAAATGAAAGATTCGGTATTTAAAAGGTAAATAATTGAATCATTGGTTAAATGAATCATGTTAAGATGAAAAATAATTAAAAATTCTCACTGACTGTAAAATGAATAACTCAATGACTCTTTATTCAGATAGTGAGTGACACAAGAAAACCGTTGTTACTGCTCTTGAAATATTTTATATCAATTATTCATTACTTCTCTTGCAGCTTGTTTATTTTCTCGTTTCCTATTCTCACTGGGCTATTTTTCCTTGTTGGAGCCATTGGGCTTATAGCATCCAGCTTTTCCAACTAGGGTTGTATCTTAGAAAATAACAACAACAACAACAACCACAATAATAATAATAACAACAACAACAACAACAACAATAATAATAATAATAATAAAAACTGACTAGTGTTGTAACTTAGATAATAATAATAATAATAATAATAATAATAATAATAATAATAATAATAATAATAATAATAATATTAATAACACCCTGCTTGGAAACACATGTTTGTGTATAGAGTAAATTCACACGTGTACATCCCTACAATACAGTTTGTATGTTTTCCAGCTTATAGTTTTCTTTCATGACAATGACAATGCTTGGAGTAATACGGGAATTTTATTTCACCCGACTTTGAATTGGGTTTTCGCAACCATTGAAAGATGACCCGATCGATGGGTTCTTTACTTGCCTCTCTTATATTGGAAATCGTCTGATATCAATCATCCTTTGCAAAAAAAAAAAAAAAAAAAAAAAAAAAAAAAAAAAAAAAAAAAAAAAATGAATCACACCTGATGATGTCAGAGAGGGATATACGCTTGATTCTAACTCACTTACGCTTCGCGTATCCACTAACAAGCAATTACAGAGGGTTGTGGTGGCTTATTGGATACGTTCCTACCTGGCGTTCTACCGGACTGGGGTTTGAGTCCCGCTCAAGTTTGATCGTTTATTGTAGTGTCTGCAACCTAACCATCCTTGTGAGATAAGGATGGATAGTTTGGGGGAGGCTGAAGGTCTAGAAGCCTGGTGTCCTACTGGACTGGAGTTCAAAGCCTACTCATGCTGGGTAGTATCTTGTAATGTCTCCTACCTTACCATCCTAATGGGCTAAGAATGGATGGTTTGGGGAAGGCTGTCGGTCTAGAGTAGTTGGAAGACCCAGGCCTACATGGCTGAGGACTATGAAGCAGGAGATGATGAATGGAGAAGTATTAAATTAAAAGCTCTAAATAGAGAAGACTGGGGAAATCTAACTGAGGGCCTTTGTGTCAATAGGCATAGGAGGAGATGATGACGTAGATCTACCTGGTGAGTCACCATCAGCCATTGCCTGGGCCTCCCTGGTGCTAGCTTGGGTGCAGAGGAAGCTTGGACGCTGATTATATGTGTATAGGGTCAGTCTCTATGGCATTGTCTTGCTAGAGAATTGTCGCTGTTCCTTGCCTGTGCCATTCACGATCGGCCTTTAAATCTTTAATCATACACTCGTGCGCAAACCGTAACTACGTCAACATGTTGATTATAAAGGTCATCAACTACAAGATTGGTAAAGCGAGGTGGCCCTATTAGGCTACTATTATTATATCATCCTACTTTTCCAGATAGCGTTGTAGCCTAGCTAATAATAATAATAATAATAATAATAATAATAATAATAATAATAATAATAATAATAATTATTATTATTATTATTATTATTATTATTATTATTATTATTATTATTAAGACCTTAAACCCCTGGTTCATCATACTGCCTTACCTTAATCACTGACGTCATAAAGCGGACATCACAAGATGAATATTCAGATTAAATACGCAATAGTTAAATGATAAAAACCAATTTATTATTTTTATCAAGGAATGCGGACAGTGGCTTCATACAGTCATTCCAACAAATGCTTTCGTGTTCAATGATTTTTTTTCTTGTCTGGCTTTGAATTTATATTGCTTCTTTTTTAATCCTGGCTTTGAATTTGGATTTGATCTAGCTTTAAAATATTCTGTTATGGAGAGGAGAAGATATCTGTGAATATTGGGATGTTTAGCGTACGTATAAACACGCACACAATGGACATACCTTGAAGTGGTGCAAGGATTAGCCCATGGCTATGATAAGCAAAGATGTACTATAGTCCATTTCTTTTAGCGAGTCATATTTGCACCGACTCGCAGCGGTGCCCTTTTAGCTCGGAAAAGTTTTCTGATCGCTGATTGGTTGGACAAGATAATTCTAACCAATCAGCGATCAGGAAACTTTTCCGAGCTAAAAGGGCACCGCTGCAAGTCGTTGCAAATATGACTCGCTAAAAGAAATGGACTATAGTTGAGGCAGCCATACTAGGTTGGTTTGCTGTGAGCTATCAGACTAAAGTCTCACACCATCGCTATTCCGCAGTGGCCAGCGTGATGATGACAACTGGCCAAATCTCAGACATGAATAAGAACATGTCTGAAGCCTTTGCCCTGCAGTGGGGTAAAAACAGCTGCATTTATTGTTGTAGTTTTTGTTAATGTATATATATATATATATATATATATATATATATATATATATATATATATATATATATATAATATATATATATATATATATATATATATATATATATATATATATATATATATATATATATATGTAATATATATATATATATATATATATATATATATATATATATATAGTATATATATATATATATATATATGTATATATATATAAAGGGTAAAAGGTTTTCAGTGCATAAAAGTTTAATTTCTGCATGATACCTTCAATATATTATATGTCAGGTAATATTTGAGTTTAAACACAAATGAATGGAATGAAACACAAATGAATGGAATGAAACACAAATGAATGGAATGAAATACAAAATGATGATGATGTTCCGGACAAAATTAGAATAGATCATGGTTGCTGAAGTTAATGTTGGGGACTCCTCTCTCTCTCTCTCTCTCTCTCTCTCTCTCTCTCTCTCTCTCTCTCTCTCTCTCTCTCTCTCTCTCTCAGACCACCACAGAATTGTATTTCCAAAACTTTATAATAATCTAGTTTGAAGGAATAACCAGACACTTCCCAGGCAACGGCAAACTTCCATCTCAGATGCGTAACCCGGTTACCTGGGAGCCGACCTGGTCCCACTGGTCCCAACTGGTGTTGAATTATTTCTTGAATCACCAGGTCTAAAAGTATAAACCCACATAACACACACACATATATACACAGATATATGAATATCCAATTTATGTATATATATATTATATACAGTAGGGTCCCGAATTATGCTAGAATTTGGTCGATCAATGACCTCGTATAAATGGAAAATCACATATTTCGAAACACAACTAGCAGAAATAATTCCATTGGGGCCATGGCAACCAGCAACTTGCCTATTCAAACGTGTTTACCACCCATTTTCAATACTTTCTATGTACTATACTGTATTATTTTATAATATCAAATTGTTCTTGTAAATAAATCAAACATTTAATATACTTTAAAGTTCTAATGACTTGAAAAAAAGGTTAAAGTTACAACCAGGATGTGTGTAAACAGCGTATATTTCTCGTTATAAACACGACCCAAAATACAGACAAATTTCAATGTTTGTCATATATATTGTATAAGGCAACTGGTGAATAGCAAAACCATCACTATATAGAGCAGCTTTTGTTGTATCAATGAAAATCCTAAATTATCAAAATAAAGGATATTTTATATCACAAAGTTTCCTAAACACGCCAAAAAGCACAATGAAAAATGATGACCATTGTTTTGTTTACGTTTATCTCTGATCATAACGAAGAAAACGAAACACTTCACACATCTTTGTTTTGGGTTAGTTTTTATATGATGATTTTGTTATTACCAATGTTGTTCAATGTAATCTTTTTTAGAACTTCGAAAAAAATGAAAAACGTTTTCCTCTATGACGCCACCTGAAACGGAAACCTTCCATTTATTTACTGTACGCTTCATCTTCGATCATAATAAACAAACGAACGCATTAAACACACATGAATAAAGTGATAACTATTGATATTAAAAGCATTAGTAAAACATTATGTTATTACATACAAATTCTTAAATTCGTAGCAAGGCGGGAAATCTTTTTTTTCATACATTTAATCAACAATAGCAAAGAGCCGCTATTAACAGTATGGTAATTTACGATAATTCTAAACTGTTACGAAAGATAATTGTCCTTTCCATATCCAAAATACTTTTCTTAGCTGCAGTTACAGGTCAACTTGCTACCCACCTCAATTATGGAACCATTTGGAAAAAGATAAAAGAAGAAGAAAGTCCAGCCGGATTTTAAAGTCATCGAACAATCAGGTTACCGCTAGACCGTTTGATATGATAGAGATGGTGCGAGATTGGAGAAGTAAGGAAAATTGAATCATGCTTGATTTTTTAATAAAACTGAACTTTGTGAAACAACAAAAGTGAGTGAGAGAGAGAGAGAGAGAGAGAGAGAGAGGAGAGAGAGAGAGAGAAGAGAGAGAGAGGAGAAGAGAGAGAGAGGAGAGAGAGAGAGAATGATGGTTTTAAATGTACTAAAACAATAAATATGATAGGTTATAAGACATTGGTGCTTATGTAATATTAACTGTATAGATGGTTTGAATAAGTTAAAAAATGGTATAAACAATGCTTGGTTATTGTATTCGTACGCTCATATTCTTGAGAGCGAGAGCTAGACATCAGCTGATCTGATCATAGCCAAGAATTAAACAAAAATAAGTCAGCAATACTTGATTTATAAAACATTTCCGAAATTTAAAACAAAAATACAGGGTTTTCTTAAAGTACAATTAAACTATTTAGATAGTAGCAATTTTCTAGAATAAGTGAAGTTTTCTTAAAAATAGTGGTTTGCTGACGAAATCGGATGTCATATTTTAAGCTACGATTGAAAATGGACTTACACTCCGTATAATTTTTTTGTTTTATATTTAATTGACGCTTTTTAATAAAACCTATTTTTGGTTCTTCATCCACAGTATATGTAAGTATTGTATAACACCGGAGAGAGGAGAGAGAGAGAGAGAGAGAGAGAGAGGAGAGAGAGAGAGGAGAGGAGAGAGGAGAGAGAGAGAGAATCAGCTGTTGTAATGGATTGCCATCTTGTTGTTTCTTGTACCACTAGAAGCGATGAAATGATCACCCGCAACTAATAATAGTCATGTTAATTTCATTCTTAAACTCGGTTGTAATATGTGAATTAAGATTTTATTTCTTACACAACATACAGACGAGAGAAGGAGAGAGAGAGAGAGAGAGAGAGAGAGAGAGAGAGAGAGAGAGAGAGAGAGAGATTTGAGTCTCTCTCTCTCTCTCTCTTGGAGAGAGGATTTTATAAGTTACACCTTGTACTATACAAAACACACCAATCATTGTAAAGCAAATCTATACTGTTTAGAAGATGACAAAATATTGCCGACTTGTTACCGGTAATTTACGCTATTCACTGCCGATAAACGAACCCAGCCTACAGTGTGAAAAACCTTGAATACCCACAGGGAAAACTAAAGCTTCTATATATTTAATACTAAATAAAAATAATGCTTGAATATACCTTCATTAACAATAACATTAAAATTAGTCGAAGGTTATAGAAAGATAAAGATTACCTAGAATGTAGCCACAATTCTGTTTACACTTTTGTCATCTGGGTTCGCATAGTTAAAAGTTGATTTCATTGTTGATATGGAGTTTTTTCCTTAAATAGGCCTATTTATTATGAAATTATGTTAATAAAATGTGAGATAAATATCGTTTGGTAACATTTATTATCATGCACTGTATTTAGGGCTACCAATATACCCAAAAAGACAATAGATTTTGATATATTTTGTAGTGCTTGACTTACAGACTTTGAACAGCTTTGCAGAAACAATCATTTTTTTAAAACTACCGACCGTATAAATGGGAGCATCGCATAATTCGAAACACGCATAATTCGGGACTTAATGTATATATATATATAATATAATATATATATATTATATATATATATATATATATTATATATATATACTATATATATATGTGTGTGTGTGTGTTACACATAGATATACTGTATGTATACATGTATTATTTCTGGTCACGCTGAATGGTATTCCCTACACCTAACATGTGACTATTTGGTCTCTCCCCATCCCTTGGATAGGGGAGAGGAGTAGTCATACCCCGGTTGCAAAGGGGGTACCCTGAGAGGTAGTTGGGAAATGGGAGGGGGTGGGATGGGTTGAATCTGTGTGTGCGTGTGTGCATTGCGTGTATGTCCGTATCTATCTGACTATATAACTGTAAGTTTTGTTGGGTCGCGTACGCTAGTATATATGTGTGTATATATATGTGTGTATATATATACAGGCATATATAATATATATATATATATATATATATATATATATAGTATATATATAATATATATAAATAATATACATATATAAATATAATATATATAGTATATAACATATATAAATATATATATATACATATATATACAGTATATATACTATATATATATATATATATATATATATATAATATTAATATATATATATATATACTATATATATATATATATATTATATATGTCATATTAAAAAAAACTGAAGTTTTTCATCTTTATCGTCAGCATTCATGAAATAAAATTTTCTTTCCAACATTTTTCATTTGATCTCATTTCAATAAATCATAAAAATTCTTCTTCTAAAATAGCCTTTCATTCATTTACCAGTATTCAG